>NW_011888884.1:4095675-4100634 GCF_000151845.1 Pteropus vampyrus | reverse complement strand
CCTTGGATGTTTTTAGGATTTACTCTTTTAACTACATGATCAACAAAAATTCTAGATATCTGGGTTTAGGCTTGTTTTTCTTAAAATTTCTGCACCTAATATTCAAAAGTATTCAAAAAGCTTAAAAAAAATCTCTGGGAAGTTTTCTTTAGTTAGGTCTTGGATTATTTTTTCTTACTCAAGTTTTCTGGAATTATCTGTTATTTTAGATTCCATCAATTTTTTTTTGGTCTTTTTTATTATTCACCTAATTAATTAAAATTTTTGCTCTTCTCCTTTCAGTTCTTAGGGACCTCAGTTTTCCCTCCATATGTCTCTATTTTTCACAGCGCCCATTCCATTTCTACTAGAGAGATCATTTCTATTGTTATTGTCTCATTTTGCCTGGCTTCTGCTTTAATCTTAGTTATCTTGCACCCCATCTTATTATTATTTTACTTCTCTTTTTTGTCCTTTAAAAAATCTTTATTTCTTTATTATAATAATTTTTGTTTTCTAGGAGTCATGCCATCTTGAATTCCATTGGAAATCCATTGTAATATAAAACTCCCTTTGGTTCATATAATGTTTTTAAAGACTATTGCATCTCCTTTGACTATCAGGATGATGCTATCCTTCCCTATGGCTATAGTTTTATTTCATGTACTCCATATTGGATTTATCTTTTGTTCATCTGCAAATAAGGGAATATCTCTCTAGACACGAGTTTGCATGGGTACAGTGCATAGATTGGCTTTGACTTTATTGTCTTCTGGCTATAGGTAAACTCTCACATCTAGAACTGGGGGCACATTGTGTGAACATATTCTGATCCAAATACTAGTGGATATTGGTTTTTATCAACTGCCGAGGATATAGACTGAAACAAGATTATTTTTATACAACTGCTTGATTCTCTGGTACTCTAAACTAATGGAATATATTTAAAATGACTTTTCCCACCCAGCATGAGCTGTCTGTGTTCACCTTGTATACTTTATCTCCTAAGATGCAATGGATCACAGACATGCTTCATATATAAGAGGGAGTTTGATTATTAAGCTGAAAGTCAGTTATCACATGTAGTACTATTGTCCAGCTTACCATACTGATGAGGGAAGGCTTAGTAAATATGGATGATACTGATGTTGATTACATAACAGATCTTTCCCACAACATATGATTTTAAACCAGACCTTTGCATTTATGATTTATGGATTTCACATTCATTAATGTGTGCTAAGTCTCCTTAGTCTAACACTGTAGGGAATTCAAAGGTCAGAAAAACAGATGCCCAGTGGGAGGGATTCTTACTCCTATGCCTTCTACCTATGGATATTTCTCCCCAGTGTCTTGCAGGTTAGGATTACCTATTCTGCCTTTAAGGTTTCTCAATCTTATCTGTGCTGGAAGATTCTCATATATGTGCAGTCCTGCTGACAGCCCAAGTTGTGTTTCTGATTGTTTCAACAGGCCTGCTTTTATTGTATAAACATCACATGTGACTTGGGAGTGAAGCCTGTATACTAAGTGTTTGGGAGTGTAGAAAACTCGGATTGTAGGGGTCAAGGGAAAGAAAGGGTGGAGACTTAAGGGAGCATATGTAACTTGGGTCTCTGAGCTCATGGTGTTCATTTATCTACTGGGACAAGGAAGACTTAAGGAAGGACAGTAACAGGAGGCCAATTTCTTTAGAAGATGTAGTAAATCTAATTGTTTTTCCACATGGCTTTCTAAAGAGCTTTGCAAAAGAAAGAATTGTGTTAATGTTAAGATTAAAAACCTTTTATAGTTCCCCATTTCCTAGGAGACAAAGTGCAAAATTTGTAACATGTCATTTATGGTTCTTCACAGTTGGGCCTCCACACACATTGCTCTCCCATACACACATGCAGTGCTTCAGCCACTCTGAGTGTCCTTTTACACCTCTACACTTATATTCATGCTGTTTCTTCTCATTGGAATGCCTTCTCTTCTCACCTCCATCAGAAAAATCTCTATTCATCCTGAGTCAACAAGTAGTGGCACTAACATCATCATTTCAGTAAAGTATTCTATTATTTCTTCAGTTAGAATGATTTATTCTTCTATGCTTCCATAATACAATGATAGGAAGCCTCAGTTACAGTGTGTATGTGCATTTGTCTCCTCCAATAACTTGAGAGAAACCAGAATGCTATTTTGAATGTATACAGTATATAGTATAATAGCTGATATTCATTTAATCAACACATATGTATCAAACAACTGCTCAATGACAACTATGCTAGACACTTGGGATGTAAGGCTGGACAAGATAGGCAAAATTCCTGGCTTCATGAAACTTACAATTCAATAAGGGGCTGAGAAATGACTAGTAAATAAATAAATAACTTTCAATTACTTGTTAAATCTTAATTAAAACAGCCACTTATAAAATTTTTGATGAATTAAATTTTTTGAATGAATGTTTAGTGCTACCATAGAAGAAAGAAGGACGGCTTTTGCAGCAGTTATTTTTGGCTTCAGAGCATTCAATAACCACAAAAAAATCTCAGCATTATATAATAATAAGCATTTATTTTAGCTCATGTGTCTGTGGTTGAACTCAGTCATTCTAGGCTGGATTCAGCTGGTTGGTTGATCTGGGTTCACTCGTGTCTGCAACGGGCCAGGGTTGGCTGATCTAGGCTAGACTTGGTGAAGGTAGCTCACCTTTCTTTTGTAAGCAACAGGATAGCTGTGGCATAAAGTGTAGGAGTACAAACCCCAATAAACAGCCCTATTCCAAGTCTTCGATTATGTCATATTTACTACTATCCCATTGATCAAAGCAAGTCACATGGTCAAGCCTAGGATCAAAGAGTGAGGAGGTACACCCCACCCAAAGCAGGAGGCACTGCAAAGTTACATGGCAAAGGGTGTGGATTTGTAATCCTGCTATTGGGTAGGGAACAAAATCTTGGAATAATAATCTAGTCTGCCTCAGGTCTCTTAATGTGTATGACGTCATGTGATAAGAAAGATTGGAGCCTGTTAAATCCTCAAGCCAGTACTTGGGTAAATTTTCTGACCTTTCTTTAGACTGTTTTTTCCTTTATCCAACCCTCTACCTCCCATATCCCACTCCCCACCCCTGAGACACATCCCTACCTGTCACCATCAATATATGCTTGCTCATTCATCTACTCAGTGGTGTTGTAGTTTCTAGCATCTGCATCTTTGCTTGGGAGTTTTTTTCTGTGTGTGTGTGTGTGTGTGTGTGTGTGTGTGTGTGTGTGTGTGTGTGTGTGTGTGTGTATGTTGTGCTGCTCTGCTGTGCAGCAAGGCAGAAATACCTAATGCCAGAGAGGAGTTTGTATAAATATTCCAATTCCTACACTCTAAGGAGAGGGATATCTGAAGTATATTTTTCACAGAGTTCCCAGAGTTCCCCAATGTAATCAAACTCCTTTTTTGGCAATAAACAGTTCTATGACTATCTCATGTCTCTACTCCCCTTCTGGTGTTTCCTGGGATTGCTCTGCAATAAACTACTTGCACTCAAATCCTTGTTTCAGGGTCCGATTCTGTGGGAAGCCACATAAGAAAACATGCATTGAAGATCTGTGAGCAGAAAGCACCCTAGAAGCACGCTCCCATGCTAATAAGCGAGTCCCGAGACATCGTATTATTGCTGATATCAGTTTATAGAAAGAAATCAAGTGGGTAGCAAAAGGAACATGGGCTTTCGATTCAGACAAACCGGGGTTTCAGGACTTTTTCCACAACTTACTTTCCTAACTTTCCTGAATATCTTCATCTTTAAAATGGAGATGATGCTCATCTCACAGCATGAGGACAGTAACCCATATAAAGTACTATCCACAGTACCTGGCACATAGTAGGTGTTCAGTAGGTGCTAACTATCCTTATTGTCAAGGTACCATTTCCTTTCATACAATGTCAATATTTATACAACATTGTGATTAAACATTATCTTATTTAATCTTCACCACAAATGCATGGGGCAGGTATTATTATTATTATCAGACCCATTTTACAGAAAGAGAAACTAACGTTCAAGGGAGTCAAGAAACTCACCCAGGATCACTTAGCCAGCACTGGGCATCAGAAACAAATTTTCCGACCTCAAGATCCATATCCTTACTGTTTTACTTTATCTTCTCTCGGCTCTCTTGGTTATTTATTCTGCCTTGCCTAGTGTAAGTTCCCCAAAGACAGGAATAGATTTATTTTCCCTCTGGATTCTTGGGCTTCACTCAGGGTACTTGGTTATTGAGAAAGGAATTAAATAATTGTCAGAGGAAAAGACAGCTTGTAGGAGAATGTGATAAATTCAACTGAGAAAGCGCCAAGGGCATAGACACATGCAAAGCTGGCACCAGAGCTCAGGCCTTTAGGCTGTTGCTTAATAATATTAACAACTAATATTTGTCTAGCATTTTACAGTTGTCAAGGTACTTCCTGATATTTAGTGTAACTTGATTCTCACAACAGCTCTGCACTCTGATGCGACTTTCTTTGTCAGTATTTTTACTGCAGGAAACTGAGGCTCAGATAGGATAAGGGATTGGCTTAAAACAACTCAGCCAATAAATGTTAGAACTCGAGGATCTGAGAGGGTCTGGAAACCAGATCTTCTCTTGTCTACTGCTGGGGTTTATGAGACAGAACATTTTCCTATACTAATACAACTAGAATTTGTAAAGTGCTAAGCAGTTAAAACTCATTCACAAATAGCATCTCAATTTCTACAGCTACAAAGGCAGTATCCTTATTTTGTGGAGGAGGAAGGTAAGATTCAAAGAGGACAGTAAAAGGACTTGCCCAGGGATGTATTGTTGGCAATTGCCTGAGGCAGGATTCAAACAAGGGCCCTTCGACTACAAAATTCCTACTAGTCCACCCTGTTGGACCCTAAATGTAACCTCCCTATTCAAAATGAAGAAATCGCTTAATCTATTTCCAGGTTCTTCTCAGAGAAAAACCTTCCTTTTT
>NW_011888884.1:4081522-4095625 GCF_000151845.1 Pteropus vampyrus | reverse complement strand
TGTGTGTGTGTGTGTGTGTGTGTGTGTGTGTGTGTATGTTGTGCTGCTCTGCTGTGCAGCAAGGCAGAAATACCTAATGCCAGAGAGGAGTTTGTATAAATATTCCAATTCCTACACTCTAAGGAGAGGGATATCTGAAGTATATTTTTCACAGAGTTCCCAGAGTTCCCCAATGTAATCAAACTCCTTTTTTGGCAATAAACAGTTCTATGACTATCTCATGTCTCTACTCCCCTTCTGGTGTTTCCTGGGATTGCTCTGCAATAAACTACTTGCACTCAAATCCTTGTTTCAGGGTCCGATTCTGTGGGAAGCCACATAAGAAAACATGCATTGAAGATCTGTGAGCAGAAAGCACCCTAGAAGCACGCTCCCATGCTAATAAGCGAGTCCCGAGACATCGTATTATTGCTGATATCAGTTTATAGAAAGAAATCAAATGGATAGCAAAAGGAAAGTGGGCTTTCGATTCAGACAAACCAGGGTTTCAGGACTTTTTCCACAACTTACTTTCCTAACTTTCCTGAATATCTTCATCTTTAAAATGGAGATGATGCTCATCTCACAGCATGAGGACAGTAACCCATATAAAGTACTATCCACAGTACCTGGCACATAGTAGGTGTTCAGTAGGTGCTAACTATCCTTATCGTCAAGGTACCATTTCCTTTCATACAATGTCAATATTTATACAACATTGTGATTAAACATTATCTTATTTAATCTTCACCACAAATGCATGGGGCAGGTATTATTATTATTATCAGACCCATTTTACAGAAAGAGAAACTAACGTTCAAGGGAGTCAAGAAACTCACCCAGGATCACTTAGCCAGCACTGGGCATCAGAAACAAATTTTCCGACCTCAAGATCCATATCCTTACTGTTTTACTTTATCTTCTCTCGGCTCTCTTGGTTATTTATTCTGCCTTGCCTAGTGTAAGTTCCCCAAAGACAGGAATAGATTTATTTTCCCTCTGGATTCTTGGGCTTCACTCAGGGTACTTGGTTATTGAGAAAGGAATTAAATAATTGTCAGAGGAAAAGACAGCTTGTAGGAGAATGTGATAAATTCAACTGAGAAAGCGCCAAGGGCATAGACACATGCAAAGCTGGCACCAGAGCTCAGGCCTTTAGGCTGTTGCTTAATAATATTAACAACTAATATTTGTCTAGCATTTTACAGTTGTCAAGGTACTTCCTGATATTTAGTGTAACTTGATTCTCACAACAGCTCTGCACTCTGATGCGACTTTCTTTGTCAGTATTTTTACTGCAGGAAACTGAGGCTCAGATAGGATAAGGGATTGGCTTAAAACAACTCAGCCAATAAATGTTAGAACTCGAGGATCTGAGAGGGTCTGGAAACCAGATCTTCTCTTGTCTACTGCTGGGGTTTATGAGACAGAACATTTTCCTATACTAATACAACTAGAATTTGTAAAGTGCTAAGCAGTTAAAACTCATTCACAAATAGCATCTCAATTTCTACAGCTACAAAGGCAGTATCCTTATTTTGTGGAGGAGGAAGGTAAGATTCAAAGAGGACAGTAAAAGGACTTGCCCAGGGATGTATTGTTGGCAATTGCCTGAGGCAGGATTCAAACAAGGGCCCTTCGACTACAAAATTCCTACTAGTCCACCCTGTTGGACCCTAAATGTAACCTCCCTATTCAAAATGAAGAAATCGCTTAATCTATTTCCAGGTTCTTCTCAGAGAAAAACCTTCCTTTTTTCCCTTCTCTCTTTAATCCTTAAACAAGAAGAGAACAGTCCTCATAAGGGGCAGGAGAGAGGCCAGCCAGAAAGTCATGGGAGCATAGCTTGTCCCATTTGCTAATTTTTATTAGCTGGGCCTGTTGAGCTCACCTCCACTCTCTCACAGGAGCAAGGAGGCAACCAGTGAGTTAAAAGTGCAGTTTCAGAAGCAGACGTGTCTCATAACCCGGGAACTGATGTGGCTTCCTGGATAGGATGGAGTCCCTGGGTTTCCTGGGCTAAGCATTCTACTCAGCTGTTGTCCATCCACTTCTCATCACCTACGTCACATACAAGGAAACATGGCAATGAAGATGGGGGAGGGTGTGAAGGGAAGCTATGCCATACCTCTTCAGAATGAGAAACAGCTCCCTGCTTTTAAATAGCAGAGGATCAGGGGGGAAGACCTAGCTTTGGAACCACACCAAACCAGAGAGCTTCTACATCAGTTGCAGAATCTGGGTGTTTATTTTTCTTTGCTTATATTGCAAATTTATAACAAACTGAGAAAAAAGCACCGCCCCCCACCCTTTTTTTTTTCCGGTTGGCCTCTCACTCTCTTCCCAACAATGTCTGGGTTTCCCTCAAAGCTACCAAGTGCTAATTTGAAAAATATGTTGCCGACAAATGGGAGAAAAGCAGGCATCTGGGTCATGCCCTCTGGGTCATGGAGGAGCTCCCAGAGAAAGAGAGAGAGGGAGAAAGGGAGACTTGAGAGAAAGTGAGCACATGTGCAAGTGAGCGAGCATGAGAGTGAGAGTGAGCACACAAGTGGCCAGGGCTGCTGCATACTCACTGAGTAGCAGGAAGAAATGGGGACTGATGGAGGCTAAGACATAGGAACCCCCATGTAGCTGGGTGACATCTTGGGCTGCTGGACGAAACCCTCCGCTGCATTTAAGATACTACACAAGTCTCATTATTGGTATTAGTCACTGAATTTCTGAGGATACTCCATAAGAAAAAATTATTCTAGAGTTAATTATTAGGAAATACTTGCTTCTACTGAGGACGTTATACGTTTTCTCCTTAGGGATAAAAAGACCTATGTCACACATTAGGTTTCCAGGTTTGCTTTGTCTGCCAGGAAGTTTAGAGTGAAATTTATAGCACAAACAGAGCTTTGGTAGAGACCCATCACCCACTTAACCATTTCCTGTTTTTCCTTTGGCTTGTCTTTCATCTTCTAAAGCTTATTTTTGTTATGATGATTTTACAATGAATATTTTACCACTCTATGTGTGTTATATGAACGGCTTCAAATTCTTTGTGGAATGAGGCAATGTATAAGTAAATAAATATACACATAAAAAAATCTTGCTGAAACAAACTTTGGATGAGCGAATTAAGGGAATAAAGGAGCAAGGGAAGGAAATTCTGAAATCGACTTCAGGCTTTTTCCTCATCTACTTCAAACCCCATCACCTTATTCTCTGCTGCTACCACCCTTAAAAGAGGCAACATGGGTATGGAAAGAACTTTCGAGAAAAGGTTAAGAGTAGTGGCTTATGGTAGATGGCTGTAGACCCCTTACTATTTTATGCAGAGCACCAAAAACTAAAGGAATAAGATTCAATTAAATTTGAACACTTCAGAGAGGTCTTCCCTTGGGTTCTTCCCTGTGCTTTCCAATCCCGTAATGGCAGTCTGGTTTTTTTTAAAAGTATTATAAAGAGTATGGGATTTAGAGGCCAAAGACTACAACATTTCTAGCTCCAACTGTGAGGACTTGGGCCTGAGCTCTCTTACCTTCTGCAAAGGGTAGAAAATGGCTCTATAGGGTTAATATAAATATCAAGTGGAAAAAAAAAGGGAAAGTGCTATGTAGATTATAAGGTTCTACACATTATCATCATCATCATCAGGAATTCAGAGTTTTCTGCAATCTTTCCCCCACCCCCACCATTAGTTATTTTATTTCACAATGTGCCCTCTACCGTATCCAGCATCTCCATATGCTTCGGTCATTTCTTGACCAGGCCTCTGCCTCAGATGTCCTTTATGTCCCCTTGCTTCCATGATAGGTTCCTACACAATGAAGCCCAGCTCAGATATCCCCGCCTTGATAAAGTCCTAGCCCTGCCGTTCGCACTGAGTAATACTTTTTCCTTACTCTTGGTTACCGAAGAAGTTGGTCCATACCATGAATGTTGCATTTGTTGTATGATAGTTGTTTCTTGTCTGTTACCTCTCAGTGCAGCTCCCTAGTGGCAGGAACTGTTTGTTCATCTTTAAATCACTAGCACATTCTAGGCACATTGAGGTTCAAGATGTTAAAATAAATCACAAAGTTAACAGATGATGAATTCGAGACCTGTGAGCAGTGAACAAAATTTTCTCAAAATCCATCTATACCTTAGAAATATTTTGTGCTACAAAAAGCCAAGTTGATAAAAATGAAATACCAGGGAATAGCATTGAAACAGACTATTCTATCTCTGTCAAATGGCAATGGACAGATACTCCCAATTTCCTCTGAGAACTTCTGATTTCTAAGTCGAAGGCCACATCAACATGGACTGGGACATTAGGGGACTGTCAAGGGCCCTTGCTCTGCTCTGTTCACCTCTCATGAAAAGCGTGGACTCACCTGGATGCAGCATTTAGAGAGCATCATCGACAAAATGGACTAACTTGTTTCCTTATCTGTACCCCGAAGATGACACTCCTACTTTATATAATTTCTGGAAAGAACAAAAGATATGAAGTATGTTGAGGTGCCTTATAAACAAAAAAGGACTGTCTATATCTCTGTTATTATAATAATGGCCAACATAAGGTTAAATTCAGTCCCATGGACAATAGCATTCAAGACAAATTTGAGTGTACTCGAATGGCTAACCACGTTGTGTTATTTGCCACCAAGCCCAAGTGTGGGGTGTAGTGCCAGTCATGGAAGAACGATAAGAGAAGATAGATTGCAATGATGCCTTTTAGGGCATTGTGCTAGGTGTGGATTTTATTCAAATGAAAAAAGAGAGAGATTCTTTCCAGCTATGAATGAAAACTTGGAGTGATCTCTCCTGGTTGACAGGAAACCACTATCACCTCTGCTGACCTAAGAGAGCTGCTCCTTGGATTATGGAAGGTTGTCACAGAAATATTGCATTCACTTAGCCAAGGGAGCTGTGTCAGCATTTTAGAAGATTGCTGAACTCAACTGTTTAGAAAGCCCTACATCTTCTCCCTGACAGTACACCACAGCAGTGAAGAGGACGAGAGGGAAAAGGACTGTTCTGGCAGGGGCATAGTGATTTACATTCAGCTCCTACTCACTTTGATAATGGGCATCAAAGCAGAGGAAGTCTTGTTCTGTGAGTGTTCCTTATTTGGGCAATAGCTGCGCTCCTGAAGATTTATGTGCAAGGCAGATTTTTGTAAATCAGATCATTTAAAAGTTGTTTGGGAAGATCAACATTTGATGAAATTCATTGAGATGTCAGAATCTTTTTGTGATGGCAGTTTTAGATGTTTTATAAATTTGAAGTTTTGTAAGTTAGATTGTTTTTAAAACATGGGTAATACTTATAACTAACAAGAAATGTGCTTGTTTCAAGCTTTACTACAGATTTCTTAAATATTATAGCTTGCTCATATTGTCTTGCATTTGTATAGGAACTGTCAAATGTTGCAAAGCTCTGGATTTTATTGGAAATTGATTCAATTAAAGTAACCTGGATGGTTTTCTTTGCTTGGAGCACTCTGAAAATAAAATTCTCTGGCATTTTAGGAAGCAAAGCTGTTGGAAATTCATGGATATCTACAACACTCATACCTCTCAAATATCTTCATGAAGAGTAGACTTGACTCTTAAATGTTCACAAAACATTTTTACAAGACAGCTACAGAATATGGGGTGTTGTGTTTATGTAGCATTACTTAATTTTATATGTTGGGAAATGGGCTTGCCTATCAGCTTGCCCTGTATCATCATAAACTGCACATCTGCATTCTGCCTGCCATTGTACCAGGCATGTACATGTTTATTATTTATTTAATTGTCACAATAGATATTATTTAATGTACTTTATAGATGAGAGAACTGAGGAACAGAAAATTTAAGTGACTTGCCAGAGGTCAAGTAGGTTGCAGATCTAGGAATAAAAAACAGATTTTGTTCTACACCATCACATAACCAGTGAGCAAACTTGACTAATGATTTTAATTAAGATTGAAAAATAGGGGAGTAGAAGGGAGAATTCAAACTAGTGACCGAAGGTAATAGTTGCAAAGAATGGAAAGGCTTCTTAATATTGATATCGTAATCATGGCTACCATTTATCAAGTGCTTATCATGAGCCTGGAAGTGTGCCGTGTTTCACATTAAAACTCACAGCATTCCCATGAATTACTGTCTTAGTATGCAATTGTACAGATGAAAAAATTGAGGTACTGAGATCAAAATTAATTTACCTCAGGTCATACAACTTAATAAACTGGGGCATTTGGACTCAGACTCATTTCTATCTCTCTCTAAAGCTTGTACTCTTTCTATAATTCTTTGCTGCTCACTATCTAAACTCTTGAAAAGTAAATGCTTTTGCCTGTTAATAACAACTGGAATTTAGGTACTAGTCCAAGACTTGTTCAATAATATACAAGGAACGAAGCCCTACAATAATGTACTTTGAAACATAAGGACCAGCATTTTCTTACTACAACAACCACAACAAATTTCTTTGATGCTGTAAAAGTAGTAAAAATATAGAACTTATCTTCCCTAAGATGTTTCAGAGGCTTAAAACATGGCATGATAGCTTTTTAAAGACATATTTTTATGGAAGTTGTAAGTACACATAGTTTAAAAAGTCAAGTAGTTTTATATGACTTATAATGGAAAACAGCAGTCTCCTGCCTCCCTCGTCCCATTTATCCCCATTCCTGTTCCCACTTCCCAGAGGCAGCCACTTAGGTTTATGGTTGCCGCCATGTTTAGAATGTCATGTATACACCGCCATTTCTTATTTATGAATATTAAGTTATTGCATTAGTTTCCTAGGGCTGCTGTAATACAATGGCACAAATTTGGTTGCCTAAACATCAGAAATTTATTGTCCTACACTCTGGAAGCTAGAAGTCTGAGATGCAAGTGTCAGCAGCATTGGTTCCTTCTGATGGCTGTGAGAGGGAATCTCTTCCATGCTTCTTCTAGTTTATGGTGGTTTGCTGGCAATCTTTGGTGTTCCTTGGCTTCTAGGTGCATCACTCTGATCTCTGCCATCATCTTCATATGTCATTCTCCTTGTTTCTTCACAAGTCTTCTCTCTGTGCATGTTTGTTTCTGTTTCCAATTTCCCCTTTTAATAAGAGCACTATCATATTGGATTAGAACCCAATTTAATGACCTAATTTTTACTTGATTACCTCTGTAAAGACTCTATATTCAAATAAAGTCACATTCCGGGGCATGGGGATTAGGGCTTCAATATATATTTTTTTTGGAGGAGGGGAACACAGTTTAACCCATAAGGGTTATCTGTTTTTTCTTAACATAAAAGATGAGGATTTAGCTCTTATCCCCTTTTCATCTTCCTTCCATTCACTTTTTCTCCTCATATCTTTCTGGTTACAATTTTTTGTTAGATTAAGATTCAGTGTTAACATTATTATGACTATGCAAATATTATTTACATCTGAGTAATGTAATTAGTTTGATTAAATTTTCTTTCTGTGCAACTTTTGGTTTTCATGGAATTATTGCCTTGTGTTCGTGTTTGCTCAGTTTTCCAAATTAAAAGAGACCAAGTTCTAGACTGTAAAAAGAATTTCTGGAAATAAAATAAAAAAAACATATATAGGAAACTACTAAAAACATGGGCAAAGGTTTGAACAGGTAGTTCAAAAAAAGAAATAACAAGCAGATGAAAAGGTGCTCAACTCCATCGATAATCAGAAAAATGAAGACATCAAAATATTTCTTTGTTCCTCCCAGATTGGCCATAACTGGAAAGCTGGATGGTGCTAAGTGTCGGCGGGTATGTGACAATACAAGACGTGCAAAGCACCCCTAGTGTAAGTATAGACTGGGCCGCAATTATGGAGAGCACTCTGCCCCTACTGTCATTATTTAGTCAACTCCATCGCACTTCAGGATTGAAATCCTACCGAAATTCATTACTTCATTTGTGATAGCAGGAAGTTGGAGACAGTCTAGTTGTTGATTGATAAGGGACCATATTAAGTACATATGGTGGATACATATTAAGGAATACTTGTGAATTAGAAGCGATGAATTAGATGTATGCATAGCAATATGGATAGGTCTAAAAATCAGTGCTGAGAGAAAAAAGTATGAAAAATAAGGTTTTTAGCAAAATGCAAGTTGTGTAAATTACAAATATATGCAAATAATACAGCATACATTTAAAAGAACTCATAAATGAAATGATAAAAATATGTAAACAGTATTTATATAAATATTGCTAAATAAACATTACACCTGTGTCATGTAGTATATTACGATTACTTTTCCCTTTTGGGGAGTAGAGGGAGCTATAGTTTTTTCACTTCTCTAGAGTTAATAAACATCCAAACATTTTTTGTTGTTATTTAATTAGTTTCCTGCACACACATCATTCATTCATCTCTAAACTCTTTGTCAAATGAATGTACCTCTTCCCTTTATATTCAGATTCCTCAGATAATCTGTCACCTGATTTATATCTTCTGCCACATGAGGACACAGTTAGAAGGTGGCCGTCTGCAAGCCAGGAAGAGCGATCTCACCAAAAAACTGACCCTGTCAGGTCTGGGACTTCTATTCTCCAGAACTGTGAGAAAATAGATTTCTGTTGTTTAAGCCATTGAGTCTGCGGTATTTTATTATGTTAGCTTGAGCAGACTAAGATAGATTTTGGTATCAAAGAGTGAGGTGTTGCTGTAACAAATGCTTAAAAATGTGGAAATGGCTTTGAAAATGGGTGATGAGCAGAGGCTGGAAGAGTTTTGAGGTGCATGCTAGAAAAAGTCTAGATTGTGAGCAAGGGATTGTTAGTAGAAATATAGACTTTAAAAGTGATTCTGGTATGGACTCAGAAAAGAGGAGAGCTGGAGGAAAAGCCTCCTTCTTCATAGAGAATACATAAATAAATCATGAACAGAATGTTGATAGAAGCATGGATGTTAAAGGTCATTCTGGTGAGGTCTCAGATGGAAATGAGGAACATGTTACTGGAAACTGCAGGAAAGGCAGTCCTTGTTATAAAGTGGCAAAATACTTGTGTTTTAGCATTTTGTGGAAGGTGGAACTTGTGAGAGACGAAATGAGATATTTAGCTGAGAAGATTTCTAAGCAAAATGTCGAAGATGCATCCTGGGTTCTCGTGACTGCTATATACAATGTGAGAGGAGAGGGATGAATTGAAGAACACATTGTTAAGCAAAAGGAATCAGAACTGGAAGATTTAGAAAATTCTCAGCCGATATACATATTGCAAAAATGAGAAAGCTTGTTCTGAAAGGTGTGGTTGAACAACCATTTGATGAGGAGATCACAATGAACTATAAATTTAATCAGCCATTTCATCAGAGGGCAAGAATAAAGAGATGGATTATACCAGCAGAAACTGGGGATGGAGATGGAATGAAATGAAAAAAGGAGATTCTATAGGACAGGACAATGGAACTATTCTGTGCAATTGGCTGTGCTATTATTCTTCAAGAAAAGAAAAGAATGACCCTGAATTTTTGCTCCTCTTGTTTCTTTTTTTCTAGAACTTCCAAACTGTGGCTCTAATTTTCTTAACTACCCCCCAAGCCCAGTTTTCATGTCTTTTTCTTTATTTTAAACTTTCTTTTTTTCTAGAACTTCCAAACTGTCTTTTTTTTTTTAGAATTTCCAAACTGTGGCTCTAATTTTCTTAACTACCCCCCAACCCCAGTTTTCATGTCTTTTTCTTTATTTTAAACTTTCTAAGAGATTTTCTCAACTTTATCTTTCAACTCTTCTGTTAATTTGTTTCTGCTCACTGGTTTTTTTATTACAAAAGCTTTTATTTTATACATATTACATCTTTTTTTTAGTAGATCTTTCATAGATCTTGCTTTATCTTTATAATTTTTTTTTTTTTAATTTCTGTGAAGAGGTAAGTTTTTCGGAGATGTTTTTTTTTCTTCTTCTGAGATCCTTTTACTTTTTGTTGCTTTGTTCTCTTTCATGTCAGAAGCTTTCCCTCAAGTATCTGGCAATGTGGGGCTATTTGATTGAAAAGCAAGACACTAAAAACTTAGGAAAATGAATATCCTAGGAACAGGGACAGAACTTGTTAACTGGTAGGTTTCGTTGTAGAATAATCTGGAAGTACTTATTATGCAAAGACTAAAGCAACTGAGAGCTCTTTTTCCTGGGTCGATCACTTTCCTCAGCGATGACTCTTCCAGTCTCTCTTCTGGAGAATATCTGCTTGGCTTCCAGCATTCTTGTTCCCGAGCTGGGTAAAAAGATTGATGTTTTTAACATTCAGTATGTACACCTCTGCCTAATTCTCCAGTTTTCAGTATGAAATCCCACCTTCAGCTCTGCTCAGTGGTCCTCAGACCAGAGTCTCTGGTTCAGCCTCTTTCTAGAGTATACATCTAGTCTTCTGCTGGGATGGGAGGAGAGGTCACCCAGCTGCAAATTCTCATTTAGACTTCCAACTAAATCTATAGTTTCAGTCCCGTCTACACCCCAACTTTCAAAAGTACATTGAGCCATAAGTTCCCGAGCCTTTTCAAGTTTTTCCATAAGGTTTGTTTCTAGGATACCCTTATAATCAGTTTAGGATTCAACCTTTATGAGTCTGATAAATCAGTTACTACCTTTACATCTGCTTTCTTTATAGTTTCCAAATTTTTGTTGCTGTCACCTTTCCCATTCTCTTGTCATTGGATGTTATGTCTTTTTGTACCTTTATATTCTTGTGATGTTGTTTTGGGAGGGAGAAATGGAAAGATACATCTTTTGAATCTTCAGTTTATTAGATGTCCTATAGTAAGTTTTTGAGAGAAATAGTTAGGGATGTTTGGAGAACATTTATTATTTATTGACATGGAGGTTTTTAGAGCCCAAACTTGAATTTTAAATCCTGGTTCAAATTCTTCATGGCCATGTGGCCTTGGGCATGTTACTTAACCTCTCTTGGTCTCATATGTAAAAGGGAGAGAATAACACTGACCTTATAGAGTTGTCAGAGTTAGAAGCAAATGTGGAAAGCATGTAGTTCAGAACTGAAATATGATAAGTACTGAATAAGTGGCAATGTTTACATTTTATTATTGAAGGACAGAGGCACCATTTATGTATTATTTCTCTTCTCTAATGAGAAACAAGAAAATCCAAGTGTCAGTTTTATTAGCGGTGTCATGGAAATGTCCCTCCATACTTATCAAATGCAAGATTCTTGAGCAACTAAATTGGAGGATGGGGCAAGGTCTTCTATTTTCCAACTAGAATGTAGAACAGTTGCATATGTCCAATAGAAGCAACTTAATTTACCTACCTAATTCAATCCTCCATACTCTACAGAGTCCCTGCCCAGGATCTTTTATCTTTTCTGGACTTTGAAAGTGCAAATAGCACACAGCCCATGTAAAGCACAGGCAAGTTTAAGAAAAAGCAAGAGAGAAGACACATCTCAGACTATAGTGGCCTCTTGAATGTGATGACCCTGCCCTCTGGTAAAACTATGGCACATTGGATGTACAGACTCTCACTGACCAAATTAGTTCCACAGTGATTCAACCGGTTAAAAGAGAAACTGGGAGAGTTTCCTCCAGATCTACCTCCGAGGCCTGTCCCAATGGAAAGGAGTGAAATCCTGCATAATGATAAGGACTGAGGCAAAAATGTATCCTCCTGAAAGAATTCTTAACATGGCAAAGGCCAAATCCTGTGCCCTGTCATACTTCACTCCATGTTCCTGTCACCTTCAGAATATTGTTTATTATTTCTTCATATAAGTTTTTGTCTGATTCTCATTTCTCTGTAATTTACATTGTTTACAGCCTAAAATATGTGTTTTCTTCAAGTTCTTAAGATAGATAATGCAAGAACTGTTTTTCCCCAAAACTAAAGAACCACTCTTTAAATTGCTGCTTCCTTGATAGGAGTGTGGTCCACAGAGATCTGATCTGGTAATAGAAATTACACATCTAGTCTTCTCCCTATCCCCACATAGATGTGAAACTTTCTTCTTGGGGATGTAGCACACAGTTGGAAGGATCTTTCTCTTATCACTTCTCATGTCTTGGTCTTTTAGTCTAAGATGAAGAGGTGCTTTTCCTGTGGGATTGGAATGCAAGATAATCTTCCTTAGTGACTTTCATTTCTTTCTTTGGAGGACGATTACTAAATCTGGATTTTGGGCCATATTTAACATTTGTAAAAGTGAAGTTCTTATACAGGGAACATCCCTGTTGTGAGAATAATGAATATAAAGCAAACAAATGAAGCCTTATTTATTTGTTTGGATTGGAGAGGTTTTTATTTACTGCCATGATAGAATTTCACATCTTTTTCTCTTTTATGTCTCTTCTTTATCCTTAACTCTTCTCTCTCTCTTTTTTTGATTCTCCTCTTTTATTTACTTTTTTTTTTGCTTAATTTATTTTCATTTTCCTGTTCCTCTTTGTCCTCCTCTTCCTTTTCCTCCTTGTTCACCTTCATCTTTCTTGGATTGTCACCATGCATCTGTATTTATTATTGAGGACACTGAGCAAAGATTTTCCAGAGTTACTAAAAATAAGTGACTTTTTATTTCTCATGGAGCTCACATTTGAGAACATAAGTGCATAGGACCAACTTAGAGAGGAATCTTAGGCCAAATCTTTGGATTTCTGTTGGAATTGTTATTCCCTGAAGAGCCCATAGGTATCAATTATGGGTTGGTGACTACAAAGCGGTGACCTCCTCTGGGACCTCCAATTCATTTCTCTGGGGGCGCTGAGAACCCAGCAACCACCACAACTTTGTGCAACTTTCAACCTCAGACAAATCTGAAGTGATGACCTGAGGGTGAGAGGCTCTGTATAACTTGATTACATTTTTTTAAAATTCCATTTTTCTCTTGAAAAGATACCTTCAGAACACAATGTCAGTTTATCTCTGCAATTTTAGACATCAAATAGCTTATTTTTCAGTTCTCTCTGGGTCAAAGAATGTTATTAAGAAGAAAAATGTAAAAGATATTGGTTTTGTAACAATTCGGTATCCAAACTGAAGGCTCTAATAAACTCACAGAAATGTTCTTGCTTTGAAATTCTTTATAGTATAAAGGAAAGATAAAAATATTATGCAGGGCAAGAATGTTCTAAAATTTAAAAATAGCACCAAGCAAATAAAAAGTCAACAGATTTTGAATGTTAATGTGCCAAAATACCTTTTTGGTGGGAATTATCATGTAGGTTCTAGATGTTATAAATATGCAATTTTACTGCTTGCTTCTGTGGGAAATCACTTTAGAATCCAGAATGATTTTGCAGGAGCAGGAAAGCAGTAGATGGGAATTACCTAACTTCTCTTTTCATGTAAGAATCTGTCAACCATGATGTTTGTTCCATTTCTCAGAGTAGGCATAAGACATTGGATCTTGTTTCTGCACCGCAGGATTAGACCTTCATCTCCAGATATTGTGAGATTTCTTCATGAAAACAGGCACTAAGAGATTAAAACAAATGTAATGAAAACGAACAAGCCATTTTTTTTTTAAAATGCATGGAAAAAAATATTTTGTCTTCAGGTGCTTACACACATGCAGGAAAGAGAGGTGGAAAAATGAATTGTTTGTCTGTAATTTCAAGCAGGGAAAATGAGTTACAAGTATATCAGCAAAATACAGACAAAGGTAGACCCAGTGAAGCAAAAGGAAAAGACAAACCACCATTTCCCGTTATTCCCATAACTGATTGGACGTAAACAAAACATTCTCCCCCAAATGAGAGGCAGAAGTCTGATACTGAGCAGTGGCTACTTCTCAAGATATCTTTGTCAGCAAGATGGGTTCAAGTTATGATTTCACCATTTCTATGATTGACATTGTTACGGTTCTTAGAGCAGTTACCATGGAAACAGAAAGGCCTTGCATGTATTTGAAGTAATTCACCTGACCCAGTGCTCAAAATGAGGGAGGGCTGAGTGCTAGTATTTCTCCCAAGTATTCCCCATGATCTGGCCTATGCAGGCTGTAGTCTTGCCTCTGATCTGAAGAGGCTGTTGAGGAGTGCATGTGAGGAAGGAAAAGAAAAATGGCAAATTTCTGCATGTGCTTAGACAAATTTCAGCCCGTGATTCCCTTAGGGAGTTATGGTGCTTTCAGTAGCCTCTGGTGCTTTCTCCTTCTTAAATATGGACTTGATTTCTTCCCTTT
>NW_011888884.1:4073723-4080572 GCF_000151845.1 Pteropus vampyrus | reverse complement strand
TTTTTGATTCTCCTCTTTTATTTACTTTTTTTTTTGCTTAATTTATTTTCATTTTCCTGTTCCTCTTTGTCCTCCTCTTCCTTTTCCTCCTTGTTCACCTTCATCTTTCTTGGATTGTCACCATGCATCTGTATTTATTATTGAGGACACTGAGCAAAGATTTTCCAGAGTTACTAAAAATAAGTGACTTTTTATTTCTCATGGAGCTCACATTTGAGAACATAAGTGCATAGGACCAACTTAGAGAGGAATCTTAGGCCAAATCTTTGGATTTCTGTTGGAATTGTTATTCCCTGAAGAGCCCATAGGTATCAATTATGGGTTGGTGACTACAAAGCGGTGACCTCCTCTGGGACCTCCAATTCATTTCTCTGGGGGCGCTGAGAACCCAGCAACCACCACAACTTTGTGCAACTTTCAACCTCAGACAAATCTGAAGTGATGACCTGAGGGTGAGAGGCTCTGTATAACTTGATTACATTTTTTTAAAATTCCATTTTTCTCTTGAAAAGATACCTTCAGAACACAATGTCAGTTTATCTCTGCAATTTTAGACATCAAATAGCTTATTTTTCAGTTCTCTCTGGGTCAAAGAATGTTATTAAGAAGAAAAATGTAAAAGATATTGGTTTTGTAACAATTCGGTATCCAAACTGAAGGCTCTAATAAACTCACAGAAATGTTCTTGCTTTGAAATTCTTTATAGTATAAAGGAAAGATAAAAATATTATGCAGGGCAAGAATGTTCTAAAATTTAAAAATAGCACCAAGCAAATAAAAAGTCAACAGATTTTGAATGTTAATGTGCCAAAATACCTTTTTGGTGGGAATTATCATGTAGGTTCTAGATGTTATAAATATGCAATTTTACTGCTTGCTTCTGTGGGAAATCACTTTAGAATCCAGAATGATTTTGCAGGAGCAGGAAAGCAGTAGATGGGAATTACCTAACTTCTCTTTTCATGTAAGAATCTGTCAACCATGATGTTTGTTCCATTTCTCAGAGTAGGCATAAGACATTGGATCTTGTTTCTGCACCGCAGGATTAGACCTTCATCTCCAGATATTGTGAGATTTCTTCATGAAAACAGGCACTAAGAGATTAAAACAAATGTAATGAAAACGAACAAGCCATTTTTTTTTTAAAATGCATGGAAAAAAATATTTTGTCTTCAGGTGCTTACACACATGCAGGAAAGAGAGGTGGAAAAATGAATTGTTTGTCTGTAATTTCAAGCAGGGAAAATGAGTTACAAGTATATCAGCAAAATACAGACAAAGGTAGACCCAGTGAAGCAAAAGGAAAAGACAAACCACCATTTCCCGTTATTCCCATAACTGATTGGACGTAAACAAAACATTCTCCCCCAAATGAGAGGCAGAAGTCTGATACTGAGCAGTGGCTACTTCTCAAGATATCTTTGTCAGCAAGATGGGTTCAAGTTATGATTTCACCATTTCTATGATTGACATTGTTACGGTTCTTAGAGCAGTTACCATGGAAACAGAAAGGCCTTGCATGTATTTGAAGTAATTCACCTGACCCAGTGCTCAAAATGAGGGAGGGCTGAGTGCTAGTATTTCTCCCAAGTATTCCCCATGATCTGGCCTATGCAGGCTGTAGTCTTGCCTCTGATCTGAAGAGGCTGTTGAGGAGTGCATGTGAGGAAGGAAAAGAAAAATGGCAAATTTCTGCATGTGCTTAGACAAATTTCAGCCCGTGATTCCCTTAGGGAGTTATGGTGCTTTCAGTAGCCTCTGGTGCTTTCTCCTTCTTAAATATGGACTTGATTTCTTCCCTTTCACTCCTGATATCTGCTGGGGAGGCCTACAGAAAGTCTGTTTCTGTCAGTTTTTAGCAGGATATTTGTGTCACCTCTGGGCCAGAAGGAAATGGGGAGAGAGGTTGAGGTTGAGAAAGACGTCAAACAAAAGGTGGTCTCTGCTGTGGGGTAGATGCATCGCACTCTACTAGAAATGGTATTTGAATTACGTTAAAAATCAGCCTGTGGTTCCCCATCCCATTTAAAGTAGAGGACAAAACTCTAGAAGTCTACTTATCACATCATCACAGCATCAATTCAACCTTCACATTCTTCAGCTTTGCCTGAGACCCAAACACTCTCCACATTCTGCCTCCCCCTTCGCTGATACATTCCTCTGGACTACCCCATGCTTCATCTCTACTTCAGGATTCCCCCATTTCTTTTAACTCATGGGACCAGGGAGTGCTGGCAGTTTTTTTGCTCTTCATTGCTGCCTTGTATAATTTTTCTACCAATACTCTTAAATCTTTTTTTTTTGAGAAATTCAGGTCACCACTTGGGCCATTTCCTTTCCATCCTCATTGCTGTCATTGACTGACCTTTGGGATCTTTTCTCAGTGACCTTAGCACCTGGCTTAGCATTTTACTTCCTGACCTCCCCACACCTGATGCACAAGGAATTCAGTTTCACACCAGTAACTCTTCTAGTTCATTGGTCCTCTCCTTTTCTTGGCTTTCTCAACTCTGATCACCCTCATTTGTCCTCTCACCATGGTTGTTAGGGTAGAAATAATTGCATTTGATCTCACCTTCACCCAAAACTAACAAGCTTCTGTTACTACCACAACTTCTTATCCTTTTACTTGATATACTCTCACCTTAGTGGGCCTCCTATTGATTCTATGATGGTTTCACATAAGAGATGGAACTGGGATTTGAAATTGACAGGTTCCTTAGTCCACCTTGTCCACTGCTAAATTCCTGCTTTAGATCAGTGGTTAGGGTATCTTTTAGACAAGCTTGCCATTGAGTGCCTTTTTTAGAAGAGGATATTTAGCCCAAGCCTTTAAGAAAGAGAAGAAGC
Organism: Pteropus vampyrus; assembly: GCF_000151845.1. Taxonomy (NCBI): domain Eukaryota; kingdom Metazoa; phylum Chordata; class Mammalia; order Chiroptera; family Pteropodidae; genus Pteropus; species Pteropus vampyrus. The sequence continues at coordinate 4,077,722 of NW_011888884.1, read as the reverse complement.
CCTCCACATAGACATAATATATGAAAGAACATTTCAGTGAGGGTAAGTAGCATGGAGAAAGGCCTGAGTAATAAGGTGCATGATTTATTTGAAAAAATTTAAAGAAGGTCAACATAACTGCACTACAGAGAGGGTGAGAAAATGATGCATGATCGATCTGGAGAGGAGAGCTGGACCAGATGACCTAAGACAGTTTTGGCAAAGTAAGGGATTTTTATTCAAAGAGCCATGGGGGAGCTGGAGTCAGTTTTCACTTTTTAAAGTTCTCTCTGGCAGATGTGTGAAGAATGGATTGAGGGTTAGTAGAGAAAGTGGGGGGGAAAGCTGAAAAGCATTGCAGGGGTCCAGGCTAGGGGCAGTTGTAGCCTGGACTGCAATGGTGGCACTGGAGATGGAGAGATGTGGCTCTGTTGTAGATACACTTGGGAGGTAGGATCAATGGGAGTAGGTAATGGGTGAACATGAAGTGAAAGAAGGGACAGATATAAGGATGAGTCTCAGGTTTCTGATTCAAACCAGCAAACTTTACCCTCCCTTTACTGAAAAGATAAGACCATCAGGCAAAACAACTCTCAGCTTTCTTTCTTTCACCCTCAAATTACCTGCATCTTTTTTTCTTTTTTCCCCTATCATGGAAAGTTGCCTCCTTACTCCATTCCCATGTAACATCTTCAGTCAGCAATTCTGACCTACGCTTCCTGCCTTCTCTATGATGTTGACCAATTTCTTCTGTCATGTATCTTTTCAAAAAATTTATATTAGTTTCAAGTATACAGTACATTGGTTAAACGTTTATGTAGTTTCTGATGTGATCTCCCTGATTAACACCCATCTGGCTTTACACACAGCCAGTATATATATGTACCCTGTGCTGTACTCTATGTCCCTGTGACTATTTTGTAACTACTAATTTGTACTTCTTTATCCCTTCATCTTTTTCTTCCAGCTCCCCAAACCCTCTTCCCTCTGACAGTTACCAGATTGTCCTCTGTATCTGTGAGTCTGTTTTCACGTGGTTTGTTCCTTTTGTTCCTTAGATTCTGCACGTAAGCGAAATCATATGGTATTTATCTTTCTCTGTCTGACTTATTTCACTCAGCGTAATAACCTCTAGGTCTGTCCATGTCGTTGCAAATGGTAGGATTTCACTATTTTATGGCTGAGTAATATTCCATTGTTTACATGAACTCTAACTTCCATATCCAATCATCTGTTGATGGGCATTTAGGTCACTTCCATATCTGTTGTGAGTAGCGCTGCTGTGAACGTAGAGGTGCACAAATCTTTACAAATTAGTGTTTTGGTTTTCTTTGGATAAATACCCAAAAAGAGCAATTGCTGGGTCAAAAGGTAGTTCTATTTTTCATTTTTTTGAGGAACCCCCAAACTGTTTTCCATAGTGGCTGTACCATTTTTCTGGAGTTTTCTTCCGTTGTTTCATTTGTGGCACGTTTCTTTGTTTTCTCATTTTAGTTGACTCTGTGTTTTTATGTGTTAAGATTTGTTATGTCTCCCAGCCTTGGCTAGATGGCTTTATGTTGTAGGTGTCCTGTGTGGCTCAGTGGCATAGTCTCCCTGATCACCTGTGCCGGGGGCTCTGGGCATGTCCTTGTGTGATTGTGTGTGTTCGTTCTCCTGTTGTGGCTGGCCTTTATTATTGTTAACATGTCAGTGGATGAGACTGACTCTTGGGCTGACCTACTGTGGGAATTGGCCACGCCCACAGGATATGAGTTGCTGTGTTGGAGCTGACCACTCAGAGTGGGATTCGCCCCAGCAGGCTTGTATACCTGTTGAGACGGCCCTTTGGGTGTACCACTTAGGAGGCTAGTCAGGTGTTGCTCTTTCGTGGTCTGGCACAAGCCTCTGGGTGTGTTCGTTCTGTAGCCCCTTGGGAGGGGCTCCCAGGTAGGTCAAGGTTGGCTGCTGCCTTTCATTGCTTGGGGCTACCTAGTGGAAGCAACAAAGCAATCCACGGACGGTTGCTGCCTATGCCGGATCTAAAGGCAAGTGAGAGAGACAACGCTGCAAGCTGAGGTCCACCTTGGGCCTGCGGACACTCAAAATCTATTCAAGAAATACTGTAGCTCAGAGCAGGGTTTGTGATCTGCCACCAAAAGTCTCTCCCAGGACGCATGGGTCATATGCGGGCTGTACAAGCTGAGTGCTGCTGTTTGCTGTCAAATTCTTGGTACAAGGAAAGCACACAGGGGGTTGGCCACTGGCAATTTGTTGATTGTGTAGGTCTCAGGAAGATTCCGGGTGGAGTGACCTGATCCCATCAGGCCAATACAACATCAGAATTGATGCCAGTTCTGGGTCCACAGACTCCTGCAAAAGTCACAGATCATAGCAAGGCCAGCTGCCATCTGCATTAAATGCATACCCCCGCAATCCTCCCAAGAGATATGGCAGCTCATGCTGGCACTAGTGGCCTGTCATCAAATGTCTCCACTGAAATGTGCAGGCTGTACAAGCTGAGTCCGTTACCTGCGGTGGCGAATGGGTGGCTCTGGGAAGGGGCAGGGCAGGGGTGGCTGCCCAGCAACTGGCCATCTTGGGCAATTTGTGGGTTGGGGGAGGTGGGGTCTCAAGGAGAGGTGGGTTGGGTGGGCTGATCTTACTGGGCCAATGCAGCTTCAGAATTGGTTGTGCGAGGGGAAGGTTCAACACAGGCAAGATGGCACCTCTCTGTAGTTAGCCCCAGAAGGGTACCCGAAAAAAGAATGGTGGCAGCTGTCCCTCCATCCCTCACCCCAGCACCATGCAACTCAGTTTTCCCCTGTATGTTTCTTGTGCCTCCCGTGCTGTTAATCCTCCGGAAGTGTCTGAGAGCGAGCGAGTCCGTGTGCGGGCCCTTTAAGAGGGACATCTGGTTTTCAGGTTCCTTCCATCTCACCTGGATGGAAGGTGAGAATCCCCTCTGATTTTTACAGTCAGATATTGTGAGAACTCCTCTTTCCAGTACTGGAACTCTGGGGGTGGGAAGACCCTATGTGGGGCTAGATAGAGCCCCTCACTCCTTCAGGGGGGCCTCTGCAGCCACGGCATCCCTCCTGGTGCTCGATTGCCACACGTAAGTGTGGGACCAGCCCGTTTTGTGCCTCTGCCCCTCCTATCTGTCTTGATTTGGCTTTTTCTTTATATCCTCAGATGTATGTGTTCTGATCAGTTAGACTTCAGGTGGTTCTCCAAGTTGATTGTTTTATAATTTTGTTGTAATTTTAATGTGGTCCTGAGAGGAGGCAAACCCCGTTTCTACCCAGCCCACCATCTTGACCCCTTTTCCTGTTATGTGTCTTTACATTTTCTTGTCTTGTGTCCTCCTTAGCTTATACAACAAATTCAAGTTTTATCTACTCTGAAACAAAAACTCTTCTCTCAATGTCAGTTATCTCTTGAGTTGCTCCCTTAATTCCTGCTCTTCCTTTGAAAGCATTTGTTTTGGTTAAGTGGTTCATATTTTTCATGGTTGTTTTCCAGAATAATATTCTCAACTTGATTATCACATGAGCAAAGAGTGATATTGGGCCATTTTGGGTGCTATTGAGGCATGTGAATTAGCCAACAGTCCTGAATGCCTTGCCTCACGTCATGTTACTCACCCCTTGCATTCCCATCCATAGTCTTTGTTGGAAGAGATTTAACAAGGGCAAATATTGCCCGAAGGAAACACCCTGGGAAGGAGCTGCTGCTTGCTTTCTTGAAGATTCCTCTCGAGGGATCTCCTGGAATTCAGGGTTTCCATCTCCCTTATTTGCTTCTTGCTTCTACCCCTCATAAAATGCAGGGAAAATTGGGTAATAGTTTTCCGTTGAGATAATTTATAAATTATACTGTTTCCTCTTCTGATATGGCAAAAATGTGGCCCTCTTAAACATATGGCCAAATACTTGGGATCATTTTTAACCTACTTCCCATTTAGAAAAAAAAAGTACAGCTTGCTGCCAGCATTAATTTTATTTTACATAAACACGTCCTTTGAGGCCGAAGCAAATC
>NW_011888884.1:4056160-4073228 GCF_000151845.1 Pteropus vampyrus | reverse complement strand
GTAAATGGAAAATGGGTTAAATGGCCAATGTTAGCAGGTCATCCAAATAACATCGAACTGCTGGTATTTTGAAGCAGCTTGTTTATCCAAGGTGAGTAGTTTCGTGATTATCCCTCATAAGACATTTGTTCTAATGAACCAATAAAAGATGAGATATGAAATTAAAGAGGACCCAAAAAGAAGGCAGAGGATTGGATTTCGAGACACAAAGAAGGCCACTTAAAGGAACTCAGCTTTAGTAGAATAGCTGGGAGGAAATATTAGCAAGGCTGGTTTAACAGATAAGTTTATGAGTCTTGGCTCCTCTCAGTTTTTGGTCCATCCCCCCAATTTGGCGACATATACTGCTCAGTCATCTTTAGACACTGGGCTTCCATACGCTGGTTCATGCTGTTTCCTCTACACTGACTCTCATGACCCTCTTTTTCTGGCTTGCAAACTGCTTATCCTACAAATCCTGGTTCCAATGTCACCTTCTCTGTAAAATATCTCTCAACATCCTCGGTATACAATAGTGTTTGCGATGTCGGTTCCGAAGCCAGAATGCCTGGATTCAAATCCTGGCTCTATCTCTTGTTAGCTGTGACCTTGGACAAGAGACTTGACTTCCCTGTGCCTCAGTCTCCTGATATGCAAAATAGGAATACTCATAGTAAATATTTCCTAGCATTGTTATGCTTAATGAGATGGCACATGTGAAGTGTTTAAAATATGGTTTGGTTCATAGTAAGGACTCAGTAAAAATTGGGTAGTATTTTTCCCTAGGTAGAATTACTTGTTCCTTCTTCTGAACTCTCATAGTGTAATCGCCTATGATAATGATTATCATAGTGTGGTGATTATTTGTTTATATGCTTATAGGCTGTGGGCTTATAAAAAGAAGAAGCCAGAAACAACACTGTTCTTTTCATCTCCCATAGCATTTCATGTGATATGTGGCCTGTAGTGCAAATTCAATAAGTGTTTATTGAATTAATGAACTGTGAGAAATTTTGTGGTTCATTTAAAGATGAATTAATAGGGAACCCAAGGTTAAGTTATTGCTAATAAAATCAGCTTTGGTGATTAACCAAATTACATAGTCATTTATATTTTGTAATTTTAATCTTTTACTATATTATGATCAAATCCCTATATGTATATGTACTAAGGTGAAAGAAGGAACTGACAATTTATTGAGCATGATCTATGTGCTATGTGAATCATAATTACTACCTTTCTTTAAGTTATTATTACCTGTCTACGGTTGAAGAAATTGATTGAGAGGAGTTTAGTGATTTATCTAAGGTCACAAAACTCCCGATCTAGGTTCCCAACCCATAGAGTCAAACTATAGACGTTAAAGTATCTACTCTTTTTACTTTTCTCTATTCTACTTATTCCTTTCCATTGTTGGTAACTTCCCCCCATCACCTCTACCTCTGCCTCCATCAAAGAGTTTATAATTTAGCCATCATTGCCCTTAGGTCACTGAAACTTATACATTACTTTTATTGGTATCTTTTTTCCATAGAAAGAAAACTACTGTACCTGCTTTGTCAGTCACCGACAGTCTAAAAATGATAAAGGAATTCTGGGTATGAACAGGGAATTGAGGTGTTTCAATTCAGCTTGATAAAAATATCAGACTTTAACTGTCAGCTCTATTTAACTTCACAGTCCTCTACTGGCATGGTATAACCTCAGCCACAAAAGAGAGCTCTCCCTGAAGGCTCTCCTAGTCATAGAGGAAACAAGCTTTTTTTTTTTTCTCTCCCAGTTTCTCCAGCCTTACCATCAGGTTCAGATTGGACTCCCTCAAAGCAGCCCCCATGCTCCTGATTGGTAAAACTCACTTGATTTCCCAAACAGAGAAATCTTCATTATTGAATCTTTTTTTCCCCCCAGGCACTTTCTGACAGAACAATTTCCCAACAGTGACTGTTCTCTGCTCCCAAGTTCTTTCCAACCATTAAGTTAGTTCCTTAATGCATCTGCATTTTGATTGTTCCTGAGATCTTTCAAATTGGAAAAAGTCATTCCATCTCTAAGATTTACTTTCTCTAAACTAGGATTCCTCTTAACCTGTATCCCTCCAACAATTCAGGCTGTGCAAACTTTGTTTCCACCAGTGATGAATTGGGCTCCTCTATTCTCTGGTTTTATATTTGAAAACTTAGCCAATTGGAGAACAGATTGGATTGCCCCATCATCGGAGGGGAATTCTTTTTTCTTCTCTTTTTAGTTATAGTACTTTGATGTATGAAAAACATTATACAGTGCTTGAGAGCCAAAACTAGAGGGTAAATTTCTACTCTTACAAAAGTATATTTATTTCAAAAGATCTAGGAGGTTAAATATTTTATCTACTTGTAGATAACAAAGATACGATATCTCAGGGACAAACAGGAACCTAGTTATTAAATGATAGACTTTTGTTCAGAGCTCCTTCCCTCTCTCCAATAGTTTTTGCATGATGGTGAATTATTAGGTGATGAAATCAACTCAGACAATTATACCATAGGCAGGTTTTCACTAATTCCTCTACAGACTCTTTTGTAATATTGGGCAAATAAATCATTCCTCTGTGCTCCAGCTTTCCTATCAATGGCAAATTGCAATGGACTCCCAACTTATCTTCTTGCTTCTATTCTTGTCATCCTAAAAACAGCAACCAGTGTGATCCAGTTAAAGTGTAAGTCAGATGATCTCACTCCTTTGCTCAAAGCCCTCCAATGATTTTCCACTCCTTACCAAGTGAAAGCCATTATGATGGTCCACAATATCATCTGTAATCCAGCTCCCAGTTAAATTTACTTCCTCCTAGGGTTTCCTTTGATCTCTCTACTCCAGTTACACTGGGTGCCTTGCTATTCTTTGGACTTAACAGGCATTTTCTTGCCTTAGGGTCTTTGCAGGCTCTTCCTGGATCTCTCTCCAGTATGCTTATGGCTCAGTTCCTTTCAGAGCTTTACATCTTCTCTAGGAGTGTCCCTGATCACCCTATTTAAAATTCACAAAACCCTACTTTTCCAATTCTTTTCTACTTTGTTTTTCTTTATCATCTATCATAGTATTTGTTGTACTCATTGAATATTTTGTCTGTCTTTCCTCACTAAAATGTAAGTTCAACTTGGGTAGAAAGAAACCTTATTATTTGTTCACTGATTTATTTACGGCATCTAGAACAGTGTCTGGCACCTGGTAACTATTTAGTAAATAGTTGTTAAATTAGTGGCATGGCCTATGATTTTGGCATTCTTTCCATTTATTTCCCTTGTGTTCTCTGATAAGGCTGTATATAAGGATATGGGTCTAACTTCTTTCTCTCTTTGAAGAGACTGCCAGCAATAGAGTCTGTCACAAAGGTCTGGGTCTTACCCAGATCTGGACCCTGGAGGACTCTCTGGGGTGGTCCCTTGTTCTTTCAATTCCTTTTTTCTTTTTTCCTTATTATAACATCCCACATGTAATGGCACTCCAGTTTATCTCCAGTGAGCTCATTCAATCTTCACATTAACCCTGTGAGACAGATAAGAAGAAAAGAAGGAACGAAACCAGCAATGATTGAGCATTACTTTGCACCTGGAATGGAGCCAGGACCTTGCACAATGGTCATTTCATTTATACATCAACCTTAGGAGAGAGTTATTTTTATTCCTATTTTACAGATGTGGTTCAGAGATTTGGTGACTGGTAAGCTGCCTGAGATCACAAGTCACTCATATGTAAGCCTCTTTTCTGTCTCCCATCCTCTCTCCTCTCTGCTCCCAAAGCCTCTTTGGTGTGGCTTGGTTTCATTTAAGTCATATTTTAGGTTTGCTTTTTCTCTAGAGCCTTTTTGGCTTTGATAAAAACGAGTTGTAGGTTCTTCATTTTAGTTACTATTTGTCCTTAAGCATGAACCCACGGACCATAGCAATAAGACACAGTTTAATGAACTGCAGACAATAAATGAACTGCTTAAGGTTTTAACTAATTGGAAGAAAGTTACCCCATCAATTCAGGGCACTGTAGTTTGCAGAAATGAGATTGTCTTCAACATTTGGCTTGGCATATTGACAATGAGCACTGAGGGTTTTATCTCAGAAGAACATTGAAGGTCCTTCATCCTGTGAAGGAAAGATTTAAATTCTTTCAAGGCAGCATCAGAGTTTGTTTTCTGAAAAGAGAGGGTTGATTGGGGGGAAGAAGATCTGTCCCTAGGAAAAGTGCACACAACTTAAAAAATAAAACATCTAATTCAGCCAAGTTTTCTCTTTGGCAGAGTTTAAGACGTATCCTCATCTTATAATCAGTCCAGTCCTGGGAGAACTTCTCAAAGTTAAAAAAAAAAAAAAAAAGTCCCCAAATTATCTAAATAGTGAAGCTTGAAAAGCAGCCAAGGGGAATTGCATCTTTCCTATTACTACCATATGTGCTTCCCTGCATACGCCATTTCACAAAGAGCTGACTATCATACACCGTCTCCCCACCAGGATCATAGCCCCACATCATCCCATCGGCATGACGGCATTCTAGAGCAGAAAGCCACAAGCTTGTGGTTTTCCTTGCACAGGGTTCCCGTCCTCACTCACTGCCTGCTTCATTCTCTCTCAGCTCATGTGCTTTGAATTTAAGTTTTTCTCATGTAGGCTACATGCCTTATGTTTATGCATAGTGAAGGGATTTATTTTTTATCTGAATAATCTTGCTTTAGTGCTTTCAGGATACATGCAAACAAATAAAATGACTTACCACCCAAAGACCATTTTTAAGAAAGTGTTCAAGTACAAGCATATCTGGAAGAACTTTTTATGGGGCAGCCAAAGCTGGCTACTTGGTATGCAGAAAGATTTGAGTTGGGTTTACAAAATTCAGAAGGCATGGCCTTGGGTTGGTGCAACATTCCTTGTGACTTGTCGTTTGGGTCGTGATTGCTATGATTGTGGATTCTTTGTATAATCAAAAAAGAGAAAGAAAAGAAAAGAAAAAATAAAAGAAAAAAAAATGTTGTCTGACTTTAGTTTCAGAAACATCTGGGTTAAAAATGTCAGTCTTGTCTTGTATTTGCTGTCTGGTCTTGGGTATGCCATTTAACATCTCTGAGTCTCATTTGCCTTATCTGTAAAGCAGGAATGATAATCTCTCCCTTACAGATTTTACAGGGAATAAATGATATCTATATAACCATGATATACATAGCATATTTCTTTCCTTCCTTCACAATTCCGCCCTACACAGATGCCTTATTGTTCCTCTGGGTATAACTGGGTGGTTTTTCCCCTCCCTCCCACTTTATAATCAAGTTAGATCGTTCCCTCCTCATTCTTTTTCCTTGGAGACATAGTTTCAGCTATGATTTCTGGAGAGGATATGCTATAGGTTAAATCCTAAGAGGATCCCGATACTGAATGTTACATAATAGTCCATTGTTAAATATTAAAACTAAGATTTATATAGCACTTTAGCATTTAAGAAACACTTTCAAATATATCATCCTGTTTAATTCTTAAAATTATTTTGTGAACTAGTTATTAGTATCTGTTGTTAGCCCATTTTCTAGATGAGGAAATTAGGGCTTTGAAATGTTCAAGGACTTGGCCAGTCACACAGCTAGAGACATTGGACTAAAGATGGCTTGCCCCAGAGCACCTAACAGTAACAAATGGTACTTTTCAGGGACTGACCCTACCTCTCCATTCTGTATCCCCTACTCCTTGCTGCAAATGCCTCCTGCTTCTCTTGTATTTCTGGGATTTCCTGGGGGCTCTTTCATAGGTCCTCTGAAACATATCTTCATAGCTACTGCTTGCCATTTTCCTCCTCTCCAGGTTTGGTTTATTTTGGTGAGGTCTGTGGCCTGAAAAGAAGAATTGTGATGGTGCCTTTCTGTTGCCATAGCTACTGATGCCTGCCATCAAAGGAGCTAATATTGAGTGTCTGGTCTCACTGGGCTCCCAAAGTGTTTCTGCTCACCACTGACACTGCCTACTTATAGTGACCTTGCTGTCTGATACTCTCTAGTTAGACTACCCAAGTAGGAAGAAACCTTCTCCCTGTCTTGTGTCAAACTCCATTCCTCAAGCCCTAAAGGAGTACTACCTTGCCCCTACCTCAATGACTTACAAACGTTAGTGAAAATTGTACTTTTAGATTTACTCTAATCCTCTTGAAAGTTCTAGCAAGGCCTTATTCTAGATAGGGTTCTCCAGAGATATAGAACCAATAGAATGGATGGATGGATGGATGGATGGATGGATGGATGGATGGACGGATGGACGGATGGACAGACAGACAGACACACCAACAGACAGACAGAAAAGTTTATTATGAGAGATTGGCTCACGCGATTATGGAGGCTAAGTTTTAGGATCTGCCCTCTGTAAGCCAGAGGCCCAGGAAAGCCAGTGGTGTAGCTCCAGTCCAAATTGAAGGGCCTGAGAACCAGGAGAGCCAACAATGTAAGCCCCAGTCCAAGTCAGAATGCCCGAGAACCAGGAGCTCAGATGTCTGAGGGCAGAAGATGAATGTTCCAACTCCAGCAAAGAGAGTGACTCTGTCCTCCCTACACCATTTTGTTCTATTAGGGCTCTCAGCAGATTGAATGTTGCCCACCTGCAACATTCAATGTGAGGTCGTTCTTTATTCAGTCTCTGGATTCACATGCTAATCTTTTGAGACACTCTCACAGACACATCCAGAAATAAAGTTTTACCAGCTAGCTGGGCATCCCTTAACCCACTCAAGCTGACACATAAAATCTAACCATCACAGGCATTATTGCGGAAAAGACAAATTCAAGGGACAGAAACATGCCAACCTTGAAATCATCTTCTGACTCCAACCTCTGTTCATTAACTTATATGCCTGATGGACAATTTCTTACCTTTCGATACTTTTTTTTCCCCCTCTGAATTTCCTTAGTTCTTCAAGCAAATAAGCTATCTTCTTGTGGTCTCTCCTTGTTTTCAACCATACCTGTTTCTTTGGGTGACCATAGCTTAGGCCATGCAGGGACTCCTTAGTGGTACTTTGACTTTTGGATTTCAAAGATCAGTAACAGTTCAGAAATAATTAGCAGAAATAATATTGAAATGCCAGCTGTGAGGAAAATAACAAACAGAACAAAACCAAAACAATAGCCATTTACTAAAACCAAACAGAGAGAAAGAGCCGGACCTTTGCTAGCGCTTTACTAATAGGAAGATGATTTTAACACCACGAAAGTAGGAAAGGTATAATATCCAAATAAAGAATAGACATGTTATTGAATAAATAGCTTTATCAAAAATTCATATATCATTCTCCTCTTTTGCTGCAGACTGTAAAATATTTGTCATGCACTGGCATTTTGGAACTATTATATTGCTTCATTTGCTGTTCACAATAATGCTGTGAGGTAAGTGTTAATGTTACCCGCATTTTACAATTGTAGAAATTCAGGACCAGAGAAATTGGATATCTTGCCAAAAGTCATGGAGACAATAAGGAGAGTAGCTAGGACTTAAATACAAGCTCTTCACTGTCAAACATGTCTTTGCTTGGCTGACTAGCTGAAGGTGATGGAAATACTCAACTGGAATTAAGTCTGCTCATGTATTTAGAATGTTTTGAGTATTTAAAATAAGATTCTTTAAAATAGATCATTGTTTATAATTCCCCCAGCATGTTATTTTGACCATGCAATATTTATTAATAAATATGCATCCATATCTATAAAATTTGTCACTCTGAATTATGGGCATTATAATTTGTGTGCAAATTCCTTCATCTCCACAGTCCCTGAAGAATCTACTATAGAAAAAATGGTATTATTATTATAACTTTAATATTGCAAAGGTCCATCTCTTTGTGCTCCTAAAAAAATGGACAATCATGAAATCTTTTTCGATTTCATTTGGCTTACTTTTCTCTTTTCTAGCTCATTCTTCATACAGTTTTCTCTTCTCTAAACTTTTTCTTCTTTGAAATTGTGACAGTTTGGTCACTGAAAACATTTCCAGGTCATAAGTTCTTGATTAATCAGTCTCAAGATTTCCTCATGTTAGGATAGCTCCTTTTGTCCAAATTAATCTTCAGGTTTCAACCGTGAACATGTACAGTATTGTTTATTTTTGATAAGGGTGGACCGGAGGGATAGAGAAAACTATGAGGTGGCCTTGGGGCATGCATAGATTTAACATTTGATATTCTACTCTTTATGAATGAATCTAGAGGCCTTTGCTCTGTACTTACTTGTAATTTTGTCAGGGTATCAATTTCAATCTAGTGCATGAACTGTAGGGACTGCCCAGAACCTATATATTAATATGGCTCTTATGTACATTTTTCAAAGTTCTTATAAGAATCAGTGATGTGGATCTTAAAATACCCATTTTGTAGATGAAGAAAATTTGGCAAAGTATATGAGATAGGCTTATGAGGTTGGGGTATTCAGAGTTCGGTCCCATCCTTCTCAAATATAAAGGCTATGTGATATATTTGAGTCCATTTCCACTAAAATTATGTTGAAAGACCTTCTTTCACCCCACCCTGTTTCTGGAATTATGTGCATTAGCTTCTGGGGCTTTCATTATTCTTTTGAAGCTGAGTCCTTTAAAAAACATTTTCTTTTGATTGTTCACATATTTGTTTTTAATTGGGGAAAGTAAAGAGAATTTGGAATCTAGAGACTTGGGCGAGTGGAATATGAATTATATGAGTTCTTTGTTTTCAGAGGAAATTGTTTTAGCTTCCCATTTTCATTAGGATCTAAAGTGATCATGATACAAATATGCTGCTGTTCTGTTCACCAATTCCTTATTTCCTGAGACAAATCTTTGCTGAGGAAAGACATTTCCTTGAAGCCTTTTGATTTTTCAGGTGGAAGGACATCTAATTTTCTTTTAAATTGAGTTCGTATAAGACCACTTCCCTTTTTCTTCTATCCTTTGCCAAAAAGCTTTTCATGATTATAGAAAAGTTTATGAAGATATCGGTATCTGGTTTTCTGTTCTGGAGAAATCTTTCTTGGGACTCTGTGGGATGAAAGATGGAATAGGGGGTAGGAGTGAAAGGGGCCAAGAGAAGGGGATTATGTTTTTCAGAGCATCAACTAGAATATAGTAAAATGTTAGGAAAGAATTTTTTAGGGTTTGATAAAGTTTAGTAATTTCTCAAAAGAAGTTGTCTGGGATAAGTGGATAGGTTTCTTTGTGACAGATTGAAAAAATTCTGATAGGATTTCATTCCATCCTCTCAATTCATAATTTCCTGTTTACTCATGAGGAGGCTTGGGACACCAGCTCTTTGGGGGAGCTTAAAAGATCTGAAAACACAGATTCTCTGAAACCTGAGAGGTTGAATGTCATAGATCCATCCATCCATCCATCCATCCATCCATCCATCCATCCATCCATCCATTCATTCAACAAATATTTACTGGGTATAACTGTTCCAGGCATGACTCTAGGGGCTGAGAATAAAATGCAGGACAGTAAATATATGGTTCCTACTCCCATGGAACTTACTGTCTGGAAAGAGGCAGAAAATAAACACATAAAAAGATAATGAACATTTTGTTGAAGGCTCTGAAAGACAAGAGGAAAGAGAACAAGGAAGAGAGAAAGAATCTGGTTTTCTGCTCAACCTGACCTTTTTGTCTTTAATGAACCTCCACTCACCATCCAAAGCCCACTCTGCAAAGAGGGTTCCCATAGGCCAGCTCAGGTCCCATAAACGTTTCTGGACCACTCCCTGCTTTCCTGCCTTGTTCGTTGCCTGCTTTTCATTCATTTGTTTACTCATTCGTTTATCACATACTTCTTAAACATTGAGCCACTTCCAGACCTTGTGCTAAGCACTGGTAACAAGATATTGGAAGGCATGTATACTTCCTAGCCTCATGGTAGCCATAAGCTGATGGGATGTGAAGACAAGTTACCAGGGAATTAAAATGCAGTGGATATGGGCTCTGGTAGAGACAATACTGGGCAATAGAAGGCAGATAACGCTGACTGGGGGTGAGGAACCATGGTAGAGATCTCAAGATGAAGGGGAAACAGGGTATGGAGAGTATTTCAGGCAGAAAGAACAGCATATACAAAAGGGAAAGAAAAAGCAGGGTGTTTTTTTTTTTTTTTTTTTTCAGTGAACTGAGTAAAGAGCAATTGAGTTAAGTTATAAAGGGACAAAAAATTGTGGAGGGAGGCATGGACAAGGTAAGGCAGGACTTTGGAGGTTATGGTAATTAGTTTGCATTTACTCCGCACCTGCTATCTGGGCATCTTCCCTTGGTTTGACCCTCTTGTTTAATTTTTTTTTCTGAGAATGCTGCCGGCTTGATTATACCTCCCTGGAACTCAACTCTATTATCCACTCACTTTCTCAGTATTCTTAAGCAGTCTGACCTGGGAAAAAGGATTGGATAATAAGGGTGTAGAATAATGTAAACTTTTAAAATACCCATGGACTTATAATGTGGTCTTGACTGTTTTCATGCGATAAATATACTGAGCATCAAAAACGATGAAATGTTGGTCTTACCTGAACTAGAGTAATAGGGTGTTTGAGTGCAGTTCTGGAGATGACAGGACTCTCAGAGATAGGTGGCCAGGAAGCTTGTGCTCACTGGGATTTGTTGTATTTCTGTCTCTTGCTTTCTGAAGATAAAGCACCTTGGGAAAACTGAGGCAGCTCAAAGGATAAATGTTGGTGAATTTTGCTTCCTTAATCCCCTTAAATTCCCACACTTGTGGAGGGGATTCATTCATATAAGGGGTTTCATTTAGGTCCATAATCATCTATCTGAAACACTTGGAATCAATATACTTCATACATCAAATGTTTATGATTTGGGGAAAGAAAATGGAGCATATATTTTATATTTTTGGACACTCCCAGGCGGTCTGGAGTGGCATCCTGTAAATCTGTAGCAAAACATATGCATGTCCACACAAAATTAAATAAATATTTTTAAAAGTTTCTAGAGAGTTCAGGTCAGGTTTTGCCCCCAAATGAGTTAAGTTCACAACAGGTTTTGCTGCTAGATGACTTATATAGAGATTTATATTTCAGAGCTCTTGATTTCATAATCGCAGATTATGAAATGTGGATCTGTGTATGTGGATCTGTAGCACATCAATTTGTTAGGCACAATGGAAAAAAATATTCACCATAAAAATTGGGAAACTCTGGAAGATTCTTAACCAGGCGTGCAGTTCTGGTTGGAGACCTACTAAATCAGACCATCTAGGAGTGAACTGGGAAAAGATACTTTTAACAAGCTCTCTAGGTGACTGTTCACACAAAAATTTAAGAACCTCTTCTCTAGAAGAAATTTCCAAGGGAGATTGTGAAAATCTTCTCTATATATTTAAGAAAATCTTGATTTTCTTTAGATCTTTGAACTGATAAATGTATCAACTTTGCATCAAACAGGCTCCTGCTGGAACTAAGATCAGCATTGAGGTAGCTTAGCTTTTTGGGCTTCCTTGTCTCTCTAGAGATAACCTGCTGGAACATCCATGGGTGATACACATGTGAGTGTGCTTGGATTTGACTCTGCAGTTCTACCACATGCTCCTCAATCACTTAAGTGCTTTGACACAGCTTCTCCTGTATGCCCAGCCCTCTGTTAGACATTGTAGAAAGAATGGTTGATTTCTGTTCTCAAGGACTTACTGTCATCATAAAGAGAGAACACCTGCATGCGTTATGTTAATTAATGCCAGTGCTTTTTAATTTGGTACAGTTCAACTTCCTACTGTTACCACTTCAGAACTGCATTGACACACGTTCTTTTAAAACTTTTAATTAACATTTACTTTTTGATTTTTGGAGAAATAATAAACTCATATGGCAAAAATACTAGAGAGAGGGGGAACCTATTAAGAAAAGAATATGGGAGAGATATCTTGCAATGACTCAAGGTATGAATGATTACCCTATTTTTTAATAAACAAGGGTTTAATTGAGAGTGGAGTGAAAGAACAAGGACTTTGATATCAAACCTGACTTTGAATCTTAGTTCTACTCTAATCAGCATATTAACTAAATCTCTGCATCTCAGTTTGCCCATACATGATATGGCAACAATAACATGTACTTTATTGGGTTGCTGTGTCGATTAAGTCCGCTTCTCTCTGTGGAATCACCTGCAGCAGTGAACGTTGGTTTTCTAATTCTCTCTGCTGCACAGCACTTGGGTTGTGTTTCTGCGTTTGTTGTACTGTCCTCTGCCATTTTACCTGTTGTTTCTTGGTCCCTCTCACTGGATTGTGAGCTCTTGGAGAACACCAATTTCATCTTTCTCATTCTTTCATCCCTTGTGTCTGGTATGTGGTGAGCACTCAGCAAAGGTTTACTGAGAAGGGAAAGAGCAGCATGGATTACAGATTTTGTGAAAGAAGTGGGTTGTGAGCTGTGGTGTACTGGTAAGTATTTAACAACAAGATTGCCAATAAAAATGTATGTGGACATGTAGTATTTATTATAAATTTTATGGATTTGAAGGATGTATAGCACCAATTTACAAATCATAATGAAATATAAAATACCCTTGTTGTCAATTCCATAAGGCCAGTTGATTCTCTCAGAATGCTTCTGTAACTTTAGATCGGGGTTGGCAAACTGCAGCCTGTGATTCCAATTTGATCCCCCATCTACTTTTCTAAATAAAAGTTTTACAGATGCGTAGCCACACCTAGTGCCTGCCATTGTGCTACAATGACAAAATTGAACAGTTCTAACAGAGACCATATAGCCCACAAAGCCAAAATATTTACATTCTGGCCTTTTAAAGGAGAGAATCTCTGTTTGTTTTCCTCCTTCTCCTCTTCCCCCTTCTTCTTTTATAACCTTTTAAAAAATGTTAAAATTGCTTTTAACTTGTGAGCATTACAAAAATCAGCTAAGGGCTGGTTTTGTCCATTGAGTCACAGATCACTGGTCTAGACAATCAACAGAGCAATAAATCCAGACCTGATTTTGTAGTATTTGCCACTTTCTATGGTGTAATTACTTGTACCATGGCTGATTTCAAGCTATCAGCGTGCTGTCACTGAACATGAAATAGATGCACAATAGCGTACTCCTATATGGTATTTCAACCGTATAGAACCAATAGATGTAAATAACTACAAGAACATATAATAGAAAATAGAAAAGGGCATAGATAATGTAGTAAGATCATTAAGAAGTGATAAGTTTCAAATAGTTACCTTTGTTTTTAATATTTATTTAATTATAAATTTACCTAATTTAATTTTTAGTAATAGCCGTGATTAGCAACTGCCTTGCAAAATCCCTGAATATTTAATTGTCAGCTCTTGCAAGCTAAGGGAAGATGGCTCCATCACATCCCTGGGCCTTTGAGTTAGTTACTATTGAAGAATTGGGTCTTGATAAGTGCAGGAAGAGAGAAGCAGGCATTTTGGCCTGCATCTCAATTCTTTTCATCTCATTTCCCATAGCTTTCATCTCGTTAAAATCCTAGTGATACTGACGCAGAAACTGATCCAAGTTGGACTTGCTCCCCACCAAGGTCTGAAAGTGAACTTGCAGAGGTAGGGATAAGGGTGTAACCCAGTGAAGGAACCACATAGTGGTTCAAGTTGCTAAAACAGTGCTTTTTATCATTGCTTACCCTAGTCTCAGTGGTGTTAGTGAGCATCCTTATGACTGTATTCCTTTGGATAGGCTTCACTCGATTGTGTAAATAGAGCTTTGGAGGGAAGGAGATGAATTTTTGGGGTTGTTTGACCTAATTTATTGTTGGATACATATTACTAACTGGACATTTGGCTTCTGTACTTGAAAGGCTTATCCTCTTCTCTAATGGCAATGTGATGCCCTATTATTTGCAATATTATACTTTTAGGGAAGAGCAGGGAAGAGTCAAAGCCAGCTGATGTAGTCATTATCATGAACCAACAACAGGGCAAAACACCATCATACCGTGTTTCTCATGTTGAGCTCGTTAATGGGTGTAATTTTGTTAGTCTTGCAGGAAAGATTCTTTAGGTCATTCACACTGTGAGAAGCGAGAAGGAAAAGCTAATGTAACAAGGTTATCACCTTCTTGACAGCATATTCAAAGCTTGCTAGCTGAAGAAATTAGAATAAAAGGGAGGGGTCAGTGCTGAAAACTTTCGCCTCTTCTCCCTATTTTACTTTTCTTCACTCAACAGGGACTTCTAGAAATAAAATGTGTCTACAGAATGATGGAGAAAGAAAGGAAAAGAGAGAAAGGCTACATTTCTTTTTTTGAAAGCTGTACATGAAGGATCTGTGGCTTGTGTGGAGCGGGTGAGGTGCTCTGTAGCTCTCAGTGACATTACTGAGGGGAATCTGGGGCCAGAGGTGTGCAGGTGGGGCTGTCAATCAGAGACAGCATCAAGGGCTCTTACAAAAACAAAAGGTAGGAAAATGGATGTTTAATCAATACAGTTGCTCTCTGCTTAACCTTTTGTGTTTTAACCAACATTCACTGGAGCCCAGCAACAGAGTCCAATATTTAACACATAAAAGGTACTCAAACAGGTGAAACCTTGGAGAGCAACTAGAAAGTGAAGATGGAACTGAGGGTTAAGAATGGAAAGGGTAAGACTTGGAGGATCGGGAGGTCAAATGGATGTTTAAAGGCTGGAATCTATTAAGAACAAGCTGGGGACCACAGAGGGACAGATGGGAGAGGCCAGTGTTAGACTGTATGGATGTTGGGCAGCTGGTGATCCTGAGCTATATTCAATTTACCTTTCCTTATGCCTGGAAGGTAATCAGAGCGAATCAAGCTTTGGCTGAAAAAGAGGAAGAAGTAACAGTGGTAGTTTCAACTTATCATTTACTCTACTGTGTCTTCTGATGATACCTGGCCAGCTCTCTATATCCCCTCTGCCTTAGGGCTCATAATTCTCAATGGTGGAGGGGGCAACATCAAGCGAGTGTCATAGAAAAGAGATAAGAGCCTTTGGCTCTTTGGCAATATTCAAGTTAGGCCATTCAGACTCTGGACTACTAAAATAGCCTCCAAACTATCAGCCTGCCTCCCCATTGAGGTCCAAACTCCACACTGTCACCAGAGTAATGTTTAAAAAATTTTTAAATATTAATTTTGAAAATATGAAAATTATAGAAAAATTAATAACTATCCATTTCTCACCCATCACATATTTATTTCCTTCTTTCTTTTGTCTTTCTCCCCCTGCCTTCCTTCCTTCCTTTCTTCCTTCACCATTCATTGAGTACTTATTATGTGGCAGGAACTATTTTAAGAGATACAAAGATGAATATAACTGACCTCGTGTCACAGTCTGGAAGGAAAGACATGTAGGCATATGAAGTATTTTGTCTCAGCATATGCACATACATTAGTTTTATTTTATTTTTGTAATTATTTTGATTATTCATTTTGATTAAGAAATGTATGCAAACAGTATAAAATTCAAAAAATATAAAAAGGCAGAGTTAAAGGTAAATCTCTGTCTGATCCCTGTCCTTTAGTCACACAATTTCCCATCCCAGAGACAGCAACAGGTACCAGTTTCTTATTTTTCTTTCCTTTCTCTCGCTCTCACTCTCAAAAGATACACATATATTTATAAGTATATATTGTACACATACACATGCACCTATGTATAATGGACAAGTAGCATACTATATGTTTCATTTTACATCTTGCATATTCTACTTAGTACGTTTTGGAGATTATCAACACCTAATGAGTAGCTTACTAATTGGCTTACTAATATTTCCTGCATAATATTCAATTGTATATATGTTAAAAATACATATAAAATATAGGTGTTTCATACATATAAATATATCAACCGTATGTAAATATCATAAGCACATGTTTTTAAATCTACACTTGACTATTTAGGCCCTCTGGCGGAAAGCGTTGATTGTACTCCTCAGTTCATGGAACATCATCAACAATGATTCTCACAAGGTTTTCTCTTACTTTTAACTCAGTACTGTGTTTTTATATTGATTCGTGTTGTTTGTGTATAGTTTGTAGCTTCTAAATAATGTTTAATATTCTATAATATACATTCAATACATTTTACTCATCTCTTTTTTGAGGTGATGGACAGCTAGATCGCTTCCAACTCACCACTTTTATAAATACCTCAATGAAATATCCTTGAATGTATTCCCGTATCTACCTGTGTTAATTTTTTTATGAGATATAAACCCAGGAGTAGAATGACTGGGCCAAAGAATATATGTACATTTAATCGAAATACTGCCAGATTGTACATGAGAATGGTTTTACTCGTCAACAATCCCACCATTATCATAGGAGGTGTCCTGTATTGCCACATCCTTTCTATTACTTGGTACTAGCCAACTTTCTAATTTTATTTTTTGTCATTTTATTGATTAACTTTTTAAATTAAGACTTTAATTTTTAGACCAGTTTAAGATTCACAGCAAAAATAAAGTGAAGGTACAGAGATTTCCCATATTTCCCTCTGCTCCCACACAAATACAGCCTCCTCTATTATCAACATCCCCCATTAGAGTGGTGTATTAGTTCCAGTTGATAAACCTGCACTGACACATTTTAACCACCCTCACTCAGTCTGTAGTTTATTTTAAGGTTAATTTTTGGTGTTATACATTCTATGGGTTTGGACTAATGTATAATGACATAATCTTGTGTGAGTTTGTTACATTATCTCTTTCAAGAAATTGGTCCATTTCATCTAGGTTGTCAAATTTATGGGCCTAGAGTTGTTCCTAGTATTCCTTTATTCTTCTCTTAATGCCCATGGGATCTGTAATGATGTCCCCTCTTTCATATTCCTCACTGTTGTTGAAATATGCATTTCTGTAAATACAGATGAGTTTGAGCATATTTTCATATGCTTGCTAACCTGTTGGAATTCTTCTTC
Organism: Pteropus vampyrus; assembly: GCF_000151845.1. NCBI lineage: Eukaryota > Metazoa > Chordata > Mammalia > Chiroptera > Pteropodidae > Pteropus > Pteropus vampyrus. The sequence goes on along the minus strand of NW_011888884.1, from coordinate 4,056,390 downwards.
TGCATATCACCAGTTCATATCTTCGTCTCCTTTCCTGGCTAGATTTCCTGCCCTTTCATTGTTTATTTTAAGAATTCTTTGTATATCTTATGAATTCTACATAATAGTTTCCTGTTTTTAGACAATGAAAGTATTTTCTTCTATCTGTCATATGTCTGTTTACATGATTAAGGATATCCATAATTTTTGTGTAATAAAATGTTTTTTTCTGCTTTATTGATTAAGCTTTC
>NW_011888884.1:4046648-4055265 GCF_000151845.1 Pteropus vampyrus | reverse complement strand
TTTTTTTTTTTTTACTTCGATTTAGATGATCACAGTATTTTCAAGTATTGATTATTTCTTTTCTTACAGACCTCACATCTGTTATTTCTTTTTTCACTGCAGTGGTTATGACCTAGTAAATGGTAAATGGTAAAAAAGTATCTGTCTTGTTTATGTTCTTAAATTTTCTCTAATAAGAAAAATATATATGGCGAGTTTTCAGATGTAATATTTTTCATATTAACGAAGTTCTCTTTGGTCCCTAGTTTGCTAAGAGTTTTTGTCTTAAATAGATGATGAACTTTATGTTTTTTGCTGTCCCTAGGATTTTTCTAATTTCTCAAGGAAATGCATGCCATTTTCTTGAAATATTTTTTGTTATCGAACCTTCTTTGCATTCTTGGAATAAAGTTTACCCAATCATGATGTATTTTGTTTTATATACACTATTAGATATTGTTAGCTAATAGTTTTGCTTCTGTGAAATTAATTTGGCCTCTAATTTTCTTCAGGAGAAGTATGGCATAGTTCTTAAGAATGCAGACTTGGACCTAGGCTATCAAGATTTCAATGTCAGATTAGCCGCTTACTAGTTATATGATCTGAGGAAGCAGTAAAACTTTCTGGCTTCATCTATAAAATGGGATTAATGTTTATGATACCTAACTTATAACTCGTATTGAGGAATAAATGAGTTAAAATATGGAAAACACTTAGAATACCAGGCACGTAGTAAGCTCTATCTAAATGCTAACTTTGATTATGGCACCAGATTAATTTTGTTTGAGAATCAACTTGACACTAGTCTTATAAAATAATCTAAACAGTTTCCTTAGTTTTTCTGTTTTCTGGGACAATTTGTGCAAGACAGGAATTATCTGTTTCTTGAAAGTTTGGTAGAAATGACCAATAAAGCTTTGTGAGCCTGGAGTTTGTTTTTTTATTTTTCCTATTGGAGGAGATCTTTTAAGTTCCTTGTTATTTTAACTTCTTTATGCTTAATAGTCTAGTCAAGTATTCTATTTCTTCTTGTACCAGTTTTGGCATTTTATCACTTTTTTTTTCTTTCTTCTTTTTGTTGGAGTGTACTTATTTTGTCTAGATTTCAAATTACTTAATGGATAGTTATTCATAATATTATTTCATAGTTTTAAGAATTTTTTTTATCTGTAGTTATTCTTTTAAAGTCAATATTTGATTATTTATGTCCTCATCTTCTTGCCTTGCTGTGTCTTGCTAAAGGACTAATCTGGTAAATTTTTTTTCAAAGAATCGGATTTAGTTTTATTAAGCATATCTTCCTTCATCCTTCTTTTCTTGTCTATTTTATTGATTTATGTACCTATCTTTAATTTGCTGCCTTTGTGTTTCTTAGAATACATGTTCTGTTGTTTTTTTCCCCTCCAACTTATTGAGTTAAAAGCTTAACTTATGTTTTTTAAAGTCGTTTTGTTTTTACTGATAAAATATCTCAACCGATATAAATGCTTTTCTGGCTGTGTACCATAAATATTGGCATATTATATTTTATTGCCTTCAAGTCTAAGTATTTCTTAATTTTACTTCTAATATTCTTTAACCTCAAGGGCTATTTGATACCATATATTTTAGTTTTCAGATATATGGGACTTTTTAATTGAAGGCTTTATTTTATAATTGAAAAAAATTTCATACTTAGAACATTTGGTTTGTTTTTTGGGCACCTGAAATATAAATAATTCCTAATAAACTTAAAATTAAAAAACATAAGGGAAAAAAGAAAGTTACCATTGCCTAGGCTACTCATAAAACAATCTGGAAAATTGATTCTGATTATTATTAAATTCCAGGGTTTTAAAAATAATTGAAAAAATAATTGACCTTTTGGTCTTATTAAATAAATATTTACAAAAATAAAAACTTGTGTTTGATGTTTAGGTCTGTAGGGCAGTGATGAAGTTTTCCAACTGTGAGCTAATATCAACCCTGAATGAATCCATGAATCTGTTTTTTTTTTTCTGGTTTACAGGTAGCCCCCAAAATGGCCACCTCCTGGGGAATCTTCTTTCTTGGAGACATGAAGTTGTAGCTCTTGCCACAGCACCGCTACCTTGGAGAGGGTGAGTTTGGATACTCCAGTCTGGGTAGAAGCTCAGACTTGACAATCTTCAGCTGCATTCTTGTGCATTCGTAAGCCATGTTTGCGGGTAAAATTTGGATAAGTGGAAGAAACATCTTTTCATTTCCTACAGTTCCCGTGGGGACATTATCCTCACCATTGGGACTGTCAGTAACTATCTCTGCACATAAACTTTAGGTGAAGGTGGCCAAAGATACTGCATAGTGGGATATGAATGCCCACTTTGAAGGCATCTTCGTTTGCAGCAACAGCTTCAGATGTAGGAGAAATTATGGGGGAATGAGCTGTGAAGTTCAGTGTATGGTGGGAAACTTGACACTCTGAGGCGGTAGAGTAAGGCTCAGAGAGTGTAACACTGCCAGCTGGATGCAGGGAACAAAAAGTTGGGCATGGCCGAGACTAGTATATGATATGAACATTTCCTAGAATCCTTGAAGACTCTTAGTTTTTATCATCAGAGTTTAGGTCTCAGTGAACTAGTTGATTATGGAGGTCTCCCTTCAGCCTATGAAACTGATAGGGCAGGCAACTTTCTCATTCTTGAAACCTTTGGATACGCTGGTTAATGAGGCAATTCTTTCTTTCTTCTTTCTTCTGAGCCAAATAAACATATTTGAGCCCACAATGTACAAGAACATCTCAATCATTGTTCGAGGGTCTCTTTGAGAGAAGAGACATATCCTTTGTTTCTCTCTCCCTCCAATGTTATCTTGGCACTAGTTATTGATCCAAATAAAAAACTTCTTTCCTAAAGTTTTCCTCATCAGTAACATCACCCTGTTTCTTAACATGGTGACTAAAGGTTTTGAAAATCAGATTCAGAGAGATCATATCTCCATTTAAACAAAATCTTCTGACAAAATCTCAATAAATTTAGTCTGGTCTGGAAATTTGTGATTTTAGTCCATTCTTGTTTAAATTATCAAATTATGAAAAAAAATTATCCAGGATATTTCTTTCAAGTTTGCAAAAAGATCTGTAAGTAGCAATCAAATGCTGCACAGAGGCTTTTCAGCCACCATTTCTCTTTAACTAGAGTGACTGGAAATGTTTCCAGTTTCTTAGAAATCTCCTGGATTATTTCTGCAATCCTGACATCTAAACTGAAAGTGTCTTGGCTTGACTGATAAATTATATGGTCATCGTATCTATAATTATAGGTTTTAGGTTCTTGCAGTTTCAATATTAGTTGGTCACCACTCTGAAGACTGTCAGGTAGTCTCTGAGCCAGGTCTACCTTACATGCCAGCCTTTATGGGTGCACTGAGGAAAGCAGGCACATGGTGCACAAGGAGGGGACCAGACATAAAGGAACATGAAAACTTCTAGATTCAGGCTTCTACAAAAAGCGATGTCCCTTAGAGGGATAAAGAGTCTGCCATGTAGCATGTGAGGTCAGAGGAGGGAAGTGCATATGATTCAAACAGAAATATAGGTAAAGAAGCACTCAAAGGTTTAGAATAACAGTGCCCAGTATTCACACAGGGCCAAGAAGAGAGCCCATGCCAACCAGCCAGATGGGAAAGCCTCAGGATTCATGGTTTTTGGGTAGAGTACACAGAAGACTCTTGCCTCAGTAGTGGGAAATAAGTATCTCTAGATAAGCATTGTCTCACAGTTCTGTAGGCTCAAAGTCCAAAAATCAAGTTGTAGGCAGGGCCCCGCTCCCTCAGAAACCTGTAGGGGAGAATTCTTCCTTGCCTCTTCCTAGCTTCTTGTGCTTTGCTGGCAATCTCTGGCAATCCTTGGCTTGAAGCTACAGAAGTTCTGCCTTCATCATCACATTGCACCTTCCTCTTGTGTATCTGTGTCTTTACATGGCACATTCTACTTCTTACGAGGACATCAGTCATGATGACTTAGGACCCACTATAATGAATTGATTACATTTACAAGGACTCTGTTTCCAAATCAGGTCACATTCATAGGCATTGAGGGTTAAGACTTCAACATATCTTTTTTTCAGGCAACATGATTCAACATATAGCAGTAATGAAAGAAAAAATTACCAACTCAGATGTTTAAACCTAATGAAAACATTGTTCAAAAACAAAGACAAAATAGACTTTTTTTAGAGAGTAAACTTTGTTAGTTTGTGTCTTTCAAGGTATTTGACTGTTTCATCTAAGATATCATATTGGCATAAATTTGTTCTCAGTATTTTCTTATCCTTTTAATATCTATAGGATTTGTAGTGGTGTATCCTCATTATTCCTGATAATTAATCTCTCTCTCTGTCTCTCGTTAGTCTGGTCGGAGGTATACCTATTTCGTTGTTGTTGTTGTCCAATGTCTGAAAACACATGTTTCATATATTTTCTCCAGTTTTCTAGTTGTCTGAGTTAGGAAGGTAAATCTGGTTACTGTTACTCAGTCATAGCTAACTGTTGCACACCCATTTTTAAATGATACTTTGGCTGGACTAAACTTGGTCAAAGTGTTTTCCTTCCCATGGTAAGAGAACAATGAATCATTGCCTTCTTGCATCCAGTGTTTGCTCTTGAGAAGTGAAATGTTATGATTCTTTTTCTTTTGTAGGTTATCTGTAACCATTTTCTGGAATCTTTTAAAAATTCTGTTATCTATATAATTTTATTTTTGCCTTTAAAAATCTAAAATTTATTTTAATATGTATTAATTTGGGTTTTTCTATATTGTTTGGCACTCTTTTGAGCCTATAAATTAAACATGTTTCATCTTTTTCATCTTTTTTCTTTCAATCTGGAAGTTTTTGTCTTCTTTATTTTTTTTCTTATTGTTTTCATATCTTTCGGAGACTTCTATTATCTGGAAGTTAGTGGTTTCCAAATCTCATCTACATGTTGCTTAGCTTTTCTTTCATATTTTTATGTCATTATCATTTTTTTGCTGCCCTCTGGAAAAGCTCCTCAACCATATCTTACAGCTTAGTAATTCATTCATTGACAATATCAACTCTACAATTTATTCCATTTATTTATATTCTTTGCCTTATTTTTTATATATTACATAGTTAATATTTCATTTGTTTTTTTTATGAATTCTTATTTTTTATTTACTCAGTATCTTCCCTTATTCCTTTGAGAATATTATGCTTAATTTAAAATATGTGTGTTTCTATAATTAAGCTTCATGTGGCAAATGACGCTTAGTATACTTATGTAAAAAAAAATCATTGTCTACTTCAAATGTCTACTTATTTTGGCTTATAAATGCATGTTGTTTTTTTTTTTGAAATACTAACTGCTCTGTCTGCTAATGTATATTGGGGAAGAGACCAATGATTAGGCTCTATGTTATGTTTTCCAGGTGAATATAGGAAGGAGGAGAGAAAAACTGTTGACCTTTCTGCTACTACTCTACCAGGCACTGTCTCTGGTTAGATATTTTTCCTTGAACTGTTTGGTAGATCTAGCACTGATTAGAGAGAATCTCATTAGATCAGTGGTTTTCATGGGGAATGTTTAGTGAAGTACAACTACTTTTTAAATAATAAAGTAGAATCGAGTGTAATAGAAAATCGGGTATGTCACAGTTGATAAATATACTGTTTAGTGGAACTTTTGTTTCATCTTTATATCTCTATCATCTCACACATACAAATACATGTACTGGGGAAAAAATATATTTCTTACTATGGATCCGGACTAAATGTTTTGAAAGTCATTGTCTTGGATTTTAACACAGTAGCCCTTAGTTTGGAGCAGGAAGGCTGCTGATCCACCTCTACCTTTTCTCGCTGGTCCTTTACCCCAACCGAGCTTTGGGTCTTTCCAGTTATCCTCCTGCTGAAACCGTGATTTTTTTCTCACAGGGATAATGGGGCAGCCATAATCCTTTCAAGACAATATTAGGAGAGGCAGGAACAGAATGTAAAAGCTACCTTCCAATTTATCCTGTTATACCTGGAATATCTAATCTGTCATTGTACGCCCCCAGGACCTTTCTACTTAAAATTACTATGTCCTTCAGGCTTCTCAGGGTGCTCTCACAGTATTTGTATGGTTCCTCACATGTTTGCTTTCCTCTTTCCTATTTAGTGTCCGTGTGATTGATCTTTGAGGGCTGGGAGAAAACCAGTCACACTGGTTACTCTTTTAGTTTTTCAAGACTTAGAAACACATACATTTTGAATATTTGATATAAAGTTCTATATTAATTCAGAATCCTGCATTTTTGACTTAATATTAAAGCATGCATTTTTCTCTATTGCCAAAAGTCTAAATGAGAGCCATTTGAATGGCTACATAATATTCTATGAAATAATTTTAGAATAATTTATTTAATCATTTCTATATTGTTGGACATTTAGATTGCTTCAACATTTTTCCATGCTGAAATATAACTCTGGGTTGGGAATTTTTATGCCTAAATCTTTGCCTATGGTTTAGATCAGAATGACCTTTTAAATTTGCGCTCCTCCATTTACAAAGAGCTCATATTTTCCCACTGATAAATTGCTATAAGTGAAAGGAAAAATTGCTATTGGAGAACAATAAAGTGACTGGAACCACTTCTGCATTTTAGGGGTGCTGAGAAATTATTTTCAAGGAAAAACACAATATTTTGTTTAAAAGACAACTTAATGGCATTTTGCTATGAAAGTCAAGATGATGTGATGAAGAATTGTAGATGAAGGAAACTAAGCTTTTCTGCATAATAATATAATGAATGTTAGAAGCTTTTCTGCTATACAACCACTACTGGTTTTATCAGAGTGCATCTCTGATCAGTACTCTGAAAGGAGCCTTGGCAGTGGGAAGAAGAGAGGAAATGGATGGAAGGAAGGACCTGATATCGAGTAGACATGGAACTTAGGAAGATGGCAGGAGTTAAGAGACTAATGAGAGAGGAGGATTCCAGTAGGAGATTCTCTGTGACAAGGTGTGTGGGTGGGTAGCTGATGTAAAGATGTCTGATAATCCAATACTTTCTCTATTAATTTTCCTCTTTCTCCTTCTCTTCATTTATTGCAAAATTTTAATAGTGATTAATTTAGTATTAGCCTTCTATTATAAAATCTGCCTTGAAGAATGAAGGGCCCTGCTTATGGTTATGGTGAAATTGATCAGAGAGGGCTGGGTGGCCTGGTGTAAGTGCCAAAGAGGAAACCCAAGGGGATTTAGGGGAAACTGGGGCTGACAGGAGACAACTAGGACTTATAAGCACCTGCCCTAGGACTTCTCAGGAATATTCATGTGGAGAGGATTTGCAATCAAATGCAGAAAGGAGCTTAAGTTGTTTTATTCAGTGGTAAAGGACAGAAGTCATTATAAGGCAGAAGAACTTGGGGGATGTTTAGCTAACAATGTTTTGTTAATACCCTATGCTTCTTTTTCATGTCATAAATCCCAGTTGTAGTCAAATAAGTATATATTTAGCTGTTTAATGTCTGCTTTCCCTTTAGAATATGAATTACACAAGGCCGGAAATAGGTTCATTTTATTTTTCAGCACCTAACACTGACACAAGCTTGGTAAATGTTTGTGAAATAAAGGAATTTAATCAATCATTGTTATATTTCTGTTGCTATTAAAAAGAAGCACCTAAATATGACAATCATGCTAGAATATTGGAATGATGGACATTATTCCCTTCTACTTTTCATACTTCCTATATACTTTTTATATCATATTCTCTAAGGGAGAAAAAAAATCGACTCTTGGTAAGACCTCTTTAAACTGGATCTTACATTCTTTAGAGTTTGTCTCTGTGTTCTTTCTTATAACTGAGAGTGATTGGTGAAGCTCTGCTAAGATGCCCAGCTTTACCCACTAGAGAGCTAATTACAGTCATTCAGTGGTACCTTTTGAACCTCCAGGTTTTGTCCTTTCATCTACCAGCATGAAAATTTCTGTTTAGGTTCTGATTCTTCTTATGTATGTCTTGGTAAATGATGAAAATATTGCTCTGATAAAAACTATTATGAATCTAAGATTTGTATATTCATAGGCCTATTCTGTATCCCCAGAGTAAAGGAAAGGTTTCCAGAAATCGAATAAACATATACTTTCCTCTTTTTTTGGTTGCTTTCATTAATAATTAGTTGACCTTCACATATCTTGAAACATGTTATAAATTTTTGAGAATTGAGAGAGGTTTCAGTCCATTGAATGTAATGATCAGGCTGGTAAATCCAGATTCTCGGGTCACTGGCATTCTGTCTTGAAGTAGATGTCCTGAGTTTGTTCTAGGTTTTCTCGGCCCTTTAAAACAGCTTTCCATTTATGACATTCTCTGATAGAAGCAGCTGCAAAAACCAGAGAAAAAATGAATATACATATATTTTTTGATAGTAGGTTAGGAATAAAACAGAAACCTTAAAATACAACCCTAATGGAATGGAATTATATGGAGCCTGACTCACTTTCTCACGTTATAACAATAGCACTCAACCTCTCCGCTGTTCACTTTCAAACTTTTGGTGAATGTAGTCTACCTTATATTTACTGCCTCACCTCTCTTTCACCCCTCAACTTACAACAGCTGGATTCCATCCCACATCACCTTATTCAAACATTTAAGTGATTAATAATCGAA
>NW_011888884.1:4042290-4046598 GCF_000151845.1 Pteropus vampyrus | reverse complement strand
CTTAGGAAGATGGCAGGAGTTAAGAGACTAATGAGAGAGGAGGATTCCAGTAGGAGATTCTCTGTGACAAGGTGTGTGGGTGGGTAGCTGATGTAAAGATGTCTGATAATCCAATACTTTCTCTATTAATTTTCCTCTTTCTCCTTCTCTTCATTTATTGCAAAATTTTAATAGTGACTAATCTAGTATTAGCCTTCTATTATAAATTCTGCCTTGAAGAATGAAGGGCCCTGCTTATGGTTATGGTGAAATTGATCAGAGAGGGCTGGGTGGCCTGGTGTAAGTGCCAAAGAGGAGACCCAAGGGGATTTAGGGGAAACTGGGGCTGACAGGAGACAACTAGGACTTATAAGCACCTGCCCTAGGACTTCTCAGGAATATTCATGTGGAGAGGATTTGCAATCAAATGCAGAAAGGAGCTTAAGTTGTTTTATTCAGTGGTAAAGGACAGAAGTCATTATAAGGCAGAAGAACTTGGGGGATGTTTAGCTAACAATGTTTTGTTAATACCCTATGCTTCTTTTTCATGTCATAAATCCCAGTTGTAGTCAAATAAGTATATATTTAGCTGTTTAATGTCTGCTTTCCCTTTAGAATATGAATTACACAAGGCCGGAAATAGGTTCATTTTATTTTTCAGCACCTAACACTGACACAAGCTTGGTAAATGTTTGTGAAATAAAGGAATTTAATCAATCATTGTTATATTTCTGTTGCTATTAAAAAGAAGCACCTAAATATGACAATCATGCTAGAATATTGGAATGATGGACATTATTCCCTTCTACTTTTCATACTTCCTATATACTTTTTATATCATATTCTCTAAGGGAGAAAAAAAATCGACTCTTGGTAAGACCTCTTTAAACTGGATCTTACATTCTTTAGAGTTTGTCTCTGTGTTCTTTCTTATAACTGAGAGTGATTGGTGAAGCTCTGCTAAGATGCCCAGCTTTACCCACTAGAGAGCTAATTACAGTCATTCAGTGGTACCTTTTGAACCTCCAGGTTTTGTCCTTTCATCTACCAGCATGAAAATTTCTGTTTAGGTTCTGATTCTTCTTATGTATGTCTTGGTAAATGATGAAAATATTGCTCTGATAAAAACTATTATGAATCTAAGATTTGTATATTCATAGGCCTATTCTGTATCCCCAGAGTAAAGGAAAGGTTTCCAGAAATCGAATAAACATATACTTTCCTCTTTTTTTGGTTGCTTTCATTAATAATTAGTTGACCTTCACATATCTTGAAACATGTTATAAATTTTTGAGAATTGAGAGAGGTTTCAGTCCATTGAATGTAATGATCAGGCTGGTAAATCCAGATTCTCGGGTCACTGGCATTCTGTCTTGAAGTAGATGTCCTGTGTTTGTTCTAGGTTTTCTCAGCCCTTTAAAACAGCTTTCCATTTATGACATTCTCTGATAGAAGCAGCTGCAAAAACCAGAGAAAAAATGAATATACATATATTTTTTGATAGTAGGTTAGGAATAAAACAGAAACCTTAAAATACAACCCTAATGGAATGGAATTATATGGAGCCTGACTCACTTTCTCACGTTATAACAATAGCACTCAACCTCTCCGCTGTTCACTTTCAAACTTTTGGTGAATGTAGTCTACCTTATATTTACTGCCTCACCTCTCTTTCACCCCTCAACTTACAACAGCTGGATTCCATCCCACATCACCTTATTCAAACATTTAAGTGATTAATAATCGAATTGACAAATGTTAAGTATAATTTGTAGCCTGTCTCTAATTTGAGGTCTCTGCTTTTTTTTTTTTTCCCTTTTGCCTCTGTTGATCCTCTCTCTTTGATAATCTCTCATGTAGGTTTCATGACCCACTGAAATATCTTGAATGTCTTCTTCCTCTTTTGGATTCTCCTTTTCACTGTTTTTTTTTTTTTTTTTTTAAATGCCTTCTCTTTCTTCACCACCATTATATGTTGGTATCCCCCAAGGTACCATTCTTGGCTACCTTTTCTATTTTACAAGCTCTTTAGATGATCTCCTTTAATACTATGAGTTTAACTAGCATACAAATGCTAGTATTTCCAAAATTTATATTTCCAGCTGGGACGTCTCTCTTGAAACTTCAGTTGCATATTTTTTATCACCTCTATGACACTTCCTTCAACAGTGTAACTAAAGGCAGTGCAAGCTCAATATATTTAAAACTGAACTTACTACATTTCCATCCCCCCAAAACACCTGGATTCTTTTTGGTATTTTGTGTCTTAGTTAATGAGATTATTATATGCCTTACAGAAATCTAGAAGTTATTTCCAACCTTTTTTCTGCTTGTGTAACTAATCACCAGACCCTGTCAATTCTACATAATAAACATCTCTCAAGTATATTTTGTCTCTCTATTCCACATGCCGTTGCTCATGTAGCCTCCACCAGTTCCATTCTCTCTACTGCCATCAACATTGTCTTTCTAAAATACAGATGTGAATCTTGGCACACAGCTGCTTAAAAACCTTTATAGTGTAAAAGATGAGTCCAAACTCCTTAACGGCAACAAAGTCCCTCTCATGAGAAAAGTCCATCTCCTCTATATTACCATCAGTTTGTATATAACTCTATTATGGCCCTTGGCATATTGTATGTGATTAGTATATAGACTACATAAGTGATTATCAAATGGGCCACAAACTCCTTGAAAAGAAAGGTCATGTCTTTTTTATTTTTACGTTTCCAGTGCTAAGCACACAAAATAGAACTATATTCAAACAAAATGCAGGAATGGATGAACTGGGTAAAAAACATTGAATGATTTTCTCTGCAAACTGACAAAGAATAAAGGATCAAAGTATAAGAAATAGATGAAGTGATGTGAAAATTGAAAAAATAAGAGAGGTCACCAGGTTAAGAAGTCCATTACCTGGGACATTGGATTACTTGTCATTCTAGAACCTGCCCTATGCTTCCTATGAGCTGCCTCTGTGGTGGTTTTAAAATGTCTGAAAATTCTTGACAATCTTCCCTTCTAAAGGTGGAGCCCAGTTCCCCTCCCTTGAATCTGAGTCAGACTTAATGACTCGCTTCTAACAATAGAATGTGGCAGAATTAATGCTATGATTTCCGAGACTGGGCCATTTAAAAGCTAGCTTCTGCCTGGCTCTCACTCTTCTCTTTTGGATCACTCACTCTGGAGAAAGCCAATCGCCATGTTGTTGAAGAACTCAAGCAACCTATGGAGAGGACTTTGTGGGGAGGAACTGAGGTCTCCACAAACAACCAGCCCCAACTTTACAACCTTGTGAGTGAGTCACCTTGAAAGAGCATATTTTTGCCAGTCAAGCCTTCAAAAGACTGCAGCCCCAGCCAAAATCTTAATGGCAACCTCATGAGAGATCCTGAGTTGAAATCACCCAGCAAGGTTGCTCTTGAGTGCCAAAGCCACAGAAACTGTAAGGGTAATAGATGTTTATTTTTGTATCAATCTATTAAAGTTTATGCAACAATAGATATCTCTATATCTTTTAGAATCCTACATACTCTTCCAGGTTCACTTTAAATATTTTAGTTGTTCTAGAATATTCTCAGTTTTCTCCAATTAGAACTGATGTTTCTCTATTGTAGTCTTACCTCTTTTTATTGCTTAGAATCATTTATTCTTTTAGCCAAAATGTATTCCTTACTCACAGTGTGCTATGTTCTATGCTAGGCACTGGGGACCAAAAGATGAGGCATTTAGAACCTTTGAAATGTTTTTTTTCCCTCCCTCAATATACTCATCTTTCTCTGAGAAAATAAATTTCTTCTGATTATTTTTCATCTTTAGGTCATTACTGAGCTTAGAAGTGTGAGCTCTGGGGTAAGACTGTCTGAGGATCTGGGCTTTGCTGGCTTACTGTAATGGCTTACTGTCTGCCTGACTTTGGACAAATAAACTCTAGATGCTTAAGTTTTCTCTGTCTGTAAAATGGGCATAACAGTAGTCCCTGCCTCTTATGGTTATTGAGAGGATTAAATGGGATCATGTATGTACAGTGCTTAGCATAGTATCTACCATGAAGTAAGTGCTCAATAAACACTCGTTGGTGTTGTGGTTGACCGTCTCACTCATTGTCTGACAATGACTAGAATACAGTAGGTATTCAGGAAATGTTTGTTGAATTGAACCATAAATGGGATAGTTTAGTGTTGATGATTTTGGGGGAACAGGTAGTCAAAAAAGTGTCAGACATGGGGTGTTAGTCATTGTGCATGGAACAGTGAGTACAATTGAGTCAGTTATTTATTAATTGGTTACTTAATTTGTCAAACAGTGGTTTATTACCCATTATATCCT
>NW_011888884.1:4024821-4042240 GCF_000151845.1 Pteropus vampyrus | reverse complement strand
GATCATGTATGTACAGTGCTTAGCATAGTATCTACCATGAAGTAAGTGCTCAATAAACACTCGTTGGTGTTGTGGTTGACCGTCTCACTCATTGTCTGACAATGACTAGAATACAGTAGGTATTCAGGAAATGTTTGTTGAATTGAACCATAAATGGGATAGTTCAGTGTTGATGATTTTGGGGGAACAGGTAGTCAAAAAAGTGTCAGACATGGGGTGTTAGTCATTGTGCATGGAACAGTGAGTACAATTGAGTCAGTTATTTATTAATTGGTTACTTAATTTGTCAAACAGTGGTTTATTACCCATTATATCCTGTTAACTAAGGACATAGGAAAATGAGCAAACGCATCTAGATGGGCAAGTGTTTGGATGCTGGAGAAAATATTCGTAAACTTGGGGGCTTGCAAAAGATTCAACCATTAATGCCACCAGAAGTGTGACTAATAGATTATAAATGTTTCTTTAGGAAAGCAATAGATTCAACAAATAGTTATTGAGCAGGTATCATATGCCCAGCACTCTTATAGGAGCTAAGGATAAGGCGAACAATTTATTTTTATTTATTTAATAAATATTTATTGAACACCTAAATGACAAACCCACAGAAACTATGTTCCAGTCATTCTTCTAGATTCTTGGGATTCACCTATAAACAAAACAGACAAAAATTTCCGCCCGCATGGACTTTTTATTCTCACAGGGGAAAATAATAAACAATATCCATCAATGTTAATTACATAATATGTTAGAAGATAATAGAAGCTATTAAAAAACAAAAACAAAAAAACCCCAGAAAGGTAAAGTAAGGTCAAGGAGATCAGGAATGCCAGGGGCGGTGTATGGAGAGGACTTTGTAGTTCGTTGTATTTTACACTGAGAAAATGAGATGTGGGAAGACACTAGCAGGCAGGGGAGTTAATTTTAGTGATGAGCAAAACAAAGCCCCTCTTTCACTATCTAGTGGGAGCGACAGACAACAAGTAAGTAAATAGATAATTTAACTTCAAATAGTGATAAATGCCTTGAAGAAAATCAGATAGCATGAGAAACTCGTGGTTCTAGCCCTGGATATCCGTACTCTTCCACAAAGGAAGCCCAGGCCACTGCCAGTCATGGTCATCCGGCATATCAGTATCTCTATCGCAAACACACACCTGCTAGGACGTGGTCACAACCTGTGTGTCTGTGAAGAGGATGGCAGGACTGTTATGTATCATAGCAGGTATCATAGTCCGGCTGATTAGTTGACAGAAGAAGCATTTATGATCTGTTAGTCAGACTTCTGGTGGCATTAATGGGTGATGATGGGTTGTCTGACTCACAAATAGACTCTAGCCTCTCTGCATGGACAGGAGGAAAAACTGTATGAAGCTTGTCACTGCCATGACCATGGGATGTTATTGTAGAGTGGGAAAGGCCTGTTATCACATTTGCTAATTATGAAAACAGAACTTCTCATAGGTCTGAATTTGATCTTTAAATGAGGACTATTAAAAAGGAGATGGCTCTTTCAGTTTTCTAACTTAAGTTTTAAGTTAGATGAAATATGTTTATTTCTCATGTTCAAGAAGGAGTGATCTGGGTTGTAAAATGTTGTTCTCTTTTAGTTCATTTGAAGGCAGGAGAAGTCTGAGTTCATATACCCTTAAAAGGATGTAGAGAGTGGGGCGTGTGCAGAGCAGAGCCACAGAGGTGATTAAAGGGCCCAGAGAGGAAGGGAAATCGGAATTATTAGGCCTGCAGAAAGGCGTGTGTGTGGCCAGGGTTGGGGGAGGATGGGAAAGTGAGCTGACTGACTAAGTGTTCTCTCTGTGCCAGGGGTGGAACAAGAGGAAAAAGGCTTCAGTGAAAACAGGACGATTTAAGATAAGAAAGCTCAGTTTCTTCACCAGGCTCTAGAGGCTGGAATCTCTTCTATAAGATCTCCAGGGAAGATACATATCAGTCTGGTCTAGTTTGTCCTAACTTTAGTAAACAGTTCGCCCAGGGTGTACAGCTCTGTCCATCTCATTCGGTGCTTCCAGCTGGTAAACTGAGAGTACGTATGATGTTGGAAAGCCACATTAAGCTGGAGAAATCAGATCTATGTGTCAGGTATAAAATATCCAATTAGAATATTCATTTGTCCTTTTTGTGTCACATAGTTTGGGCCCTGGGCTAGTATAAGTGGGATATTTTCAGTGAAGTTCTGCCTAGGACAGGAAAGTGGTCTAGGAAGGGACGCCTCTGACTTTCCTTTATTTTCCTCATTCATTCTATGGGAAACACTATTTGTTTATTCATTGAAAACTATTTATTGAAGCTCAGGTTAAACTAATATTTTTTATTCAACTTATGTTGCTGGACACTCTTATGTTCTTTAATATTCTCCACATTAAGAAAAACAATATGTGTGAAATAACCTCAGTTATGTAAAATGTAACATCACATATGTACATATACATGTATATACATCTATACAGAGAGAGAGCCATAAAAAAAATATGAAAGGTGGCCAAGAAAATGTTAATAGTGCTTACATAAAGAAAGTGGAATTCCTGTGACCTTTATGTTCTTTTTTATAGTATCATGTAGTTTTTGAATGTTTTTACAGTGAGAATGTATCATCTATATAATTAGAAGAAAAACAAAGTTATAATACAGCTATTGAGGAAAAATACTATCGGTTGCATTCTGAGGTTATTATTGATGTATTGAAGAGGAAAAATAATTTATTCAGGATTCACACACAAACCTCACTCCAAGCCTAGCTTATTTGGTGATTTGTGGGATACAAAAAAGCCACTAGGAAACTAACAGTCTTATTGGAGAAAAAAGTCACAGAGGCCTGAAACATTAAATAATTAATAAAACCAGTGGCAGAGAGAGGGGATGCCTTAGGAATTCTGTGAAGAGTTCAGGGAGGACTTCCTGGACAATAGAGGTTTAGTGCAACTTGGATAGTGTTGGGGAGGGGAAGAACATTTCTGGTAGAAGGCACAGCATAAGCGAGGCCCCAGGGGCAGAAGTATCCAAGGCAAGTGTTACAGAATTTGTTGAGTTATTAATTTGTGTCTTGTGATCTGTTTTCTCCAGAGCTTTAGCTGCCGGGTTGAAAGCAGAAGTTGCTTGAAGACAACAGACTTTACTTTTTAGCTTTTGTTTTCAGAAGCCTCAGTTTGTTGGAAGAGTTACAGGAATGAGAGAGGAAGTGGTTGGTGCCTTTGTGTGGGATGCAGAGTGGTGAGAACAGAGAAGGAGCCATTTTTTCCTAGACCACATGTGGGATGCAGTTTAGGTTTGTGAAGGTGGCTGCACCTGTGTCCTACACCTTCACAGAGCCCCAGGAGGTTACAAGGTTGAGGTAATAAGGGCTGCCTGGTATTTCCTGGTACTTCCAGTGCCCAGCCTTGGCAAAGACCCGGTGCTAAGTGCGAAATCCTCACATAAATGCAGACAGCAGAAGAATTCCAAAGCACTACAAAAAAATACATAAATATACATCTACAGTCACGTGAGCATATGATACCTTGACCAAATCCATTACCTCTGAGACCTCAGTTTTTCCAGCTACCAAAAAGTGGGTATACTGATCCCTTCCAGTTCTAAAATTAATTGAATCTATGAAATTGGAATATCTGTATCTGGAATAACTTTATTTCCACCTGAGATGCAGGAAGGATGGTATGGAAACTCTATTTTCAAAGAGCTACCACCGGAATCTGCACATGTACATGTTTATTAGAGAGAAGTAGGAGAATACTGCGTGGTAATTGAAACTGCCTTTTGCATTTTCTAAGCCAGCAGGATCTGATACCTGAGCATTGTTTCTTCCTTCCTGTAAAATCGGCTAAAACAGGAAGACTCAAGGGCGAATTTCCATCACAACTGGAGAAACCTTCCTTCTACTCATCTCTCTCTTCACCTGTGCCCTGTATTTGTATAGATTCTTGCTTTCAACGAAAGGAATTCAGCTCCAGAGAGACATAAATCATGCACAAAGAGAAAGGAAAATTGCTTCCTAGACCTGAATATTTAGTGACGAACTAAACCTTCCAAGAGGGAAAAAAATGTGATTCTGTTGCGAAGGGAAAATAAATGTCCTCCAAATCAATGTGAAAATGGAGATCCAAGGAAGTGAGGTTTGTATCTGTCCTTAATGCAGCTTTGGAAGGATGGAGGCAGAGACAATAAATGATATATCAGACATGGCGCTCCGCTTAGAAATTGCAATTCTAAATGTCATATGCTGTGAGCCTCTCTCGCTCCCCCCATAACTCAAGAAAATTCACAAGAGATAACTTCTTTTCTCTGCCATAATAATATTCCCTAGCTTGTATCCCAAATAAACAACACTGGTTACTGCTTTAAGCAACACCTTCTCCATTTCCCCGTACCACTCAAATCAACAACCCCTTTCTCTGTGTGCTCTGACTCCCAAGCCCCCATCCTTATACTTTGCTGCAGATGTGCTCTCTATTTTGGGTTCTTGTTCTTTATCTCCAGTGTCATGAAAGAGCAGGTCAGCATTACCCCATTCGTACAGTAGTTTTTCACCACTCTAGATAAGATGGGAAATTTTATCTCTTCCATTTTTTGAATCATTTTCTTAATCTTTATCCTGATCTATATAATTTTCTCAAACCACTGGTTTTTCAGAGTGTGGATTTTTTTTTTTTTTAATCTTTGCAGACTGCAATTCAGTCATCTCCTTACTGAAACGAGAAGCCTGGTATTCACATCACTCAACACGGTTGGTTTTGGAGCTTGGTGAAGATTAAAAACACAGGAAGGCTTGCACAGCAACCTAGAGGGAATAGAGAGGTCGCTGTTAATGTGTT
Source organism: Pteropus vampyrus (assembly GCF_000151845.1). Classification (NCBI taxonomy): domain Eukaryota; kingdom Metazoa; phylum Chordata; class Mammalia; order Chiroptera; family Pteropodidae; genus Pteropus; species Pteropus vampyrus. Next base: position 4,037,417 of record NW_011888884.1, on the reverse strand, counting down.
TCTTCATTGAACAGAGCTCATGCGTGCATTTGGAAATAAAAAGAAAGTGACTGTTCAAAGACACTGGGAAAAGTGCTATCTGGGATGTTTTACCCTAAGATTTTATAGTAAATTAAGAACGGCCCAAAGTAAAATATGACATCACTGTAAATGATCCCACTAACACTCCCATTAACGCCGGCTGCTTGACTAAAAGTAGCAAAGGGAAGAAATCGTCTCTTGAAAGTGGGGGTGGTCTCAGGGAAGAAGAGAATGCTTTGGGCAGAAAAATAGAAATGGCTACACTTTCTGAGGCAAAGCTGCTTGGTGTTGGCAGATTATTTAAGTCCTTGCATCCCTCTAGGCCTTCAGAATTCTTCTTCTTTTCCCTGTATACATCAGCTACAGTGAGATGTCCCCAGAACTAGGTAATAAAGTCACCCTTGGATGGTAAGGTGTCCAAATATCAGCAATGAATCAATGAACTGAACCATCTTCAGCCATGGTCAGCCCCCAAGATGTTCTGTAATTGTGTGATTGAATGGATGTGGGAGTTGTAGATTCAAACATGGTGTTTAGGATTTGTCTATAGGACCAGAATCACAGACATTGATGAAAGTGTAGATCTAATAGAATTGAAATTGTGGCTACTATGACAATAATCACACAGGCACTGTGCTAAGTATTTACATACATTCTTGCTAAGCCTCACAATAGCCTATGGAGTAGGTTATTGCTGCTATTTTATAGATCAGTGAACTGAGGTTCAAAGAAGTTGAGTGATGTTCCCAAGGTCACAGAGCTTGTCAGTGGTGGAGCAGGGAATCAAATCTAGGTTTGGTTGACTTCAAAACCTTTACTTGATGGAGGGAGGTGTTCTATGTGGATTTTGAGGAAAGAGAAGAAAGACCTCAGCTCTGTACACTGGAAGGGGACATGATATTTGGTAGCATCACACCACAAGGTGAAGAGCATATGGAGCTACACAGGAATCCAGCTGCCATGCTTAGACTTGTGTGGCAACCTCTCCATGCCTCTGTTTCCAGTAAAATAAGTATCTGAATGTCATAAACTTGACATGGATGTCAAGTTTTCAGATCACTTAGGGGGCGAAGTTTATAGTAGGAGAGAGTCTAGCTTTGACATACTTGTAAAAATACCCCACTGGTATACCTTCCGGGTTCCTATGATCTCATGCTCACCTAGTCATCTTCCAATGGTTAATTTGGTTTCCTGTGTACTTTATACACCTCGATTACCGGAAAGTGGATATCTGAATCTGTAAATGAATATGTTTATGTCTGGTTTCTATATCAGTGTCTCTTGAGTTGAGGAAGTTTGTCCAGCCTGCTGCAATTCTTTTAAGAACACTGTTGACCCACCCATACTCAGCACACTCATGACCAAATTATGGAACATATTGGGAAGACCCTTCATCTTACTAGCTCCTTTTCCCTCACACTAGCATGGCTTTGCTACACATTCTTTCTTTGATTAATCAAAATTAAAATATTAACAGCACAATAACCACAATGATGATTGTTTTCATTACTTGAGTGCTTTGTATGTGTCATTTGCTGTGGTAGATACATCATGGACTCTATCTCCTTTAACCCTTACAAGTCTCATCCAAGATAGTTTTGTTTTACTGGAAATAGAGGCTCAGAGAGGTTGCCCCATAAGTCTAAGCAGGACAGCTTGATTCCTGTTCAGATTTGTATGCTTTTGACTATTATGATGTGATGCTAGTTTTGACTTTATCTTTTCAATCTGGGTCTTTTGCCTTTGGGGCTAAAACTGTTTTGAATAGACAGCTTTGTTTCATGCTGCCATAAGGAAATACCCCACTCAGCTTGCCCTATTTTTTGAGATATTTTTTATAGGGGAGTGTCTCCAAGAGTCTGATGGGCACTGAATGTGTGGACATGTTTGAGTTCCTGGGCCTGTGGAACTGAAGGTCAGAAGCCAAGCACTGGTGTTCCCACCTAAGGGGACCTGGTATGAGAGGTGTGGAGGGTAGGGCAGCAGGAGGGCATGGGTGAGAAGATCCTCTCTAAATGGTAAGCTCGAATTCCTTTCTGGCTTCTCTCTGTAACATCACTCTCTTCTCTCACATATTTCCATAGATTCAAAACCCCAGGCACCAGCTGCCACTGTGTCATTGAAGGAGGCCTTGATAGGCTTCCCTTGAGGAGTCATGCATGATGAGTTATGATTACTGCAATACCAAATTTATTATTATGATGATCATTAATAGCAACCCCTTAGATTTATAAAGCACCTTTCTCCTAACAATCTCTCTCCTAGAGATTGTCTCATTTATCCTCACAGATCCCGAGGGGTGAGGAGGAGGCAATATTATCATTTTTACATTATGGATTGCTATGATCAAGAAGTTTTTATTGCAGTACCGGTTCCATGTGAAACTGTATTAGGTACTATATGAAGAAATTCCACTAATTCATCAAGTATTTTTGAGTGACTTTTATGTGCCAAAACAACTTTGCGATGTTGATATTACACTATCCCATTTTACAGATGAAGAAATGAAGTCTCGGAGAGGTTAGGTCACTTGCTTAGCAGTACATACAGATGAATAAAATATGGTCCCTGCTATCACCAAGAAGACACTATTATAAATAATAAATAGCCTTTGTTGAACATTTACTATGTACCTGGCACTGTGCTGAGAAAAATATAGGTGTTATCTTTGTCAATCATTTTAACAACTTTCCAAGTTTCTTATACTTTAGCCATCTGCAATTATTTCCATTTAGCAGACGAGGCATAGGGAAGCTGAGCAACTTGCCTGAAGCCACACAGCTGGGAAATGTTTGACCTTGAGAGGGAGAGGAGCAGAGTCTTGTCTGAGTCGGATTCTAGCTCCAATACTTTCTATGTCATCCTGAGCAAGTTGTCTACCTTATCTATGTCTCAGTTTCCTCATTTGTAAAATGGAAATAATACAAGTATGTACTTCATAGGGTTGTTATGACACTCAAGTGCAAATATATTATGGAACATACGGGGAAGACCCTTCATCTGATTATCTATCTATCTATCTGTCTAACGGTCTGTCTGTCTGTCTGTCTTAGAATTCTGCCTTGCATATGTTAGCAACTAGTATCTGGGATTCATATCCAGGCACTCTGACTCTAGAACAATTCTACTATTCTGCTCCCAAAATAATTCTCTCAGGTGCAGAAGCAGTAACATTTGAATTGAATTTCCAAAGGACAGACAGTCAAAGACTTGGTTCTAGCAGTCTAGTTCTAGTTCAGTCAATGGAGAGCTCCATGTAATGATTCAATGTCAGAAGGTTGTGTAGCCTTTTGCTTTTTTTATCCCCTTGTAATTACCTCCAAAACTGGGGCTTTGGGACCTGAGCATCTTTGGGTTTTCTCTGTCCAGAGGTCATTTAATTTATTTTCTTAAAAGATACATGGAAATTCTGCCAACCATGAAGGTTGTCATCTACTCTGTAATTATTAAAAGATTTTCTTCTAGGAGGTTCCAAAATTTTACTTAAATATGTGTTGATAAAGTGGTTTTTTGTTGAAGATTCAGGATTATAAACATGGGACAATCTTATCATTACAAACGAACAATTCTGGAAAACGTTACATCACCTTCAGAGAATATAGCAATACTACTTAAATATGGAAAACTTAAGTTTTGCCTCCAATGAAAATTGTCAACCAAATTCTTAAGAATTTTGTTTAAAAGACATTTATCAAATATTTTATCTTTCTTTTGAATCCTTGAAACACGTTTCAAGGGACAAAGTTCTATTATTTTTAATATGATTCAACAGAAATTTACTAGTATCATGTGTGTAGTGAACTCTGTCTTCTTGAAGCAGAAATATAATATACGCTTATTATTTAGGGTAGGCAAATTTAGAAGTGCTTAAATTAGTATCAATACAACACATAAAAAGAATAAATAAGGAATGTCCAATCAGTATTTTTACTGGAAAAAACCTTATATGTTATAGCTGAGGTATTTAAGTCCCAAGGTTTGCAATTTAGGCAAGGATATCATAAAATGTATTTCCTTTGAAGAATATACATTCCTTAATAATAACAGTTATGATTTGTTGAGCATAATCCAGCAAGACAAGCATGATTGTTCTCATTTTACAACTGGTGGGAATTAAACTTTTACGAGTTTCAGTATAACTTTGCTAACTTAGTAGTGCCAGGATTTGGACCTGGATCTATTTGAATCCCAAATCTACACTCTTAATTACTGTCTTATCTATGTTATATTGTCTAAGTGGTAAAGCTGTATTTGAACTCAAGTTCTCTGATTTGACAGCCCATATCGCTGTACAGCATCTCGTTGCTTTTCCAAAAGTGTACCTATTCTTGCTCTCTGAGGAACCTTATTCTTTGAAAATAGTCAATCGCTATATTCTTTTCTATGGAAGACAACCATCCCAGAGATGTAGTATGAAGTTAAGACTTTCATGCTTGAATTAGATCAAGTTTCTATAATACATATCATTATGACACAGATCTCTGTAAACTAAAATAATTCTAAGTTTCTACTCTCGGTCCACTAGCTTAATCAATAAGATGATTAATTCATATTCCAGTATAGCTGAAGAAGTGGGACAAGTCATTGGATTTTAAAATATTTGGTAGTAGAACTTTCATCCTCAACCTCCTAGTGCTATGTAGAAATAAAAGTTTTCATTCACTATATTTCTGTATTTCGAAAGGTTCAAGAGAGGCAGCATGATATGATCAACAGAATATTGGAGCTCTACCCTCTTTCCTTGATGACTCAAGGGGATTTTGACAATGGCCAGCTGTTTACAAAGTATGGGTCAAAAAAAAAAAAATACAGGTTTTCCTGGCCCTGGACTGCCAAATGGACAGGTCCCTCGATTTTTTAGAGCCTCATCCCTTCCCTGGTCCTCTGCCTTATTTGCCTCCCAGAAAGATAATGAAGATCAAAAGAGCACACGTGATTGGAAAACCTGTGAAGAGCCACGTAAGCTTAACATGTAGTTATGATTATGTGGGGGAGGGCATTGCTCCTCATCCAGGGTGGTGTACTTGTCCTTCACGGACCTCTCACCTGCTTCCCTCTTGCTTTCTCTTCACACAGTTGTCTCCTTTTCCCTCTTTCACTTTTCTCCTCCACCTCCTTTTCTCCCTCCTGCTGGAGTTTATGACCTAGGCTAATGAGACAAATATGGCTCCTCACATCAAGGGTGGGGAATTAAGGCCTGGTTATAGCCCAATTTAATTTTCATGATCTCTTGAACAAGTGAAGGAATGCTTGGGAAACAGGCTGCTCTTGGCCTGATGCCGGCCCAGCCTGTGCCGGGGCAGCCGTTACCCATACTAGCTCATCACACTCCTGGTAGACATTTCAATTAGAAGTCATTATCCTCCCTTCCATGCCTTCCTCAGCAGAGGCAGCACCAGCCCTGAGTTTTGGTCCCAGTTCTGTCACTTAGCAAGCAACCTTGAATGAGTCTTTTAACTTTCTTAAGCCTTAATTTCCTCACTTATAAAATGAGGATATGAGTGATATCTGTCCTACCTTCCACGCAAGACTGTTTTAAGGATTGCATTACATCAGATAAATAAAGATCATTTTAAACTGGCAATTCCTATATATAAATCTTTTATTACTATGTAGCATGCACGGTCATTCATATTTTTAACGAATTCACCCAAATAAGTATTTTTATGGGATATTTTTGGGTGGCATGTATTTTTTCTAGCTCTCCCATGATTATCTGAGATATGGATAAAGCACCCTTGCAAGAATCTCAAGACTTTAATAAATGTAAAATATTATATATCTTTTATATGGAATGCTAAGTCTGCAGACTTCTTACAGAAGTTAGGATTCCATACAGACTCTCTGCTTCCCTGCTCTGCAACCAGGAACTCTGTCCTTTTTCCTGATAACCATGAGAGCCTTGGAGATATACCACAATTCCTCTCTTGGGCCTCTCGACCTTATTGAGATTTCCCTGTAGTCAATGAGTCTTGCAAATGGAGCAGTTCCTTCTCCAGGACCCATCTTACCTCTTGTCTGTGTGGACCCCGGCTCCAACCCCCGATTTGTTTGGCCAGTGTCCTCTTCACTTCTACGACAAATGAGCTGTTTCCTTTGCAGTTTTTTTTCTTCCAAAGGAAGATAGCTGAATTAATTTCAATGACGGTCGCAATTTTGTTTGTCCTCTTTTCTGTCTTGTACGGTCTAAGGTTAAAAAGTCATTGTATTAATTGGGTCCTCCAAGGACCTCTGCCACATAATTCTTAATATTACCCCTCTCAATTTTTTAAGGCTCTACCTTATTTTAGGTTTAAATTAAAAAAAAATTTCTTTTTTGTTTTTTATTATTTTATTTTATTTTTTATTTATTGAAAACAATCTTTTATGTTGACATTGGTTAACAAAATCCAATAAGTTTCAGCTGTACATTTTAACAGTAAGGCATACATATTTACATTGTGTGTTCACCTCCCATAGTTATATTTCTTTTTGTCACCACATATTTGACCCCTTTTACCCCGTTTACCTCCCCCCTCCCCACTAGCTTCTGGTAACCACTAGTCCATTCCCATGAGTCTCTGTTTGTTTGTCCTGTTCATTTGTTGCTTTTAGGTTTATATCCTACATGTAAGTGATATCATGTGATTTTCAACTTTTTCTGTCTGGCTTATTTCGCTTAGCATGATTATCTCGAGGTCCATCCATGTTAAGGCTCTATTTTTTAAGAGCACTTTTAGGTTCACCACAAAATTGAAAGGAAAGTTCAAAGATTTCCCAAATACCTACACAAGCATAGCTTCCCCATTATGAGTATCACCCACTGAAGTGGTACATTGTTATAACTGATGAACCGACCTTGACACATCATCATCACTCACAGTCTATGGTTTGCCTTAAGTTTAACTATTGGCATTGTACAGTGTATGGATTTGGAAAAATAATGACATGTATCCATCATTACAGTATCATACAGAGTGTTTTCACTGCCCTAAAAATCCTTTGTGTTCCACCTATTCGTCCCTCCTCCAGACCCCCCACATCGCTGGCAACTAGTGATCTTTTTACTGTTCCCGTAGTTTTGCCTTTTCCAGTATGTCATATAGTTGGAATCATACAGTATGTAGCCTTTTCAGATTGGCTTCTTTCACTTAGTAACATGCATTTAATTTTCATTCATATCTTTTCATGGCTGGATATCTCATTTCTTTTTAGTGCCGAATAATATTGTTTGGATGTCCACAGTTTATCCATTTACCTACTAAAAGACATCTTGGTGGCTTCCAAGTTTTGGCAATTATGAATCAAGTTGCTATAAACATCCCTGTTCAGGTTTTTGTGTGGACATAAAGTTTCAACTCCTTTGGGTAAACAGCGAGTAGTGCAATTGCTAGATTGTATGGTAAGAGTATATTTAGTTTTGTAAGAAACTGCCACATTGTCTTCTAAAGTGGCCGAACCATTTTGCATTCCTACCAGCAATGAATGAAAGAGTTTCTGTTGCTTCATCTCCTTGACAGCATTTGGTGTTGTCAGTGTTTTGGATTCTGACCATTCTAACTGGTATCTCATTGTTTTAATTTGCATTTCATTGATGACATGATGCTTATTTGCTATTTGTATATATTCTTTGGTGAGATGTCTGTTAAACTCTTTGGCCCATGTTTTTTTATAGTGGATTGTTTGTTTTCTTATTGTTGAATTTTAAGAGTTCTTCGTATATTTTGGATAACAGTCTTTTATCAAATGTGTCTTTTACAAACATTTTCTCCCAGTCTATAGCTTGTCTTCTCATTTTCTTGACATTGTCTTTTGCAGAATGGAAGTTTTTTATTTTAATGAAGTCCAGCTTATTAAGTATTTTTTTCATGAGTTGTGCCTTTGGTATTGTATTTAAAAAGTCGTCACCATATCCAAGGTAATCTAGGTTTTCTTCTATGTTACTTTCTAGGGGTTTTATAGTTTTGCATTTTACATTTAAGTCTGTGATCCATTTTGAGTTAGTTTTTGTGAAGAGTATAAGATTTGTGTCTAGATTCTTTTTTTTTTTTTTTGCATGTGGATATCTAGTTGTTCTAGCACAATTTGTTAAGAAGACTATCTTTTCTCCATTATATTGCCTTAGCTACTTTGTCAAAGATCAGTAGACTAAATTTATGTAAGTCTATTCCTGGATGCTCTATTCTGTTCCATTGCTCTATTTGCATATTATTTCACCAGTACCGCACTTTCTTGATTATTGTAGCTTGACTAGTAAGTGTTGACATTGTATAGTGTCAGTTCTCCAACTTTGTTCTTCTCGGTCAATATTGTGTTGGCTGTTCTGAGTCTTTTGCCTCTCTCTATAAACTTTAGGATCAGTTTGTTAACATCTACAAAATATCTGAGATTTTGATTGAGATTGCATTGAGTCTATAGATACAGTTAAAAAGAACTGACATCTTGACAATATTGAATTTTCCTATTCATGAACATGAAATATCTCTCCACTTAATTCTTCTTTGATTTCATTCATCAGAGTTTTGTAGTTTTTCCTCATATTGATTTTGTACATATTTTGTTAGATTTGTTACCTTAGTATTTCATTTTTAGGGGTACTAATATAAATGATATTGTGTTTCTAGAACTAATGAATGCAGCATACAAGGTTAATATACAAAGGTCAATTGCTTTCTTATGTACCAGCAATGAACAAATAAAATTGTTTCTATGAGTGAAATACAGTATTGGTCCCTTTGTGACTGGCTTACTTCACTTAGCGTAATGTCTTTGGGGTTCATCCATGTTGTAGCATGCGATAGGATTTACTTATTTTTAAAGGCTGCATAATGTTTCATTGTATGTATATGCCACATTTCTTTGTATATTCATCTGTTAATTGACATTTGGGTTGCTTCCTACTCTTGATTATTGTGAATAATGCTACGATAAATATGGGCGTACAAATATATCTTTGAGATTCTGCTTTAAATGATTTCGGATATACAACCAGAAGTGGGATTGATGGATCATATGGTAATTCTATATTTAAAAGTCTGAGAAACCTTCATACTGTTTTCTGTAATGACTGCACCATTATATGTTCTCCTTATCCTTGCCAAGACTTATTTTCTTTTATTTTGATTATGGCCATTCTGTTGGATGTGAGTTGATATCTCACTGTGATTTTGACTTGCACTTCCCTAATGATTATGTTGAGATATAAATTTTTGTTGAATGTGTGAATGAATATCAGTCCTGGACAAAGCTTTTCCAGAAAGCCACCACCACTCCTTTTTCCTGCCTCATCTTGGATGAACTCGGCATGCTGCGAGTTCTCAGGCCAGTCAGAGAGGTAAAAGAGTATCCAGGCTGAGCTCAGTATCCAAGGGCTCCAGCCTGGTGTGGGCACAATGGCAGGAGTCTCCAGGCACAATATGTCAATATGTGTCATCACTATGTTTCTGTGGTTCTTTTAAGTGGTTGATAGATCAGAGGGCAGAGCTCACTGTCCTCCGGGAGGGAAGTTTGACCAGTCAGGGCCATGCAGGGTATCAAGTCTTATCCATTCTGGTTGAAGGTCAATGATGGCTTTCGGGGCCAGTGAGGAGGACCTGGAATGCAAGCCAGGAAGTCTTTGGTAAGGCAGTTTGCTAGGTTAGTGTGATCAGTTTGGTAAGGCAGTTTGCTAGAGATGATTGATTTCCAAGCTAGGATGTATTCTTTTTTGCTTTCTGACATTTCTCTCTTCTTCTTTGTGTTCAAACTAGGATTTATGGAAAATTATTTCTATGACTAGTAAAGCTAGAGCTGGGGGAAGGTCATGTCGCCAGAGTTGAATAAAGCGGTCACACTGAAAAATGGCTTCAGCCTAGAAACGAAGAAATGGAAAAACATTTAGTGGCCTGAAATTCAGAAGGTTTATGTTCTGCACCAGTTCTAATACTAAATTCTTGATTATTTCAGTGTTTTATTATTTTTTTCATCTATGAAATGAGGGGGATAGACAGATAAATCTTGGATGATCTTGTCAATTCTGGAAAAAAAAAATAAACAATTCAGCACTTGATGATTCTTTAAGTTTTTAATCAAGAATCCTTCATGGAGACTGTGCTAGGTGCTGGGTAAGCAGAAGTAAAAGAATTATAGTCTCTACTCTTAAGAAGCTTTTGGTCTAGTGAGGGAAGCCGGCAAGTAAACCGGCAGGCAAATAAGCAAGTAAGCACTGTATTAGAGATTTTCCCAAGGCTCTTTGGAATGTAGTTGAAGGAACAAGTTAATTCTGCATGCTGGTGTCAGGGGAAAATGCAGGATGAGGTGCCATTTGATTTGAGATCTTTAAGGAAGACTTCAGTGGAGAGGGAAGGAAGAACAATCCTGGGAGAGAGATGAACATGTGCATTCTCAAAGAAGCATGATGGAAAATCAGGGAACAGATTTTACTTTATTATGAGATATAGGTTCATGAGATGTAAGTAGTGGTTGAAGGTTAGGCTGAAAGAGTAGATTGGGGTTAGATCGATAATGAATTGAAAGCATACACACACACACACACACACACACACACACACACACACGCACACACACACACACTTTTTTCCTATGGGTACTTGTAGTTGATCAACTTGGAACGTTTTAGTCCACAAGTGGACTATCCTATGGACAGTGGCTTAAGTAATAAAGAAATTAATTGTTTTGAAGAGCCAGAACTCTAGAGATCATTCTAGTTGGGTGCAGCATCTCAACAATGTCTTCAATGATTCAGGATTTTCCCATGCTTTCTCTTCCATCTTTATCTTGTTGACTTTCCATTCTTAGGTTTTTTTTGCCTTATAGTATAGTTAACATAATGTTAGCTTCTGTAAAAGACAACTCTCCCAACTGTAAATGGCTTAATACAAGAAAGGTTTATATCTCCCTTGTATAAAATCCAAAACAGGTTTCCTAATACACAGGTGGTTTTTCTTCAAGTGGTTTTCATCTCTTCTCCACCAGCTTCACTATATCTTTCAAGACTAATGTACTGGTTTGCTTCAAGCTGGGAGGAGAAAGAGTATGGAGGATCATGCATGAGAGCTTTTGATGCGCTTACCCTAGAAGCATTGTACAGTATTTTATCCCCATATTCTTTTGATTCAAACTCAATTATACCTAACTGCATTGAGCCTAGGTGAAAGAGGACATAGGTTGGAAATCTCTGCCACAGATTTAGTATGGTTAACGCAGGTTTAAATATCACCTCTTACAGAACTACTTTCAAGGTAGGAAGAAAAGAAAAGTGTTAGTGCTAGAAACCTTTCCTTTTGAGTTTGTACCCATTTTCATAGAAATTTTCTAGATGACTTCCCCATATATCTTCCTGACAAAAGGTATGTCACATGTCACCCCTAGTTGGGTGTAGTGAATTTAGAAAAGTAAGCTTCTGAAATGAGAATGATTGACATAGAGTATTTCGAATCATGTCCTGGAATTTGAGAAGGATGTGCTTTTCCTGAACACATCAAATCTGTCTAATGCTTGAATAAAATCTGGATTTGATTATCCAGGAAAAAGTAGAAAGAATGGAGATTGAATAGTGAATAGTCAACCAAAAGTGTTCAGCAAGGAAGCCAAAGACATTTTTAACCAGAGGAGAAACATGACCTGATTTGTGGTTTAGGATGGTCTTTCGGGAAAATAGATTGAGAGAGCCTTCCTATTCTGAGACATGGGCCCCAATTTATCTCATGGAGTGTTAAATTTTAAGGTCAGAGAAAATTTGACTCAACAAAGTGAATGTCTCAAAACTTTTACCTTGTGAAGAAAGATCCAAATCTTTAATTGCAGAAAAAAAAATTCTTTTTGAATAATTAATGCCCATGTCATTGTGATTGATAGGCCAGGAAAAAATTTTTAAACATTTTTCATGAAAAAAATGTTTCTTTCCCTTTGAAATCTTGGATATTTTTATTTCTTACACAGACTAGGGTCTTCAGTTATGAATACCCTTTACTATCCACAAATAAATGGTACCATATTTAGAAGATAGTATGACTTTCTTAGGCTCCCAAGAATGGTTTCTAACAACTGCATGTGCGAGCTTGTGTAAGAATGACATTACCTGTGGCGTTGACCAGCATTTGGTTTTCTGAATGGTGAGATTAGTAAGACAAAAAGAAGGTAATTTGAGTCAAAAGGAATTTGGGATATAAATAAATGGAGAACATAGAGAAATAATTAAGGATATTCACTCATTAATGTATGATCTTGGGTATGTTGTTTGAACTCTCAGAGGCTCACTGATGCCCCAAGGATCATATGGGATGAGGGGTTAATGTTCACCAAGTAATTATGTTCTTACCTATAATCTAATAGCCCTCTTGCAGATAGGTTTGACCATGAGGCTAATTCTGGCCAATGAAATGTGAACAGAATTAATGTTGTTTTTTGGCTGGGTCAAGACCATTAAGGATCAATATACCTCTCTATCGCTCTTTTCTCCTACTGTGCTGACCTTGGATGCCAGGTGTTTCAGATGGCATAGCTACAGGATGCAGGAAGGCCATCGACCCAACTTTATATGAACAAGAGATAATCCTATCCAGATAACACAAGTAAGAAAATTATTTGAAAATGAT
>NW_011888884.1:4020766-4024771 GCF_000151845.1 Pteropus vampyrus | reverse complement strand
CAAAAGGTATGTCACATGTCACCCCTAGTTGGGTGTAGTGAATTTAGAAAAGTAAGCTTCTGAAATGAGAATGATTGACATAGAGTATTTCGAATCATGTCCTGGAATTTGAGAAGGATGTGCTTTTCCTGAACACATCAAATCTGTCTAATGCTTGAATAAAATCTGGATTTGATTATCCAGGAAAAAGTAGAAAGAATGGAGATTGAATAGTGAATAGTCAACCAAAAGTGTTCAGCAAGGAAGCCAAAGACATTTTTAACCAGAGGAGAAACATGACCTGATTTGTGGTTTAGGATGGTCTTTCGGGAAAATAGATTGAGAGAGCCTTCCTATTCTGAGACATGGGCCCCAATTTATCTCATGGAGTGTTAAATTCTAAGGTCAGAGAAAATTTGACTCAACAAAGTGAATGTCTCAAAACTTTTACCTTGTGAAGAAAGATCCAAATCTTTAATTGCAGAAAAAAAAATTCTTTTTGAATAATTAATGCCCATGTCATTGTGATTGATAGGCCAGGAAAAAATTTTTAAACATTTTTCATGAAAAAAATGTTTCTTTCCCTTTGAAATCTTGGATATTTTTATTTCTTACACAGACTAGGGTCTTCAGTTATGAATACCCTTTACTATCCACAAATAAATGGTACCATATTTAGAAGATAGTATGACTTTCTTAGGCTCCCAAGAATGGTTTCTAACAACTGCATGTGCGAGCTTGTGTAAGAATGACATTACCTGTGGCGTTGACCAGCATTTGGTTTTCTGAATGGTGAGATTAGTAAGACAAAAAGAAGGTAATTTGAGTCAAAAGGAATTTGGGATATAAATAAATGGAGAACATAGAAAAATAATTAAGGATATTCACTCATTAATGTATGATCTTGGGTATGTTGTTTGAACTCTCAGAGGCTCACTGATGCCCCAAGGATCATATGGGATGAGGGGTTAATGTTCACCAAGTAATTATGTTCTTACCTATAATCTAATAGCCCTCTTGCAGATAGGTTTGACCATGAGGCTAATTCTGGCCAATGAAATGTGAACAGAATTAATGTTGTTTTTTGGCTGGGTCAAGACCATTAAGGATCAATATACCTCTCTATCGCTCTTTTCTCCTACTGTGCTGACCTTGGATGCCAGGTGTTTCAGATGGCATAGCTACAGGATGCAGGAAGGCCATCGACCCAACTTTATATGAACAAGAGATAATCCTATCCAGATAACACAAGTAAGAAAATTATTTGAAAATGATCGTTACTACTATTGGTGGTGCTCCAATGATAAAAAACAGGTAATGCTTTCACTGATATCTCAGCTCGTAGGGGTTAACTCTCAACTGGTTTGGTTAGGTTCTACTTTGTTCAAGGAGCAAGGCTTTTCTTTCAAGTCCTACTTCTCCTGCACAGGGTGTCTGAGGTAGAATGGAGGCCACTATCTAGTCAAGGAGCTTACAGATATCTTGGATAATGGACACTGGGGTGTCCATACTTGAAATCAGTGCTAAGTCTCAGCTGGCTCTCAAGTTGACAGGTCCTTTTCTCCTCGATATTTAACTGTCTCTCTTTCTTCCTTTTTAGTTTTAGTCTCTCCTCTGACTTCTTATCCCTTTTTCTCCGTTTCTTAGGAAAATACAGTCTTTGGAAGTATACATGCATGTGTACAAAATTTCTGCCTTGTATTTAGATCAAGGGGTTTCTTCACACCTTTATTTGTGCTTTGGGGAGGGCAGAGTAGGGGAGAAAATGGCCCTCAGCTATGAGAGAGGGAGCAGAAGAGCAGAGAAACTATGCTAAAACACATAGATTATGAATTCGAGTTATAACCTATTATACTATTATCTTCATTGACATGATTATTAATAATGAATAGATGAAACATGGGCAACTGAGTGACAGTGTCATATAACAAGAAGGGAATTCAAGAAATAATTTTTGAGAAATTTATTATATGGCTTGCCATCATCCTGAACTCTCAAAACACTTCTTAGCTACTTCTATCAGAAATAAACAATAAACCATATTTGTGTGCATGTAGATGACAATATAAACAAAGAAGCAGAGCAACCAACAGTTTCTAGAGAAGATTTCTAAGGCTACCTATACTTTATCATCTTCTCTTAATCTCATTTGTGGTAGGCATCTTCTGACATGGTCCCCTATGATCCTTGCGTCCTAATACTCATGCAGCCATTTAATCCCCTTTCTTTGAATATAGGCTAGTTCCAGTGACTTATTTCTAATCAATAGACTATCACAAAAAATGACAGTATATCACTTTCAATATTAGGTATAAAAGATTGTGACTTTCATTTTGTTAACACACTCTCTCTCTGGCCCTCTTGTTTGCCTACTCTGATGAAATTGAGTGCTCCAGGGAGAGGCCCTGATGTGGCAGTGGAGACAATGACATGGGGAAGACTAATTTTTTTTCTTTTAAGGCGTTTATAATCTATAGAAACAATACAATACATGTTCTAATAGAGGCAAATACAAAGGGCTGTGGCAACACGAAGGAGCAATTGATGACATTATCAATAAATAATGTCCATAACTAGAGCAACTGATACAAATTTTCTGAAAATAATGTAGTGCAAAGCAGACTGTATAGCCTACAGATGGAGCATCAGGGAATTGTAGATGGAGGGACTGAGACTGGATAATATTTTGGTTCTGGTCCAAAGAAGTGACTACCTGAATAGAACCAACATGGATTACCTTGGAAAATGCATGTGACTCAGAAGATGACTCAGAACACAGTCACAGCAGAGGGGATCTGAGTAACACCCATATGGAAACACTGATCTCAGCTGCTCCGGACTAGAGATTTCTCCAACGGTTGTCGAGGATGGTTTGGAACTTAATAGCATTCCTTCTGCAGGAATCCTTGCCTGTTATTTTCTGTGACCATAGATTTTACAGAGAAATTATCCTTGAACAATATTTTTAAAGCTCTATTACCTCCTTTAAAAAACTTTTTTTTTTTTTGCTAAAGCAAAACACACACACAGAGAAAGGTACAAATCATAAATGTACAACTTGATTAATTTTTCACAAACTGAATACACCCATGCGGCCAACACTCAGATAAAAATAGAATATTACCAGTGTTCCAGAAGCTATCTTCATGCTCTCTTCAAGTCCTGTTTAACTTTTTAAAATCTTTTTTTTTTATTTTGAGACAGTTTTAGACTTACAGGAAAGTTGCAAAAAATAGCATAGAGGGTTCGTGTATACCCCTCATTGTTTTCTCTAATTTTAACATCTGACCTAGTAGTCATAATACAGTTATCGAAGAGACATGGAACCAACTTGAACTAGATCCTAATACCCAAAACTTAGATGGTTTGAGCAACAGCACTAACAGTAACAACAACAAAGAAAGCAATGGATTTAACCCATAGGATAAAATAAATGAGTCTTATTTATGTAAATAATTGAATAAATGGATACAAAAGGACAGCTCTTTCTCAAAGTAGAATTCTAATTAATCTAGTAAAAATGATGGAAACAGAAGATCATTCTTAGGCAAACACCACACTGATAATTGTGGAAGAATCATTAATAGATATTAGATGTAGTGGGCAAAAGTATGAGAAATAGGATGTTTGCATGGTCTCAAAGTATTTCCCTATGAAATAGTAGTTACACAGCAGCTTTCTAAATGGAGAAACTTGGCAGACAGCATGTTAACCTAGTAATAACCTAGTATCACCACCTGTGATAAGACATATTCAAGTCATGTTCGGCCTGATATAATGCACCGAGAAGGGTACAGCATTACTGCTGTACTATTCTCGCACCAAATTTGTAAAACCAATTTAATCACCAAAAGCATGGAACAAACAGAGTGAGAGACATTCTCCAAAATGACTGGCCAGTCCTCTTTAAAAGTGCCAACGTTATGAAAAACCAGCACTGAGGAAGTGTCCAGATTGGAGGAGTCTAGGGTGACATGATGACTTAATGTAGTGTAGGATCCTGAATTAGATCCTGAACCAGAAAAA
>NW_011888884.1:4005157-4019573 GCF_000151845.1 Pteropus vampyrus | reverse complement strand
AATATGCTTTACACATACATACTCCTGTCATAGGCACATACACACATATTTATTTGCTCAACTATTTCAAAGGAAACTACAGATTCTGTATATCAGAGGTTTAAATGGATCAATATGTGCAGGATCTGTAGTCTAGAAACTATCTTAGGAACACCTCGCTTCTTTAGAGGGGCAGGGTCGGAGTGCTATTCAGGAATGAATGACATTGATTAGCCAACTGGGTAGAGTAATGACTGTGGGTTTAACACTCAGCCGTGGAATCGTAGAATGTAAATGTTGCAAGTTCTGTTGTATTCTCTTGCTCCAGCCTCCCTTGTCTCTCTCTTCTCTACTCTATGCTTTAGTTACTCTGGTTTTTCTTGACCATCAGAGCACATGCTCTTTGTTTCTCTAGCCTTGTTTTTGTTCAATATTTCACCTTCATTTGGTCCTTCCTTTTTCCATCACTCTTTACCACCACATTCCTCTTATTTTTGCTTATCCAAATCTTACGCATTTTCCAAGACCTGACCCAATGGCACCTTCTTCCAGAATGCACCTCCCCCTTTTTAGATGTATCTCTCCTCTCTCTCCATTCTAAAAGTATTATTTCTTACTATGAGCTCCTATTCATTTTCTCTGTGGTGCTCTGTGTTCCTTACCTATTTTCATTTTGTCTTTTTTCCTTAGTTGTGTGTGTAACGTATCCTCTCCTCTAGATTATAAGCTTTTTGAGAGTAGCTGCTACAACTTATTGATCTTTGTATTTCTCAGAGTGCCTAACAGCACTTAATCACTGCTTGTGTGTGAATGCCTTAAGGCCTCCAAATGATGGCCTACCTCATTAATGTTCAGAAATTGGTGTGGTCACTCAGGGTCAGCCTTTCCAATATATCAGTCTCTGGTTCGAATGGCTAGGGAAAGTCAGAGAACGTCAAGACCCATTTCAGGGCTGTGGTCTTTGGGACAGTTTCAGTGGGTATCACTGTCCCCTAGCACAGTGGAGGTCCTTGCAATGCTGCTATCTGGCCAGTTGGAGCAAGAATGAGAATACCGGAGAGCTACTGCAAGGGTCTGCGGGGCTGGGATCTTTGGTCTTTTTTCACAGACTGGAATCTCAGTGTAATTAGAAATAAAAAAGAGCAAAGAGACCAATTTATAAAATACATCCTTCTTTATTCAGATGAGATACATTTTATTCACTTTCTGAGGTTAATGTCCCCTGCTCCTGATTACAAAAATCTGATTGGCATATTAATCAGGTTATAAAAATGAGAGAAGGAAGAACTGCAGAAGATCCAGCAGCTGTTCCTTTGCTGCCGAATCCATTCAGGATAGAAAATTTTTGCTGAGGTATTTATTGTAAAATAGTTTTTTTTTCTCTTGCTTTTATTTTTAGCTGGTTTTACCCCAGCATCTGTTCTACCTTGTGTGAGAAATGTGTTGTAATAGGGGGTGAGAGGAATGTGCTTACAAAGATGGGGAAGGCTTCTGCAGAGTGCGAGAGCAGAGGCAACACGTCTTTGCTCTAATCGAAGACCAAGAATGACTTGCTCCCCTCCTCTTGACATTCGTATTTTCAGATTGAGAGTTTTGAGAGAAACTTTGGAAAGACTTAACTTTTGTCAGCAACATCCCTACCAAGTGCATATCTAATTTTTGCTTGATTACTTTCAGTGATGAGGAGCTTACTACCTACAAAAGCAGATTTAAAGAGGAAAATAAAACTGTTGTTTCCTGGATCTTGTTGCAAGGAACAAAAAGCCAGCATTAGGAGCCAGTCTAACTTGTAGGGAGCAGCAATTCACAGTTTGAGAGGTTCCATGATACTCATCTATTAGAAAGTTCTTTCTTATTCATAGTTGAAGCTTCCACTCACTATTAAAACTTTGGTCCCCTATAGCCATGTATAATAAATTGGTTGCCCTCTTCAAATATTAAAAAACAGGACTTATGTGTTGAGTGTTTTCTTCTCCAAGATAAATTTCTCCAACTTGTTTCATCATTTCCTTCAAGGCATTGTTTTGAGGGTTTTCACCACTCCGGCTATTCTTTCTCTAATTACCTGAGTCTACTCAAGGTATGGGTTCCAGACTTGGATTATTTGCTCTCTCTAAAGAGATACTTACTTTGCAGATATTGGGAAAGAAAGAGATGCTACCATTTTATGTGCTTGCCATTACCACTTGGGGGTGATTCAAGTCAGCATTAAATCATCGATAACCCGGACACTGGTTTGCAGGTTATCAGAACTTGTTACTAAATTGAATTGATTTATAAGGAAAACATTATACATTTCAGGGCTTCAGGTAAAGGACTAATTTATTAAGATGTGTATTCTGACTCTTGCAGAAAATAATTTATGATGAACAAGATTAAACCACAAATGGGAATCTAGAAAAATATCAGAAATAATTTGGGAAAAAATGAAGAGGTACTTGTATTAGAATTCTGAGAGGGATTATAGAACTGAGCATTACACATTGTCCAAGTGTCATCATAATAAAGACAAAAATGAAAATAGTAATTTTTTTTTCTGGTAGAAGAAAAGGTGTCCATTTGGTGGACAAATTCTGTTCTACACAGAATTTACCACATCATAATATATTTATTTGTATTTCACCTCATTCCTCCTGAAAGTAAGCTCGGTGGTGCTAGGGTTCCTGCCTGTCTTGCTCACTGTCCTTTTCCTCTTGTTGACTATAGTGTTGACATTTATAGGCACTCAAATGTTTTTTGACTGAATTTCACAAAAGATTTTAGGCAGTTGATTATAAGGTCACTTGTAATCAAACATTATAAAATAGGAATAAAGGATCAGAATGAGGAGGACCGAAAAATAAAAAGAAGTAAAATGTGAAGGTTGATGACAGAAAGAACACAAGCTGATTTACTTTGAGAGTTAAAGAATTTTGACTGTAGGTGAACTTTTTATTTGCACAAGCTTTCATGGTGACGAGAGTGAAAAAGAAGTCATAATCAGCATCATGGATCTTATGACCCAAATAGGAAAGTATCTCACTCATTAATAAGAAGCAAAACTTTTCCTCACACTGCTTTGGAGCAGTGACTCACAGGTGGAGGGCACGGAGGTGTGGTGAGCAGTGCTTCCTGCCTCATGTCCACAGAACATTCCTAGTGGCTGTTCCTGGAGCATCCTGGGATGATAGCAGAGACCACAGTGACCTCAGTCTGTGATGGTGAAGGAATGCATCCCATGGCTCTTCACAGAGAAATGCTCAGGAATGTAGGGGATGTGCTCTTGAGCTTTGCCACTCAGTCACTAAGAATTCATAGTCAAGTTTGGCCCCTAGAAGAAGGGGGGTTGTGATCAGGGATCAATATTGGGCCATTCGCTCTGCTGGGGATTTCCACTGTGAATCCTGTAATGCACATGAACTGGTTTTAATGGATGCTGAAGGGCTCATCAACTTGAGTTAACTGTAAATTATGTCCCCAAGGAACTGAATCAATCAGCCTGATTGATGTCATCTTAATTTGAGTTCCCTTTAAAAGCAGACTCTGAAACAAGCCCTTCAGTATAGGTAGTTTATTTGGGAGGTGACCGCGGGAAACTCAAATGAGGGATTGGGGAATGTGAGATAGGGAAGGAGGGAAAACAATAAGGTATTTGGTAATGATTGGTTTGCCCTCCATCTGGAGAATAGCTACTCAATTTTTACCTCGTTGGGACGTTTGCTTCGATTCTCCAGCCAGTTACATTTTTAGCTTTCTTCTCTCCCACTGCATTTTGTGCTTGGCTCTCCTATATCCCTAATCAGGTCACATGATGCCTTGGTGTTTGTAATACATTTGTCTTTTCTCCTGGACTGTGAGCTCTTTGAGAAAAGAAACAACAATATTTTAATGTCTTTAGTCTAGCACATAATAAGCGTTCAAAAATATTTGTTGATTGTATTAATGTAGTCAAGTGGAGCAATCACATCTTTGAGAATCCATTGCACAATTCTCTTCCATGTGGCTAGACCTGTCCTGAAAAAACAAATTCTTTGATAAAGGGTCAGCAGGAATGTCTCTCTTCTTTTGTAAGTAATACCACCAGAGGTGATTTTAGATTTTTGTTGCTATAGAAACCTCAGAAAGTACATTAACTTCAATGCAAAGGCATCTTATTCCTTAAAAATTTCATGTTTGAATGATTTAAATGCAGGTCCCAGCTGGGTGATTAAATGTGCTTCATATGAGGGAAAGAATATAATGTAGTGGTTAGATGTGTGGGTTTTAGAGTCAGACTGCCTAGGTTCAGCTGCTGGCTCCATCCCATAATACCTGTGTAACCTTGAACAAGTCAGATGAAGATATTGAGGTTTAGAGATATTATGTGTGTTTTCCAAGGATTCACAGCTCCACCACTTATAGCTTTCCATGGTAGTTAATATTAGCTTCAGAAACTTGTCCAAGACCACACTCGTAGTAAGTAATGGAATTGGAATTTGAACAAAGTAAAAGAAATTTTCTTCTTTTTCTTCTCTTCTCTTCCCATTCCTCTCTTCCCTGCTCTCCCTATCCCTTTGCCTCCTTTCCTTTCCTTCCCTTTCCTTTGTTTTCTCCCTTCCTTTCCTCCTCCTCCTCCTCCACTTCCTCCTCCTCCTCATTCTTTTTTTTTTTTTTCCTTTTCCTATTTTTTCCTGGAAGAAAAATTCCCTTTAACTTTTCCCTTTTTGGAAAGGAGTTTAATTATATTCTTGTATAAACAAAAAGAGTATTTCTAGTAAGCAATAGCTTGTTGCATCATTTTCCTTCATAAATATTATGATCCCTCTTAAATATTTAATAGCCATCAATTATTGGGTACCTACTGCATACCAAGTTCTTTACCTATATGATTTCTTACACTCAAAATAATTCTTCAAGGCAAATTCCATTGTCATAGTTCGGTTTTCCTAGAAGCAGGCACTAAGACAAGATTCAAATGCAAGTAGTTTATTTGGGAGGTGATCCCAGGAGACCCTGGTGAAGGAGTAGAGAAGTGAGCAGGGAAGGGAAGGAGGCCAGTTAAAGGCGTACTATCGAGCAAGTTAACACCATGGTTAACTGGGGCTTAATCTTCTGGGGCAACTCTGGCTGCCAGTGTGAAACAAGCACCTGGCGCTGTCCCAACCAAGGTGTAAGGGAGCTGTAAGTTATTTTCCACACCGGTTCCTAATGCTCATTGGCTGAGGGCTATACTCTGGGGCATGTAAATTCTGCAGTGCTTGTGGCCCACCATGGACAAGCAGGGCAGGCTCCTGTGTACAGGGAAATCTTTAGGTGGAGAGGCTGCCAGGTAGAAGGTTCGAGGGAAGATTGGTGGGGCACCTATGAAGTCTGCTGCAATTAATTACTATCCACATTTCAAGGACGAGGAAATTGAGGCTCAGAGAAGTGAACCATCTTGCCTCAAATCCCTGGTATGGAAAATGTTGGATCTGGCATTAGAATGCAGGTTGTTCTGACTCCAAAATATGAACTTTTCCTATCACTTGCATCATCGGCCTGGGGAGTAACAAGTTAACCTGTGTGAACTCAAACTGGTCTGAGGACAGTGCTTTATGTGAGAGACTATCTTTTGGGGACGCTAGGGAATCTGGAGTAATGTAATTGTTCTGTTTATGGTATCAGGTATCCACCCTGTCATGAATTGAGTTGTGTCCTTCAAAAAAGATACGTTGAAGTAATACCTGGTACTTTAGAATGTAACTTTATTTGATAATAGGATCATTGCAGATATAATTAAGTTGAGATGAGGATATACTAGAATAAGGTGGGTCCCTAATCCAATATGACTGGTGCCTTTATAAGAAGATGGTCATGTTAAAACACAGACACACGGGGACAGAACGTAGAGTCATGTAGCTGCAGGCTAAGGAATGCCAAAGATTGCCAGCGTATCCCCAGAAGTTCGGAAGCGGCAAGGAAAGATTGTCCTATAGATTTCAGAAGAGGCATAGCCCTGCTGTCACCTTGATTAGAAACTTCTAGCCTCCAGACTGGTGAGACAAAAATTTCTGAGTTGTTTTAAGCCACCCAGTTTGTGGTATTTTGTTATGGCGGCCCTAGGAAACATATACACACCTATTGTTGTTTTTTCTTTAACAAAACTTTTACTGACACTAGTGATTGTACAAGAGGGGGATTTGGTGCCAGCTTGCAGCGGTGTCTGAGTTGGGATCTCCAGCTGTAGTTTGCATGACTCCCTTTCTGAGGGATGTGAGCATCTTGAGCAATCAATCAGTGCCTCTGATAGAAAGAATATAAAACAACTAGGTCTGGATGAAAAGGATTTCCTCCCTTAGTACTTACTACACTCTAGTCTGGTTGCCGTACCTAGCAGCACTTCTCTAGCAAAGGTAAAATAGGTCCTGTTTCGTAGACAGGGAAACAGAAAATAGAGCATTTAAGGAATCCAGCACGAGGCTCTAGGGCTCTGCTCATTTCTACCAACTGATGTGGCCTCTTGCAAGCCTTTTTCCCTCTAACACCCCAGGTTCCCACAGATAGCTTTGTTACTCTGCTTCACTGCCAGGATCTGAGCAAATGGCCTGGGACAAAATAAAACACTAAAAAGAGACTCATCCTTAGAAATATAGTCGTCAGACTTAGAGGGAGAACTGAGCACACTCTCCAGGGAGAGAGAGTAAGGAACTGGTACTCAAATGTGTTAGGAGCACCCAGAAATAGCGGGTGAGATGTCTCATGTGCTGGTGGAGAACCATGGCCCGTGCCCAGAAGGTCTGTGCACAGCGCCCCCTTCTGCTTTTGCTGTCTTGAGACAAAATCACTTTAGTGTGGCTTCTGTTCCTTTCTCATTATACATCGAGCTCTGAGTTCTAATGAATCTGGTATCAGAGTATTTGGGGTTGCTGCTTTGGGCGTGATCCACCCATCAGCAAGAGGCTCTACCTAGGTACCGTTACTCAAGGAGAGACGTTTACCTTCACATCCACTTCGGCTCCTGTGAGGCCACACAGGATAATGAGAAGAGTGCAGGTATTGGAGATGGAGAAGTCTGAGAACTGCTTACGATCTATTTGCTGTTTCCTTGTATATCTGTAACTATAATGTGGGCATAACGATACCCACATCACAGTGTCGAAGGAGTGAATGAAGGTAAGAAGAGAATGTATTTCACGAGACTCTTCAGAGGATCAAATGTGTAAACAATGAGAACTGTGCCTCTAAGCACTCACTGCCTGTTAGCTCTGCTCATTGTTATTGTTGCAGTTATCTCTGTTAAAAGAGAAAATGTAAGTAGTATATCTGGAAATACATATTTTTTCCCCCTAGGCTGCTGACTTGACCACTGCAAACGTGTATTGAATCTAACAGAATGGGAAATGACTTATGTATGTATGTATGTATCATCTATGTATCTATGTATCTATCTATGTATCTATCTATGTATCTATCTATGTATCTATGTATCTATGTATCTATCTATCTATCTATCTATCTATCTATCTATCTATCTATCTATCATCTATCTATGTATCTATCTGTCTTATATCAGTGTCCAAATAAGTCCTTCTTTCTCTGGGCATTTATGAAGACAAAAGGAGAGTTGTTGTGGCAGACAGAATTTGCCCTTCAGAGTGACAGGTAACTAATGTACAGGCATCAGCACAGGGCAGTGGTAACTGTCACTCTTTCCTCACTGAATGGAGATGACCTTTTGTATTTCCTGTCCCAGTCATGGTCTAGATCTATGTTTCTCAAACTTTAATGGGCCTACCAATCACTTGGGAACATGGTTAAAATGTAAACTCAGATTCAGGGGTCTGGGATAGAGCCCGAGACTCTCCATTTCTAACGAGCCCCCAGGGGGTGCCAGTGCTGCTCATTTACCACACTTTGAGTGGCAAGGCATTGGAGTCTCTTTTTTCTTTTTTGTTCTTATCTTTATCTTTTTCATATGCAGATCTGATTCTTTGTGGATCCCATTGCCCTTCATCAGTTCACATCAGACTGGTTACTTACTGGGCTCATTCATTCTTTCCACATTCACTGAGTCATGACTATGTCAGGAACTGCGTTCAGCACTAAATATCACAGCCGATGTTCTGGGTAAGGTCACGGACATGGCTTTCAATATCATTGATAAGGGTTTCAGCATTCTCCACAGAGGCAGACCCCTCTGGTTGTGATGTCTGCTTTTGGTGTTCCCGGAGCAGTGGACTTGGTCAGGATTAAGTGGTGGGGAGAGAAGTTATTCTTTTTAAATACAAATTGCATGACCCCTGTCGCTAGCATCCTCTTGGCCTCTTTTTTTTTTTTTTTTTGTTTCCTGCCCATTTTGACATAACATTCTCCTTTTTTTTTTTTTTTGTCAAATTCTGCTTGAAATAGAACCGTGGGACCATAATGCATTGTGCATAGCAGGCGACCTAGGTAAAGTACTGAAGATGTCTAGTCTTTCAAGTTTTTCCTTTTCCCCATCTCACTGGCTTCTTAATTCCCTTTCCCAGATCTACTCCCTCCATCATGTTCTGATCTCTTATGCAGAGAAGCTTGGCCCTGCCCCAGCTCTCTAATATTTAGGTACAAATTTTGGCAACTAATGGGTCCTCCATTTGTCAGAGCCCACCTTCCATAGGCAGTAGTAGGATGTTAAAAGCAATCGACATTTCTTCTTTATAAAACATAAAATCTCAGAAATTACCAGTGCAAGACTTTAGTGCATCTGGTGTCCTATAGAAAGAAAATCATTCTAAAGGAAATGATAGAAATTGTAATGCAGAATAATATACCACCAACGCCTCTTGCCACGCTCATGATGTAGATGGTTGAGCCAATCTTACAATTACAACAATTTGTTTCTGTTTTCAGTTTCAGTGGAGAAACAGAAGCTGCTTGGCAGATTCTCAATACTGATTTCATAGTTTTTAATTCTTATGAATGAAATTGCTTAAGTTCAATCTATATAGTAAAGATTTCTTCTTGTATTTCTATTTCTCCAGTGATTTCTGTTTTTATTTTCTATTGCACAAATCTATGAAAACGCTAGAGGCAGATGTTTTTTTTTTTTTCAGGGAAACTTGCTTTGTAAAATTCTTATTACAAAATGCCTCCTTTTCTGCACAGTTGTGATGGCAGGGTCTTTATAGCTCTCTCTGGCTTTTGGTGGATGAAACAATTTCTGGGCTGAGTGTTGGCTAAAATAATTTTTTTCCTCATATTTCTTAAGAAATTATTTACTTTATGATTGCTTCACGGGTCCTACTATCAAGTGTGTTTTCTCTGGCTACTGCCCCCACCCACTGTCTCTGACTATAGATGCTGGTCTTAAATACTATGCACTTGCTTTGTAGTCTGTTTTTGTTCTTAACTGGTTTGTGTCCCCTTACATGAGGACCACATAAGTCAAGGAAGGAAATCATTTTACATTCTATGTGTTTACATTCTATGTGTTGTAACTTTTCTTCTTTGACCCAAAATCTGGGTTGCTGGCGTGTGAGCCTGTTTACTCTGGGTAAAACTCACCTTCCAATTTGAAAATGATATGGCTTAACAAGTCTCATAAAAAAAATTGGAAAGATCTCTGGACATCAAAGAACCGACATTTTGTAGAATGTGAAAGAATCTGGAACATATGGATTAAATTCCTCTTAAAATATACACATTCCTCTTTAAAAAGTGCTTGAGATAAGTCACACTTTGGATTTCCTCAGCCTCTTTATTCTCCTCCATTCTGACCAATCCCTTTGTCTTATCCTACTTTGGGGACTTCGTTTGAGTGGCCAAAGACAATGCCTTGATGAAGCTGTAATTATCCATCTTAAAGAGAATTCAGAGACCTACTTTTTTTTATTTTCAGCCACTATCAGCCTTTCCAATGGATGGTTCTAATAGTCCAATATGGGATTTAGAAAAGACCCTTTGGTCAATATTACACCTCGAACATGCATAGTTTTATTTTTCTGAAGTCCCGGTAAGAAGAATAGATTGTTAAGTTGATGTGGTTAACTACCTATTTCTTTTTGAAACTTCTTATTCAACACGTGACTATTATAGCACCCTGGTTTTCTCTCTCCACCTGTGGCTGCTGCTGCTCAGAGTCTACTTGATTGTGAGCTGCAGGAGAAATGAGACTTCGTTCACAGCTCTATCTCTGGTGTCTGCCATATAGTTGTTGTTCAACAGACATTTATTGACTGGATGACTGAATCTTCTGAATGGAGTTATGCTTCAAGTCTTTATCCTTAAGCGTCTTCTTAAATTCTTTCTCTGCCCTGACTTCCCTAGAAATCTCAGTCATCGTACTCTCTCAGCTGGCACCCACTGACCCATCTATCTCCCTGCTTCCTACGTCACAACTCCAGTTATTTTCAGACCCAGCGATTAGTTATCTTCCCATCACCTTAGGAAAAATAGTCTAAATGCAATTCACAATCCTTACCCCAGCATCAGAGTCAATCTTTCCTCCACTTTTGCCTTTCTCTTCCATTATCTAGATGTTTACAGCATCCTTTACATTTTTCCATGCATTCCATTTTTACTGCCAATTCTCTACATCTTTTCGCAGCACTATATTTTCTCTCAGCTGGTCTTCCTGCCTTTCTTATCTATCTTTACAAGGCTGGTAGATTTATAGTCTACAGCATTCCTGTGCATATATCATTTTTTTTTTGTGCTCAAAAACTTTCAATATAATAGTACCCTCCAGAATAAGAAGATAATTTTTAAACTAAATTCTCAAGGCCCTTTACCACTCTGCCCCAGTCTATCTCCCCAACCTTATCAACAGTTGAAATGAAGTGTGAAGGTGATTCATTCAGAAGTAATCTGTAGGATGACTTGGTGAGGAGAGGGCATGTGTGACTTGGATCTGGAGCAACTATCAGTGAAGCTAGCCTTAGAAATAAAGCCTTTATTTCCTAAAAAGAAAGAGGCTGATGGCTAAGAGACAATTCAGAAAGTCCTCAAATGCTCTTTGCTCGTGTTTTGGTACTTCTTATATGTGTCTAGACTGAGAGTTCCTTAAGACTAGAAACTGTATGTCATCACGGTAGAAATTATTCCTGAAATTGATAGTATAATAATAATAGGTTCTGAAAACAGTTCAAATTCTGATTGCCATTTTCTGAGTTATGACTTTAGGCAAGTTATTTAACTTCTCTGAGACTCAGTTTATCCACCTATAAAATGGAAGTAAAATATCTAACATAGAATTTTTGCAAGATTAAAGTAA
The DNA here is from genome assembly GCF_000151845.1 of Pteropus vampyrus. Lineage (NCBI taxonomy): Eukaryota > Metazoa > Chordata > Mammalia > Chiroptera > Pteropodidae > Pteropus > Pteropus vampyrus. Next base: position 4,008,406 of record NW_011888884.1, on the reverse strand, counting down.
GATTACCCTTACTGTATTATGATTAATGATACTGTGCTAGATATGGTCTTGGAACATCATAGGTACTCAGTAAATGGTAGATATGTTTATCACTATTGTTCTTCTTTTTCTTCTTTAGACCCTTTAGATTTTGGGGGGAGAGGGGGTTCAGAAAATCTGGCTACCTTAATTTAATATTTCTGTTATACAGAGACATCTCTGTATAGCACCTCTGTATATAATTTAACATGTCTAGCACCTATTATAGAGATGAGTGTTTTACAACTCTCAGTGTGTTTCGTTTTTATTTTTTGAATGGTAAAAACAGTGTTGCTGACATTTATTAAAAAAGGCTATGTTGCTTTTGGAGAGTTTCATTATTGTTCTGAGGATACTAAGCCCCCTCCCCCACCTCCCAAATCTAGTATTGACCAACCCACAGTTGCTGACATTGATGCTTTTTGATTTTTATGATTCCATTATTCAAAGCTTTCTATGAAAATAATACGATCCTCCAAACATTAACTGAAATCAATATTTATTGAGTATTTACTAGGTACTTGGTGTGCAGTAGGTCCCAAAATAATGAGCCACATCCTGCCTTGGGAGATACTTATTGTAGGGACATTGCACCAAGTGTAAAGTGTTGTGAAAATAACTGAATCTGCCTGGAGAGCCCTAAGAGCCTTTTTAGAGATGATAATTTTGTCGAATTTACAAATGATAAATGGGCATTGTTGTTAATGGTAGGGGGTGGGATCCCAGGGAAAGGTAATAGCTTGAACAAATGATAGAGAGATCTGAAAGGGAATGGCTTACTTTGAGTGGGCCAGCAATTAGGCATGATGACTTTGGAATTCCTACATAGGAGAGGCTTAGGGGAAGTGATCCGATTGGAAGAAAGAACTAGGGAACTTGCACTGAAGCTGAATTTGCATAGCATCTTGACACAATATTTATAAACTCTCCAATGCCCATATTTCAAATGAGGCTGTGTGGCTACTGGACATTGTTGAGGAGGGGCTCGGGTTAACATTGTCCAAGTCCTATCCGTAGCTCTGCGACTAGAACAGGCTGGAGAATTTGATGAAATGAGTTGCAGAAGAGCAGCCACAGAGGAACGTGAAGCCAGATAATGAAGAGCCGTAAAGCCTGTTAAGGATCCGTTGCAGATCTTAACCGGATCAGCTGGATGTCTTAGAAAGCTGACTGGTTAGAGCATAGAACGAGCACTGGGTGAGGACCGGAAAGGTGGCATGTCACAGAGGTGATTTAGGAGCAGATGGTTTGCAAGAATGAATAATTGAGCACATTATTTACTACAACATTTTTTCTTGAGTCACAAAGAAAACTATTTCTGAGGTTTTACTATTTACTAAAAGAGCGTAATACATAACTAACATTTATTAAATGATTTCTATGTGACAAACACTATTTTGGGCTCTTTCCATGGATTCCTTTGTCTAATCTTTATGACCACTCTCTATTCAGGGATCTACTATTTTCCTTATTTTATAGGTAAGAAAACTGAGGCACAGACAGGTTTAGTATCTTGCCCAAGGACACACAGCTCTGAAGAACAGAATTAAGCTTAGAGTCTAAGTGACTTGATTTCAGAGCCAGTGCTCCTACTCTCTATGTTCTACTGTTTATTCATGACAACAATGTTTCTGTATTTCTCTAATAAATTATGTAGAAGATGACTGAAGTGAGATATTCATTACAGTGTTCTGCACATAGTGTGTGCTTAATTTATAGCTGTCGAATCCACAAGTGAACTTTAATAAAAATAATCACTCTCATTAATTGAACATTTATGTGCCAGGCAGCGGGCTGTTTTACATAAATTACTTAGATCTCATAATAACCCTCTGAGGAAAATACAGTAGAATATTAATACTTAACGTTTATGTAATCAATTAGGATTACAAAACAGGTTTACATATGGTATCTCTTTTGATCTACATAAAAATCATATAAGGTGGATGAACAGTTGATTCCTGTTTTGAAGCTGAAAGGTGAGCCCAGGTCATACAGCTAATAAATTGTTAAACTAGTACTTAAAGGTTGCTAACTAAATGTTGCTAACTTTCCATCACACTCTTTCGGAGATCTTTACACATTATAAAATATTGTTCACTTGTAAGGGTTAAAAGAATCAGAGACTATATTATAGGAGGGAGATTTTGAGCTTGCCCTTGAAAAGTGGGAGCACAGATGTTGTGAGAGAACATTCCAGGCAATCGGAATGGTTGTCAGAAGAAAAGAAGTTTGGAAAGTGTGAGGTATTTTTGATGATTAGCAGCTCAGGTGTGTGACAAGTACTTAGCAAACTGTAAAGGCATTATATAAATATTAGTAGTTATTATTATGGAGTTCATGATTATTTTATATCAGAGTGTGCCAAGTTGGATTCTCAACACATGTTGTGTTTTGTTTGAATGGAAGGAGGAATCTTAAACCATTCAAGCAACTGGAACACAAATTATACACACATATACATTGGAGGACTGGACCCCTGCCATTCCTATTTTTATATGTTGAAATCTCTAACTGTCTAATCGTGGTGATACAAAGTTCACTCCCTCAGCAGCCAAGATTGATTTTTCCTATGAGTAGACATGCTTCACAGAAGTACCCTTTCCCGTTACGTTTTGAAAGTCATCAGACATGCTGTTATAAATGATCACGGAAGATTACTGGAGATGCTGCAAAATAATAGTGAACCAAGTAGCATCTGTAATTTCCAAGGATGGCTCGCAATCATCACTCAAAATGAACTCTATCTGAGTGCAGGGCTGAACTTTTCTTTTCCTCCCTCTCTCTTCCTTTTACTACTTTATAACATAGCTGAAATAGATACTGCACCTCATGAATTTTTATGCAAAATATTAAGTTGCATGCCATTGCTGTGCAGACAAACTCTCCTTGGGAAGACGACAGCCTGCACAGTTCAGTGGCTGACATCTTTAGATAAAAAGACTCCACGTCAAACTAGCCAACTGAGAGTAAAAGTGTGTGCTCGTTGCTGACCCAAAAAGGGTTTTGGATGCCTCTTGGTTCAGATTCTCACATAGGCTGAAAGGAAAATGATTCCACAGTTGTTGTCAGAATTGCTGCTTGCTCGGGTATCTGTTTTCTTAAGACATTTTATGTATCTCAATCTCTCATACAGATAAACCATGAGAAAATGAAGTTCCCAGAGCTGGCAACTGCTGAGCCACCCTTCTCAATTTCTCCTGAGCTCAGATGCAATTGGTTCAGATGCAA
>NW_011888884.1:3979799-4004432 GCF_000151845.1 Pteropus vampyrus | reverse complement strand
TAATACATAACTAACATTTATTAAATGATTTCTATGTGACAAACACTATTTTGGGCTCTTTCCATGGATTCCTTTGTCTAATCTTTATGACCACTCTCTATTCAGGGATCTACTGTTTTCCTTATTTTATAGGTAAGAAAACTGAGGCACAGACAGGTTTAGTATCTTGCCCAAGGACACACAGCTCTGAAGAATAGAATTAAGCTTAGAGTCTAAGTGACTTGATTTCAGAGCCAGTGCTCCTACTCTCTATGTTCTACTGTTTATTCATGACAACAATGTTTCTGTATTTCTCTAATAAATTATGTAGAAGATGACTGAAGTGAGATATTCATTACAGTGTTCTGCACATAGTGTGTGCTTAATTTATAGCTGTCGAATCCACAAGTGAACTTTAATAAAAATAATCACTCTCATTAATTGAACATTTATGTGCCAGGCAGCGGGCTGTTTTACATAAATTACTTAGATCTCATAATAACCCTCTGAGGAAAATACAGTAGAATATTAATACTTAACGTTTATGTAATCAATTAGGATTACAAAACAGGTTTACATATGGTATCTCTTTTGATCTACATAAAAATCATATAAGGTGGATGAACAGTTGATTCCTGTTTTGAAGCTGAAAGGTGAGCCCAGGTCATACAGCTAATAAATTGTTAAACTAGTACTTAAAGGTTGCTAACTAAATGTTGCTAACTTTCCATCACACTCTTTCGGAGATCTTTACACATTATAAAATATTGTTCACTTGTAAGGGTTAAAAGAATCAGAGACTATATTATAGGAGGGAGATTTTGAGCTTGCCCTTGAAAAGTGGGAGCACAGATGTTGTGAGAGAACATTCCAGGCAATCGGAATGGTTGTCAGAAGAAAAGAAGTTTGGAAAGTGTGAGGTATTTTTGATGATTAGCAGCTCAGGTGTGTGACAAGTACTTAGCAAACTGTAAAGGCATTATATAAATATTAGTAGTTATTATTATGGAGTTCATGATTATTTTATATCAGAGTGTGCCAAGTTGGATTCTCAACACATGTTGTGTTTTGTTTGAATGGAAGGAGGAATCTTAAACCATTCAAGCAACTGGAACACAAATTATACACACATATACATTGGAGGACTGGACCCCTGCCATTCCTATTTTTATATGTTGAAATCTCTAACTGTCTAATCGTGGTGATACAAAGTTCACTCCCTCAGCAGCCAAGATTGATTTTTCCTATGAGTAGACATGCTTCACAGAAGTACCCTTTCCCGTTACGTTTTGAAAGTCATCAGACATGCTGTTATAAATGATCACGGAAGATTACTGGAGATGCTGCAAAATAATAGTGAACCAAGTAGCATCTGTAATTTCCAAGGATGGCTCGCAATCATCACTCAAAATGAACTCTATCTGAGTGCAGGGCTGAACTTTTCTTTTCCTCCCTCTCTCTTCCTTTTACTACTTTATAACATAGCTGAAATAGATACTGCACCTCATGAATTTTTATGCAAAATATTAAGTTGCATGCCATTGCTGTGCAGACAAACTCTCCTTGGGAAGACGACAGCCTGCACAGTTCAGTGGCTGACATCTTTAGATAAAAAGACTCCACGTCAAACTAGCCAACTGAGAGTAAAAGTGTGTGCTCGTTGCTGACCCAAAAAGGGTTTTGGATGCCTCTTGGTTCAGATTCTCACATAGGCTGAAAGGAAAATGATTCCACAGTTGTTGTCAGAATTGCTGCTTGCTCGGGTATCTGTTTTCTTAAGACATTTTATGTATCTCAATCTCTCATACAGATAAACCATGAGAAAATGAAGTTCCCAGAGCTGGCAACTGCTGAGCCACCCTTCTCAATTTCTCCTGAGCTCAGATGCAATTGGTTCAGATGCAACTGATCCCCGGGTCCTATTGATCCTATTTCATTAATATCTCTTGAATCCACATCATGTCTCTCTACCATGCTGCCACAGCCCAGCTCAGCCTCTCCTCTTTTCTCAACTATACCATTGTAGCTGCTCTTGATTTGATTTCCATTCCTGTTATCTCTTCCCCTTCCATCTAGCACTTTCTCAGCTGCCAGTGATTTTTCCACCGTCCAGACGTTGTTGTGTGGCTCTTTGTAGTAAAATCGCTGATGGCTCCCACATGGCCAAAGAGAGAAAATCCAAGGCTCTTGGCGTGACAGTGATGGTTTGTCACAACCTCGCCACAACCAGCTTCTACTAATTAACCTTCCAGTTGCTTCCCTGCCATCCTACGCCTACCACTTGTTTCCTAAATATACCACGTGATTGATTTTCTGTTTCTCTGCCTTTCCTTACCCACTTTCTGAAGCTTTTTTCTGTTTCAACCTGTCTTCCAAGGAAGAAGGAAAAAAAAATTTTTTTTGCCTTCCGTGTCCTGAAAGTTAGAGGGGTGCTTCCTTTCATAAGTTTAATCCAGCAAAAAATTATCGAAGACCTACTAGATACCAGACACTATGTCTTGTACTCAAGACTAAGTTATGTCATACTTCATTTGGGGGCAATTGGGAGACAAATGAGGGAACAGATCATCATAACCCAGTGATGTAAAGATTATAATAAAGAAGCGCTCAGTATATTGCACACCTAAAACTAATATAACCAATGTAAGATTGTATACCAACTATATTTAGATAAGAAAAAAAAAAGTGAAGTGCTCTAATAAAGACCACAGGGAGACGTTTTTAGACACCCTATCTAAAGTTACCCACCTTTACATATCCATTCTTCAGTTTTATTTTCTTCATAGCATTTATTATTTGAGCTTATCTTATTCTATTGTTTTGTGTTATTTATTTATTTATTTATTTGGTCTCTTACATTGAGATCTAAGCTCTGTAAGAGCAGATCCTTTGGCTCTGTCTTTCATTCACTCTTGTTTAGAATAGGGCTCAGCATATTGCAGGTGCTTAAGAAATATTTACTGGCTAAATAAATGTGGATGGAGAAAGCTTCTCGCTCCCTTTTCCCTATCCTCCTCCTTTTTATCGTTCTCTTAGCTTAACTAAGAATGACCTGAGCTCATACCAGTTGTATCCATCGAGTCATTATAACTGTGATGTGCTTGATGTGAAGTGTAAGTTTTATTTTATTCTGGAGACTTATCTGACCACCTATTACTCATAGTCATTTATTCGTTCACATGTCTATTCATTACCCATACCACAAAGGTACTAAGCACCTGGCTAGATGTAGGAAAAAGGAAGATGAATAAGATGAAGTCCTTCAAGTAACTTATTATACTAAATTATACAGATACTATACATTGAAATAGTGTCTTTAATTGCAGTAAACAGGAAGGTTTTGATGAAGGCACAGATCCCTTTTATTGCACTTCATGTGATATTAATGCTAATCACATTCTAAGCTCTATCTTTTGGATATCTTTTCTTAAATTCTCTCAAATATGCAAATCAATAGATATTTATGAACTACTACTTCATGCCCTAAATTCTTAGGAGAAAAATTCATGGAGGACCCAATATCAGAGACATCAAATAATTTAGTATACAATGTCCTATACAAAAGTTTTTATAAGCACAATTAAACCTAACAAATTGTGTTTATTGATATAGGAGCTGCCGTAAATGTGCATCTTTTCATCTAATTTATCTTTCACTCTGTGTGGTGGGTGCTCTTATTATCCCCACTTTACAGATGGAGAAACTGAAGCCTAAGAGGTTAAATAACTCATCAGGGACACACGATTAGTGGCAGAGCCAATAATGACACCCAGGCAGTCTGGTAATGGAGCCTGTGCCCTTAACTCTTACTCTGGCAAATACAGCAAGAAATAGAATGAATATTCCTTATATGATCCCACTGTGAAAACAGTGGTCATATCATTAAATGGCAACTCTGGAAAAATCTGTGATTATTTGGCTGTAGAGCCTCTGGTGGTGTTTTGACCCTATGGTGAAGAGCCTAAGAGAATGGTTCATAGTTTGAATACCTTTCTAAACACTTAGGAGGTTCTGTTAGGGGCTGTACTGTGGGCTTGGGAGACCGCTGTGGTCTGATGAGGCTTAGTGTATTTGGCTGAGGGCAAGGCTTTATATTTTGGAAGCCACGGGAGGAGACGGTAGAATTGATATTCCGTATGAAGGTCCAGAAATCATTTTTCCCTTAATGACAGCCGCTTCATTTCCACATAGAAGCCATAGGGGGACCTGCCGACAAAACCATGGTTTTCCCTGGAATCAGCTTTCTATCAATTCCAACACTTGGATTCGAGTTTTTACTGGCTGAAGCCCCTGGAAAGATTTCTGTGGCTGCCTTTTGAAAAAAAAAAATTTGTCAAGGTGGCACCTCTTGGTTTTGTCTACCAAATTGGAGAGAACATAGCTGAAAGAATATGCTGAGAAGAACAAATGATAGAAAAAACACAGCCTGTGCTCAATTTTGTACATTTTCTTTTTTTTTTTTCAATACCGCCAGCAAACTTTACAATGAATCTTTCTGAACTAGCAAGTCCTTTAAATGACTCTATAATGAGAAAACTCTTTTGTATGAATTTGTGAAGTTCACTGTCAAATCAGATCAATAAATTCTGTACCAATTGATTTTTTTTTAAATGCAATTTATTGGAGGGGGTAAAAGACTATATGGATTGCATTGCTTGTTCCAGCTTTGAAAGATAAAGAACAGACTCAATAGCAATGAGACTGAAGTCTCTCCATGCCATCTCAACACCCTCCCTTACCTCCCCAATTCCCGCTTCTGGTTTTCTCCTTTTTAGTGCCCTGTCTATAATCACCCTGACTGGGGTTGTTGCAGATTCATTAAGAATCTTTTAAAAAGTGCTTTTAAAAATCCCGAGAAGAGATATGATACTGCCTGGACAGTGGACATAGAATTCCAACAGCTCTGTTCATGAATTTCTTTCATACTTTCTTTTATATCCATACCTTGGGAGACTACTGTTCTCAGCTGCTGTGTGCTCCATCCTTAGCTCTAGAGTCCCTACTTCCCACACAGAACTGACCTATCATCTCTTTGAAATTTTGAGGGGAACTTCTTTGTTTAGAGGGTATCCTCCTTCCACTAGAGTAGACTAGAGCACTGATATTAGAATTTGACTGCCTGGTTTCAAATCCTAGCTATATTACTTAGGCCTTTGGAAAATTCCTTAAGCTCTCTGGGATTCAGTTTCTTCATCTTTAAAATAAGGATACTAGTTCTCCCCTCACAGGGTTAATTAAGATGGGAAGTGCTTATGTGTAAGTTATAGTGCTTTGCTTATATCAGTTATTCAATTAATATTTCTTATAAATATGAATGAGTGTGTGACTATAATTGTCTTCAAAATAAGAATTGTATGTTTTCCTTCTCTGAATTCCAGAATTTAGTGTAGGCTCTAGCACATGGCAGGTGCTCAGTAAATAATAATCGAATTAATGACAGTAATGAACTCTAGCAATACTAATTCCATGGATGTTTTTCAAGTTAACTTCTAAATTAATTTTCTCCCTTGCCATTTGATCTTGGCTCTGCTGTGAGTTCAGCATGACCTCAGGGGAGGGATGGTTTTCTTATCTAGAATGAGGAGTTGGCACCCTAAGGTCTTTGGAGCTTTGGAATTCCTTGCTCTTTTTCCATTCTACCCTCTTTACTCTGGTTTGTCAGAAAAAACAGAAGTCAAGCACTTTTAGCATGTAGGGTATTGGCCTGTATACTTTGTATGAGGCCATCAGACCCAGAAGTCCTGGACCAAACAGTTAGTTGATTCTGACTGGAAGGGTTCAAATTTAGGAGTGGAGAGGTTTTATCAAGAGTTATAAGACCCTCATTCTAGTCTTAGTTCTTTTTCTGACTGTGTGACCTTGGGTAAGTCACCCAACCTTTCTTGGCCTGTTTTCTAAGTAGACATGGTGACTCTTGCTCTGTTCATCACTCAGTGTGGTGGTGAGTTCCAGGAAGATTGAGTGCTGTAACATGAACACAGTTGTAGTCATGCCACCACGGTTTTTGGATTAGGGTGCGATGGTTCCCTTTCCTTAAGAGTTTACAGAGGTAGGAGCAGAAAGAACTTAATTTCAGACAAAGTCAATAGACATTTCCTCGGAGAGGTCAGCTCATGTTTAAGTTATGGACAGAAAAAAAGAGTTGTGAAATAGAGGCCAGTAAGAGCGCTGGACTCCAACCACCTGTCCAGTGACATGTGGTATTGTTCACTCTGCTTTTCACATGAGAAAACTGAGAGCGAAAGAAGTTACACGACTTGTCCAAGGTCACACTGCTTTTAAGAGAATATGCTTGAGAGTCAAATCCAGATCTATCTTACCATGTCCCTGTATTGCCTCCCAAAACTGAGATGAAGAAGCTAATAGTGTTAAATTTACATAACATCTGGCAATCTTTTATCTGTACGCTGAAGCATTGTTTGAAATATAAAAGAAAACAAATTAAATACTTTTGCACTTTTGCATTTTATCTTTTTTTTTTTTTTTTTTTGACAACCAGTGCCCTCCTACATAGAATCTTATTCTGGCTCTTTGTGAATACACTGATAGGGACATGTTACCTGAAGAGAGCAGAATACAGAGACCTCTTTTCCTGCCTAAGAGTTTTTTTTTCTTTCTGCCAAGAAGAATACATCTGACCTGTTGCCAAGAGAATCAGCAAACAGTAGTCAGGGGAACTGAAGCCCAAGAGAGGTGAGTAGGTGGTACAGAAGCACTGTCCTTGCAATGTGAATGCCAGGCTTTAGATCCCGTAACATTTATACTAAGGCTCTGAGAGAATTCCTCAGACTGTCTCACAGAGAATCAAAAAGATATTGTTCACCAAGTTCTATCAAATCTAGCTGCTAAGAATCCCTTAATTCTGCCAACCTCAATCCATCTCATTGCTGTTTGTCCTTGTACAGGCTGCCATCATCTTAAAAACCCCAATTATTAAGAAAGCCTCCCAAAAGGTTTCCTCTAATTCTTTCTTACCTTCAACCCCATCTAATCTTCTCTGCACTATAGTCAAGATGGTATTCCTAAAACGTATATCAAGCCTCTCCCCTGCTTGAAACAATTCTATGTTCCTTGATGTTCTGAGGGCAAAATACAAACTCCCTAAGAGTAGCTACAAGCACCTTCATAATTCTGCCTCTTCATGCTTATTCTTTGTGCTCCCCCTTTTCCCCAAACATCTTCCAGGACCAGTATTTCTGCAACATTGAATGTCTTCCAGACTCTGGAATTTGTCATGCTTTTTCTTGTTTCTAGGCAGAAGCGTGTGTTGTTCCTTTTGCCTCCTTCAGGGCTCTTGCCTTCTACACATGACTTATTATTTTATAAAAGGTCTGATTAGAGGTGCCTTTTTCTGGAAAAGTGCAGTTGACGCCTCCAAACCACCAAACAACAGGCAAGCTGGGAGGAGTAAACTGATTGTGGTGCAAAAAGTTACGGAGCGCAGACATTAGCTAAATTCAAGGAAGACCTTTCCAACAGTCCTAACGGTCCAAAGATCGGATGGGAGAGCAAGTCCCCTGTCACTGGGACTGGGCAGTAGAGGATGCACAGTCTCTTGGAAGGGAGGGCATAGAACAGTTTCAACACTGGGACAGGGGTGCGTGGAAAAGGAGGAGAAGAAAATGATGTGCTTTTTCACTGTCTCTCCTGAGGCTTTATGAGTTTACTCTCTATAATTTTATTAAGTAAAGAAGTAATTTTTTCTTTGGTCAGGCTTAGAATTAAATAAAACTGGTATTTTTCTTTTCCTTACTTCTTTTCTTTTTTCTTTGCATCCAAAGAACTTTGTTGAGAACTACTAGCTTTACTGAAGATGAAAAACAGTAAGTTTAATATTCACCAGCATAAATAATAATAATAAAAAAACAAGCCCAAAGCAAAGATAACAGGCCCTCTGTGGGATTTGTATGCCTTATATATAAGACAAAGAGCCCCCTCCCACTTTTTCCTTAAAGCACGGAGAAGAGCTTGGCTAAGTGAAAATGAGGATCTTGGGTTGGAGGACCCTGCCAGGTATAAGAACTACATATTCTATTGTTTGTGTCGATCAGAGTGGGATGGTCACCTTCTCCTGGCTTCCCCTTGTCAGAAATGAATTCATCCAGGTATATACCACCCCATCAACAACAGGTAGGGCAGGATGTTGATTCTTAGAGAAGAAAGCTGTTGGGTTAACATTTTCTATAAACTCTTTCCCTTGAGATATTGATAACAGCTCCAGAATACCTGTACACACAGGTTGGAACCTCCAGCACTAGCTGTCCGAAAGCATTAAAAATTCATTAATAAATTCTATAAATGTTTATTGAGCACCTACAGTTATTATTCTAGGTGATAACAATAGAACGAACAAGACATAGCCCCTATCCTCATGAGCTTACGTTTCTTTCAGTGGGAGATAGTGAACAAATAATAAAATGAAAAGCATATTATACTTTCAGGTGATGAAAAATACTGTGGCTGGGGAAGGACTAAGTTATGCTACAGTGACAAACAAGCTCAAATCTCAGCGGCTTATAATCAGCAAGCTTATTCCATGCTCCTGCAACATATCTGCTATAGGCTGGCTGCACCCTTACTCCATGTTTTTTTACTTTAAGACCCAGACTGACAGAATAGTTTCCATTTGGAGCATTTGGTCATGGTGGCAGAGAGGAAAGATGCAACAGACCACGTGCTGGCTCTTAAAGCTTTTTCCTGGAAGTGGCACACATCATTCCTATCTATACTTTATTAATCAAAGCAAATAACAGCTTCTCTTGACTTTTGTTATCCTCTCACTGGGTGAGGAACAAGGGTATTTAGTGAATAGTGATACAGTCTAACAGAGAGCACACATTCACCAGTGGGGTCTGGGAAGTATTCTCTGAATGAAGTGAGGAAGTAACCTATGTAAAGATACAGGTAAGTCCTGTTCTTGGTAAAGCAGAAGTGAGCACGAAGGTCTGAGGGAGGAATGAGAGTGAAGTGTTTGAGGAACAGCAAGAATGCAAGTGGCTGAGCACAGAGAACAAAAGAGTGATAGGAAATGAGGTCAGGGAACGAGGCAGAGGCATCATCATTCCGTGAGTGTGTATTAAATGATCATCGTTTGTCAGGTTCTCAGGACTTACCTGTGAATAAGATAGACAAAAACATTATAGAACTTCATATGTTACTGGAGAGCAAGAGACCATAAACAGTGAATAGAATGAGTAAATTATATAACATTTTAGATGGTGGTAAGTCCTGTGGGGAAAAAATAGATAAGAATAGTGGGAACAGGAGCAGAGGAATGGTGGGCTACAATTTTAAATGTGGTCAGTTTAAGTATCATTTAAAAAGTGACATTTGAGCAGAAACTTAGAAGCAATGAAAGCATTAGTTATGCAGAGGTGATGGTTAAAAAGACCAATAATTTGGAGTTTAGTCTGAGATGAGAAGTCTTTGGAGTGCTTTCATCAGGGAATGTCATGATCTGACTTATGTTTGAAAATGGTCACTCTACCTGTCATGCAGAGAAGAATTGGGCAATGTAGCAAAGGTGAGGGTGGGCCAGAGGTGCTAGCGAAGACCAGCGATGGGGCTATTGCCTCCTATTAGTTCATGCGAGAGATGGAGACCTGAACGAGGGTGGTAAGCGTGGAGGTGGAGGTGGTGAGAAATGGTCAGTGTTCAGATATTTTTAAGGACAAATACAATTTGGCTTATGGATTGGAGGACTTCTAGGTTTTTTTTTGCACAGTTTTCTTATTTACTGAGTTAGGAAAGGCTAAAGAGGATCAGGTAAGGGGCAGAAGGCAAGGTACAAGACGCAGGAGTGAATGGGAATCTAAGAAGCCAGTTTGACATCCCAGTGGGAATTTTGAGAAGTTTATTAGTCAATGAGGTAGAACTGGGGGAGAGTTTGGGGCTAGAGAGTCACAATTAGGCATCCTGATGGGATAGATGATATTTAATTATGAAACTGGATGTGCATGCCTTGCACATGCTGATAAAAAGAGAAGCAATGAGAGCCGAGGACTGAGCCCCTGGGCATTCCAACATTTAGAGAATGAGGAGTCAGAAAAGAAGCCTGAGAAGGAACAGCCAGCAAATTCTAGTAAACCAATGAACAAACAAACAACAAAAATGAAACAAAATAGGAAATGTGCTCTTTCAGATGACAGGAGAGACAAGTATTTCAAGAGGGAGAAGGAAATTAATTCTGCCAAATGTTACTAAGTCAAGTATACTTGAGACAAAGTTATCTATTGTTTTCATCATCATGGAGGGCATTGGTGGCCCTTATAGGACAGTTTGAGTGGAGTGGTGGGGATGAGAGCTTGATTGGAGTATTTTCATTAGAGAACAGAAGATAAGGAAATAGAGACAGTAAGAATAATCAATCCTTCTTAGAAAAATGTGGCAATGACTGGAAGGAGCTGTGGGCCAACAGAAGTTTTCTATTCTTTTCTTTTTGTCTGTTTTGTTTTCATTCGATTTTATCTTTGTTAGTTTAAATGAGAGATTTTACATTGTTTTTGTGTTCTAATGGGAACGGCCCTTTCAAGTCATAGACCTGTCATACAGGTCAGAGCTATGTGGCCCTTCACAGCTCACAGGCGCTCAAACATTAACTCTACCATTTGGCTTGGTTATGTTCCCTCCTCAAAGCCACTAAGCAATGTAATAATAGAGGCAGAAGTTGGTTTTGGAGCTTATTTCTCTCAGATCACTCTGACTCATCCGATCTTATCTGGTACCAGCAGTATGAGAACCTTCCTCTCAAGTAAAATTATTTGGCACTCCTCAGTCCTCTTAGTGTTTGGTGGCACCGACTTCTGAATTCTGAGTTCTTCCTGGTCTGCATCCCCTGATACTAGGAGTCAACATCAGGTTTCAGAGACCAATGGTCACCATGAAGGAACTGTCTGTCTTAGCATCGGACCTGCCTTAAGATTGTTCTAGGGCTATCAAGTTATCACATCCCTTAAGAAGTACAAGTAATTCTCAAGGAAGTTTTTGAAGCAGAAATGAAGGAGCTTTTATTTTAGGGCATGATTTTGCTTTGCTCTGGGTTTCTCTCAGTTAAATGTCACCTGCAGATATGAAAGACATCCCTAGGTCTGTAAAATTAGCATCCAACTCCAGTCCACAACCAGTTGGCTAGCATGAGCCTGACACTCATTTCTTTTGGTTTCTCTGCCTGGTAGGTCTGTCTTCCCATCTCAACGATGAAATTTATGGTTTCTTGGTGATCTATACCTGGAAATCTATTTCCACTCAGCAATTCTGTATTTCAATTTTCGTCTTTTTGAGCCAAGGCTACAGTTTTTGTCAGCTCTTTAGAAAATAAGGCATTGTGTTCTTTCTGTAAGCCTGTTCTGAGGACTTGGATGACTGTTCAGAGCACTCTGGCTGTTCGTATTAGGAGAACCACTTTTCCTGAAAGCCTCCATGAGCCTTGGGCATATGTCCAGAGTCTCCACAGCTTCCAAAGTTCATCTAGTTTTTCTTCTTGGGAAAATGATCAAGGCGTTGCTTCCTTTTATTCTAAGTAAAATGTTAAGTGCCAAGATTACTTAGATTATGCTCTATTTGAGAGGTTTCATATGTGTCCACCTAACAGAGGTTCTTGGCCTCTAAGGAATGCATGTAATTTTATCAGAATATGAAGGAAGAGGGAACAACAGACTTCTGGAATCTTCTTCTGGAATCTTCTTTTATTGACTGTTCCAAGAATGCTCTGCTTTTCTTTTGCTTCTCCAAGAATATATTGGGATGAAGTGAAAACAGACTAAGATTTGTATGTAGTCAAATAGACTTGGATTAAGATCAAAGTTTACAGCACTATTTACTAACTCAGTGATTTTGAACACAATTCCAGTCTTTTCCTCTGTAAAATATGAGTAATAAGACCTATGCCATTGAATTTTGTTGAGCATTAATAATAATGCATTAAGTGCTCATTATAAATGGTAGGTATAAAATTGATATTATTAATATAGATAATAACAATAATAGAACAGAATACATAGCATACACTATACTAGGCAGTAGGTAAATGATAGTGAATCAGAAATAATCTTTTACTTTCAAGCATATCCTTGTTTCGTGGGACACATAAAGTAATAGTTGTAATAACACAGCAAATGGAATGACAGATAAAATGCAATGTCTTAAATCAGCCACAAAGAAAAAATAATTTATTCTGTCTAGGAAGTTTGGTAGAAGTGCTACCTGAGTTAGGGTTTTAAAAAGAATAAAAGACATTTTGATTAATAAGTATGCTACAAATGAAGGGATGGAAATATGAAACAATACCCTGGCCTTTGAAATGATGAGTGAATGAAATCCCGTTTCTAATAGGATGATGATAGTTGCCTAAAGCCGAATATCTCCATATCCTCTCTAAACACTATACATATTAATAAGAAGGGCAAATAAAACCAGCCATAATTCATACCTACAGCATGTGAAAAGTCATAGAATACTATAAAGACCATTTCTGTGCCAATAGCATGCACTGGGCAGAATAATGTCTCCAACCCACCTCCCCAGATGTCCATATCCTAATCTCTGGAAACTGTGAAAGCATTAGTTTACATGGCAAAGGGGAGTTAAAGTTGCAGAGAAAATTCAAATTGATAATCAGATGTTCTTGAGATGAAGAGATTATCTAGATTATCCAGATGGACTCAATGTAATTGCAAGTGTTCTCATTAGTGGAAGGAGGAAGAACGGAAGGAACCAGGGAGATGGCAGTATGAAAAGGACTCATCAAGACCTTTTTGGCTTTGAAGATGGAAGAAGGTGGCCGCAAACCAAGGAATGTGAATGGCCCCTAGAATCTGAGATAAGCAAGAAAATATATTCTCTCCTAGAGTCTCCAAAGGAACCTAGTCCTGCTGGCACCTTGAATTTAGACCGCTGAGACCCATTTTGGACTTCTGACTTCAAGAATTATAAGATAATAACGTTGCGTTGTTTTAAGCCACTTACATCCTGGTTATTTGTTACAGTGGTATTAGAAGGTCAGCTCTAGGTCAAAGTTTTTAACAATTGTCAAATAGCACATGGCAAAAAGACAAAATCACTTAAAACAGAAAAAAAATCAGGGCATCAGAATTCTTAACAGCAAAATGCAAAGAGAGACTCTTGTAGAACACTATTTTCAAAGAAGTTAAGGAAATAAAATGTTAGTGAAGGATTTTATATACAGCTAATTTATACTTAAAAATCAAGGTTAAAGTGAAAAACAGTTTTAAATGAGCAAGAACTCAGGGATTACTGCTCTCATGGGCACTTTCTGAGTAAGCTTTGACTGGGCAAAGTTTGACACATTGGTGGGCATTGACTATGTCTAAGTGTGGATTTAAAAATATGGAGCAAGATCTAAAACCAAAACAAAGATGTAGAAGATGTAAATACCAAAAGAAACATCAAAAAGAATATAGAAGAAAAATAGATCACATAAAGAAAGAGTAAATCTTTTACAGTATAAACCATATGCTGCTTTTTATGTGAGAAAGTTGGGAAATCTGAGAAAATTGAGATACAGAAAGGTTAAATAACTTTTCCTGCACCAAACGTAGTAAATGCAGAGCTGAGATTAAATTCAGGATGTTTGAATCTAGATCACAGGATCTTAGCTTAAAAGAAGGAAGACGACATCTTTTAAAAAGAAAGTTAAATTCCATAATGCTTGTTTCTCTCAAATGCATTTATAGATTTAAATGATTATCAATCAAAATCTCTGCAGAATTCCTTACAACTTCATAATGAACAAAGTGAATGATGAACAAGTGTACCACATATTAAAACATAAAAGAAAATATGCAATAATTGAAATAGTGAGGTAATATCATGTAATTAAACACAAAAATTCAAGCAGTAAAAATGTATTATACATGAATTAGAGATTAAAAGAATTGCCAAACACCATTAAAATACCATAAAAAAACAGAACAAAATGGAATTGAATATGACATTCTGGAGCAACATTAAGACTTTAAGTTTTGAGATATTAGATTAAATAACGTTAAAGGTAGTCTGATTTGACCATGTGAGATAGAATATCTGTCCAGAAACAAAAAAAAAACGGTGATCTATCATGAGAAACTCTTTACAACAAACATGATAATGGTTAATGTCTTGATTGTAGAAAGAACATATACAAGTTGAAACAAAAGCTGAAGACCCTCTAAAGGTAAATAGATGAAATTTGTATTTTTATACCTATTAAGTAGTAATAATTTGGAAAATATACTGCTTGAGGTGAGAGTTTTCTATATCCATTAATAGTGGCCTGGTAGATGAACACAAACATTTTAGAAAGCATATTTGCAAATGCGAATGAGTAGTTATAAAATGCTCAGACATTTTGAATTTTTAAATTTTGTTTCTGTGCATTTATCCTAGGGAAAAATATGATAAAGGAGAAAAGGAAGGTATTCACTATGGTGTCATTTATACTAGGGAGAATTTAGAAACAATCTAAGTATCCAACGATAGAAAAATGGATATGAAAATTATAAAACATTGATTTAGAAGACTTATATGATCATTTTGATGATACAGAGCAATATGGAAACACTAAATATATAAAAAATAAAAATAATAAAAATTATATGCATCTTGGGAAAGTCAACTATGTCTGAACATAGATTAATGCAGGAAGAGAACAAGTAAATAAAACTGTTTTGTTGAAATATAAGATTTTCTAAAGTCTGTTCTACTTTCCATTTTTGTGATTATACTATCATTGTACAGCACATTATATAACAATCATCACTAAAATTCTCTCTTTGGGCCCTGTGACTTAGTTTTGTTTTTTGTCGAATTTTGCTTATCATATTTTAATTGTATGTATGCCAGTTCCTCCATTAGATTTTAAGCTTCCCGAGGGCATCTCTAACACTAGTATATTGTCTTTCACATAGTACTCAGTTACTCTTCAGTGAATGAGTGATTATAGTTATGAGTAAATTGAGATCTGGAATGATGGAAAGAAGGAATTCCCTTGAAATGAAGCAAGTAATGGCCATAATGTCCCAATCCAATCACAGTCTCTTTTTCGTCCTGCCGTTGTGTGTCTGGGGCGGGGAGGGTCATTGGAGAAGACCAAAGCAGCAAAGAAGAAAGAGGAATCTTAGTTAACATGAATTTTTGAATTAAATTGGTTTGAATTCTTATCTTTCTAGCGTGATAACAGTTCTCTTAGCCACTAATTTGGCATCTAAAACAAAGTGATATTCCTTCCAGCAGCAACACAGAAAATCCTGTTTATGGGTTTCAGTCAGGACTATGACCTCCATTAAGCTAGGCTATAAGATGTAGTGTCTGGGAAAAATAGGGTAAAGGGACATGCTTTCTATCTGCTGTTCTGTATTTATTTTTGGGTCAAATTAGCTCCTTCAGAATGCCATGTCCTTGGGCTATGTTAGTTTAGGAACTTAACAAGAGATTTGTCTGAAGTCCATTTATTATTACTCCCTTGATGTTATGGAGAATAGAATATTTTGATTTTGATAACTGTTATTTGAAAATAGCAGTATTGTTATTGAGAAAAGGCCCAGCCCCATCTGTGTTTGTTTTAGAATTCTAACCTCTGTAAGACCAGGGACCCTTGTTCGCCTTCATAGCCCGAGAACTTCAGCATTGAGCCCGATGCCAGATGTGCAGGACACTCAGTTGTGCTGAGTAAATGAACACATTTGTTGACAACCACATTTTTTTCTTCAGCTCATTATCTTTCACTTAAAATCTCATGTGAGAAATTTTACCTTTGAGGAATTAGATGTTTTCTCTTTTTTCTATATAAAAGTTCAGAAAATTTGCTTCCTCTTTCCCACCATCATCAACTCCCCCCCCACTCCCCTTCTCCTTCAACTTCATCTTCCTCTTTCTCCTCTTCCTTCTTTTTGATACCTCAGCTACTAGAAATTTTGAAACCAGAAACATTTGTAGCTAATATGATGCAGTTGTCCTTGTTATTATCATATTTACTTCCTTTTTTTTTTCCTCCCCCAGAATTCTACTTAAGTACACAGCCTTGGAATCAAACTGACATGATTTGAAGCCTGGTCTCCCCACTTGGCCCCTTTGAGCCTGTTTCTTCATTGTAAAATGGATATAACCTCTCCCCATCCCTGGTCCACTGTGAAGATTAAATAATAAAAGGGCTAGGCAAAATGCCTTGATCCATAAGTTCTTGTGCCCCACTTTTTTCATTGTTAGTTATCTCAAAACTTTTTTTGGATAAGAATAGAATTTAAATGAGTATTAAAATACCTGATTGTGGAGGGCCTTCAAGTTGCTTGACACTGACCCAAATGTGTGATGCATGTTTGGGATGGGAACAATTATGAAAACTGTGCTATCTACCTTCAAAGTTCTTCCAGGCTTGCAGTGGAGAGAGTGATGTAGGTGACTTTGTTTTCAATGAAATGAGATACCCTGTTTTATAAGGCAGTGCTAAGAGGAGTTGTGATTTTTTTTTTTTTTTTTTTTTTTTACTGTGGTCTAGAGAACATGAACTAAACAGGTATCCTGGCTACCGTTTGGTGTTGTCAGGTAGTCATAAAGTTTTTTTTTATCTCAGCAGTGATTTGTTTTCCCACATCCTGCTTACAACTTCTGCCACTTAGCAGCAATTCTCACTTACTGCCAGACCAACATGGGAAACAGAAGACTCATCTCTGGTTAGGGAACACAGATGTGGTGTATGTCAAAGGCAGAAAGGATGAGAGGGAGTTGTCTCATTCGAAACATAACATATAGGCACCGGTCTGTGGACCACACCGTGAATATGTACCCAGAATGGTAAACAATGACCAAATGGACAAAAGAATATGTGACATGTAGGGTAATGCTGAGGGAAGAAGCACAGAGGTACTGCCATGAATTGGGAGGGAGACACATACCAGTGTAACCCCAAGAAAGCTCTCTGTGACCACTTATTCCCTGCTTATCCCACACTTGTACTGTTAGTTTTTTGGGTTTTTTTTTTTAGGTGTAAAAGTATATAAACCTGTAAGTTATGAATGGTATGTACCTTGTCTGCACTGTTGGACATTCACACTCTGTTGCCATTTGGTTGTATATGTTTCTCTCCTCCAGTGAACTGTGAGTTCCCAGAGGGCATTGTCTATGCCCTAGTCAAGTGTGAGTCCCAGAGACCAGTAGAGGGCCAGGGACATAGTAGGTGTGGATAAAAATAACTCTGCTCTCCTGGAGCTCACAGTCTAGAGGATGAAGTAAACTGGTACTTTTTAGTCAATCTTTGTTTATCGAAGGGCTGAGGTTCTCCTCCTCTTCCTCTTTCTCCCTCTCCTCTTCCTTTAAAATTCCCGTCTCTTATAGGCTATTTCAAAAAAAAAAAAAAAGATTAAAAATCCAAAACACAATCCCTAATTTTTTATTAGCTTCTCCAGACATAAACTTCCTCAGTCAAGTTGCTAAACAAGTTTCAAAACATGTTTTCTTTTTCTTGTCGCAGATTGGTAATGGTTTGCAGAATGACAGCAATCCATGGACCACACATACCGCTGAAATCTTATATACAAATACACATAGAACATGCAGGTGTTGTTCAAAGGCTATCGAGTGAAATAAAGCCCAGTGGTGGAAAAGAGGATGGAGCTGGAGGGTGGTGGTGCTACTACACTGAAGGAAGTTAGATGTCTTCTTTGATGACATGCGGTTTGAGTAGAGAATGAGATGAATCGAGAGTGTGAGCCTTACAGATATCAAAGGGAGAGTTTCAGGGAAAGGAAACCATATGAGCAAAGGCTCAGAGGCAAGATACTGTATTCTAGGAGTGGAGGGCACATGGGAGAAGTGGGTCAGATACTATGACCTAATAAATCCTTAAAAGAATTTTGGATTTTATTCTAAGCTTCTGGTGAGTTTTGAGCAAAGGATTGACACAAATTATAAGCATGACCATACTGGCCACTCCTTGGGGAATAGATTACAGGAGGGATAGTTAGGAGGGTCTTGTAATAATCTGTAGGACAAATGATGGTGGCTTGGCCAGGGAGGTAGCAGTGCAGATGGTGAGATGTGGTTAGAGTACGAATTGACCTTGAAGGTAGAACAGTCACTATAGGCTGCTGGATCGGATACAGATTTTGAGAGAAAGAGACAAGTCAAGGCCGACTCCAAACAAAGAAGCTAAAACTGGAGATGCAAAATTGAAAATTATGATTATATGGATGGAATTTGGAGCCATGGGACTGAATGAGATCACCTTGGACATGAGTGCAGGTAGAGGAGTAAATAGTTCTGCTTAAGTCCTTGGGCTCGTCTACGTTTAAAAGGAAGAACCAGTAGAGAATAAGGAGGAATGGCCACACGAGGATAAGGTAATAAAATTAACTCTGTAATTTACTCAACAAGTAGTTAGTTATTAAGTCCCAGCCTTAATGTTCAGTGTGCTCTTAACTGAAACAATATTTTGGGAAGTTTTCCACATCTACAAGGTGGTTAATGTTTTAGAAAAAAATGTTTTCATGATTAAAGGATAAACTCTCAACTGTGTTTCAAACCCAGCTCTCCAGAATTATTCACCCTTCAGGAGTACCGGATAACTGAATGGCTGCTTTCAAATTTTACCTTTAAAAGACGTGGTAC
Source organism: Pteropus vampyrus (assembly GCF_000151845.1). Lineage (NCBI taxonomy): Eukaryota > Metazoa > Chordata > Mammalia > Chiroptera > Pteropodidae > Pteropus > Pteropus vampyrus. Next base: position 3,985,856 of record NW_011888884.1, on the reverse strand, counting down.
AGTAAACAAAATATTTTCCCATAGACTATTTTCCCTGAGCTTTACAACAACCCTCCCAGGTAAGTAGGGCATTATTTGCAATCTTCATTTCCTTGACAGACAAACTAAGGAAGCATAAGATGGGACTAGTCAATGGCGGGCCAGGAGCTAGGTCCTAAGATTTCTTCCCACATGCCCAGGGCTTTTCCCTCAACATTACCCTCCCTCCCACAGAAACGATACCATACTCTGTGGCCACTGAGGAGTAAATAGCCTTCAGGCTTAATCGGGATTTACAGTGTTGCTTCTTTTGAGAAAAAAATACATTTCAATTTCTAAGCAATTGACTTGCAAACAGTTGGAATCTAGCCTGGTGGTAAGTTAGAGACTCTCTATTCCTCTGTGTTTCCACAGCACCTAGCTTTCCAGAAAAAGGGCTGTTTGTGATGAACATGTTAATTCTTTTCTTTCTCAGCCTGGTTCTCCTTCCAATATTTCCCCTTTTCAGTCACTAGAATCCTCAAAGCTAGAAACATCTGTCATTACAGGCCACACATTTGTCTTTATCTCTAGCATCTCACGAGTTACCAAATCCAGCCTATTCTATCACTTAAAACCCTCTGACTGTCCCCCTGCTCTATGCCAATGCCCTAGTTTTAGCCCTCTCTATCTCTCACCTGCATTGCTGTGGTAGACTTCTCCCTGGCTTCTCTGCCACCTGGCTTCCTGCCTCTAATCTACTTTCCACAATCCAGCCAAAGGGCTTTCTAAATGCAAATCTAGTCCTATTAAAAACTGACCTTGTTTAAAAAGCCTCTAGTGCTTCCAATTGCTCTTGGGATAACATCCAAGCTCTTTAGAATGGCATACTAGGACCTTAGGAATTTGCACATGGAATACAAAAATGAAAAAAATATACGGTGCCCTCTTCAATGAGCTCACCATTTGGTTAAGGTGGCCAATCCATACCCAAATCATTTTAACGACTATGAAAAATCTTCTCGTAGTTGTGTGAAAATGTAAACAAATAGCTATAATAAAGCATAACATTTGTAATACTTCTATTATCGTGTAACATGTAGCACAACAAGAGAGAAGTTAGGCCTGTAAAGAGAGCATTTTCTGAAGTCATCTATCTGTTTATTGAGTTTACCCACTCTATGAAGCAAAATTTAACAGATATCGTCTGGCAGGTTTCTACCGATGCAGACATACGCGTACCTCACACGATAAATACCTCAATGGGTTCTTTCGTTTGGTGCTTTGAGAAAGAACAAAAAGACTTGTAGAAAATGTCTTCTTGTAGATAATTGTGTCTCTTTGATTACACAGTCCTACTCAGGTATAATTCTGAATACCGTTTGCGAGGCTCTGATATTCATCTCCAGTTCACTGTCATGAAAGGACTCTAAGCTAGTGGGGCAAAAAAAAGTGTCTTTGGAGTTTGCATGGTTCCAGTTTGCTCTTCTTCCACTGCACGTCATTCTGGACTGACAGGCCCTTTTCTCAATTCCGGGTCCTTGACTAAATATTTTTAAAGTTTTTAGATTTTGCTTATTCATTTGTTTGAAGTAAGTCATTACGTTTTTATTTTGTTATTAATTCATTTTTTGGTTCTATTCTTCATTTCTTATACGGCCATCGCCCAGGGTTTCTATGAATGATCATGGTGCTATAATATTGGATTGTGTTCTTTAAACCACTATATGTGACAAAGTAAATTCCTGTTTAGGCTATGAGCTGAAAAAGGAATCCCCACGTACACTACACATGACAGTACCTGTGTGACGCCATTACATTTCTGCAGGACAGCAGAAGTTCATTAATCCTTACTCTCGCCTTTCCCATCGTCTGTTCCTTAAAACACAAATGCTGAGAAATGCCCAGGGAAAAAGTCCTACAGTCAAATAAGCCTGGAAAATCCTACACATTATATCTGATCTAAGGTGCATAGAACATCTTAGAGGTATTAATAAATGAAGCAGTAAAGAAACATGTTTAACCCAATGTTTACCAAACTTACTTGACCACAGATCTCTTTTTGTGTTGCATCCATTAGCAATTGTTGGAAAAATGATGGCTCCCTCACTTTGGGTTAAATTCCAATAAACACTTGTCATGTATTATAATTTATTTTTCAATATTGAATTATAAAGGCTTTCAAAATTATAGAAAAATTCAAAGCAGTGTGCTGCAAAAGCAAATATCCCTACCATCTAGAGTCTACAATTAATATTTTACTATGTTTGCTATATCTATTATTTGTTTCTATTCTCCTACAAGACTGGAGTACTTTATGATAATTAATCTAATTTAACTTCATCAGTACTTAGCAGAGTACCAGCCACACTGTTGATGACCAATAAATGTTTATCCAAATAACGAATGAATGTGTGAATTAATAAGTGATGTTTTTCTCCCCTTAAACATGTTTCTAGCACATCACAGAGGTCGAGCTTCAAGGGAGATGAAAGACTAGACAGAGCTGTTCCTCCGCCTTTCTAAGTCTGAACAAATATTAACTTAAGATAAGGCACAGATCCTGAGATAGGCCTTCTCCTGGGATAGAGGTGGAAGCCTGCAACCTTACTGCTGTGAGCTAAAGAGCAGCCTCTGGGTCTCTGTTCTCATCTTCGTAATGTACAGTTCACTCAGAGAGGAGGCAGCTTTTGCCAGACCCAGTGAGCTGTGATGAATGAACTCAAGAGCTAGTCTGCTAAGTCTTGCCCACATGTTGGATTCTCCTCCTTTCATAAGTTTCATGCTTTTGTGAGATCTTGGTGTCTTCTTAATTTCCAAAGACTTTTCATTTCCACTTTGATTTCATCTACCCTCATCTTTCAATCCTGGAAAACCTGATCCTTGGTTTGTCACACTATCCACTTTCTTCATTTGTAACTGCAGATGGAAAACAGTTATTTAATATGCCTTTTGTCCTTTATCCCCTAGTGTCTGATTACCTACCATGGGTCCTAAGGAAGCAACTGCCCTTTTCTTTTTATTTATTTTCTGTTTCTGTATCAACAAAATCAAAATGAACAAAATCTTAATTTTTCTCAGTTTTTAAATTTGTGTCACTTTCCTCTCCAATGAACTCCATTTTTACTCTCTAAGATTCTTTATCTTGACCCTTGTTCCTCTTTCCTCCTTTTTTCTTCGATTCTGTCTTTTCCCTACCTCTTTTAATTTTCTTCCTCTGATAGAAAAGAAGTCAGTGCTGTAAGTGTGGAAGAAACGAGGTCGAGGGTTATAACCATATTAATGATGGATGTTGGATGAGCTTTCAGGAGTCGGGCTGAAGCCTCCCATGTACTTTTCAAACATAGTTTCCACGGCTTCGAAACATGTCCGGTTCTTCTATTTGATACCACTTCTGATTCATTACGTTTTATTCCTGTCAAAGTATGACTCTTGCTTCAAAATTTCATTAAAGATTCTCCCTCTAATATAAAATCTTCTTTGATTTTCCTTCAGGGTGTGAACCCATTCCTTCCTCTCTGAACATCCATAATTCTACCCTCTTGTTTGACATGTATTCAGTATTATTTCCAAAAAACTATGTAATATATTTCATCTTGTGACAAGTTTTTTAAAAACATGGTTAAATAATTAATTACTTTAAAAAATAGAGTACATATGCACAGTAATATGCAATTCAAAAGATAACAGAGGATAAATGTTGAAAAGTAAGTCTTTTCTACTCTAAGTCCCTTGGATAAAACAAGGGTTACCAATCTCTTTTGCATCGTTCTAGATATTTTTTGTGCAATTTTTAAAATACATATGGTAGCATCTTACATGTACTGTTCTGTACCTTGCCTTTTACACTTAACACTTTACATATTAAAGCTCGTTCTTCATCAACTGTGGTGTGTCATTCTTTTAAATGACCTCATGGTATTCCATTGTAGATATTGGTGGATGTTGAGAATGCTTCCAGTGTATTTCAGTGAACACTATATTTTATCATTAGGATAAATTCTGAAAAGTGGAAATGCAAGATCAAAGTGTACATATATTTTTTTCCTTGTATTGGTTTTATCGAGATAAAATTTATGTGTGGTGAAATGTATACATATTAAGTGTATAATTTGATAACTTGTGATAAATGTGTATACCCATGTAACTCATCACTCTAATCAGGGTATAGAGAGCTTCCATCACTTCAAAGTTCTTTTCTGCCTTTTCCAGTTAAATCCTTTCTCCCCATAGACAACTATTGTCTTATTTCTAACTGTAAATGAGTTTTGCTTATTCTTAACTTAATATAAATGGAATCGTAGAGTATGCACACTTTTGCTCACCATAATGTTTTTGAGATTCATTCCATGTTGTTGGATGTATCAGTGGTTCATTTTTTTTATTGCTGGGTAGTATCCAATATTATGAATATATCACAACTTTTTACCTATTCTCTTGTTAATGGATATCTGAGTCATTTCCAATTGAAACTATTATGAATATAGCTCCTAAGAACCTTCTTGTAAAAATTTTTTAGTAGATATATATTTTCCTTTCTCTCGGGTAAGTATTTAGACTAGAATGTCTAGGTCAAAGGATAGAAGTATGTTTACCTTCGTTAGAATTGTCAAACAATTTCTATATTCCTACTAACAATTTATGAGAGTTCAAGTTTTTTCACATCTTCACCTATATTTGCTGTTATCATTTTTATATTAATTTGAATGAATATGAAACGGTACCTCATTGTGGTTTTAAATTGCATTTCCTTGATGACTAATGGTGTTAAGCACTTTTTTCTTTGTCATTGGCCAACCATATCTTTCTATTATTGTGAAATGCCTATTGAAGTCTTTTGCCATTTAAAAAAATGAAATAATTTATCCCAAAAAAATTTGATTTGTATGCTTTAAAAAAAATATCTTCTAGATATAAGTCCATTGTCAGATATATGTTGAATGAATATTTTTTCCCAGTCTGTGGCTTGGGAGAATAGTTTCTCCTAGTCTATGGCTTTTTATTTTCTTATTAATATCTTTTGAAAGGCAGATGATTTTTTTTTTGTAAAATTTAGTCTCTCAGTATTTTTTATTTTATGATTACAGCCTGTGTGCTCTTTCTAAGACATATTTTCATTCTCCAAGTTTGTGACTATATTATCTTGTTTTCTTTTAGATATCCTATAGTTTGACTTTATATTTAGGTCTATGATCCTTCTCAAATTAATGTCTGCATATAGTGTGAGGTAGGTTTTGAAGTCATTTTTATCCTCATATGTTTTTAAAGTCGTTCCATCATTACTTGTTGAAAAGCCATTCTTTCCTCATTGAATTACTTTGGCATCAATACTGAAATCAATTGTCCATATACAAGTGGGTTTATAACTGGATACTCTATTCCGTTTCTCTTTAATTACACTGTCTTGATTATAATCCCCAACTTTATTGTTTATCTTCAAGATTGTCTTGGGTAGTCTAGGTCCTTTGCCTTTTCACATAAATTTTGGAATTAAAAAAGAAAAAAGAAAAAAAGCCATTGCATTAAATTTATACATCCATTTAGGGATGATTCACATCTTAACAGTATTGAGTCTTCCAATTCATTAACATGATATTTCTCTTTATTTATTTATGTCCTTTTAAATTTCCCTCTGCAATGTTTATTTGTTTTTAGTTTAGAAATTCGTATCTCAGTATTGTGTATTTTAAATTGTATTTTTAAATATGTATTTTCAAATTTTCTTTGTGCTAATTTAAATTCCTACCCCAAAATATGAGAGGTTCCTTATTTCTTCATCCCCTGAAAACTATAGAATTTCAGAATGGGTTTTGTTTTTTGCCAAATGAAAGTTTTCTGATTTTGGTTTTAATTTACTTTTTTATTGTGGGTTTGTGCATCTTTTCATATGTCTAAAAGTTTTGTACTTCCTCATCTGTGAACATGTTTGCGCTCTTTGCCAACTTTTCTATAAGGTAATTTTCTCATTGATCTTCAGAAGCTCTCTTTCTACACACACAAAAAATAGCCTTTGTATGTGTTATTTTCCTCAGATTTTTGTCTCTTAAATTTAAATTTCATTTACGATGCATAAAAACTTGAAAGACATAGCTATCTTTT
>NW_011888884.1:3945929-3979024 GCF_000151845.1 Pteropus vampyrus | reverse complement strand
TTCTCTGTCTGACTTATTTCACTTAGCATAGTACCCTCTAGGTCCACCTATGTTGTTGCATATGGCAACATTTCATTCTTTTTTATGATTGAGTAATATTCCATTGTATATATGTAGCACATATTTTTTATCCAGTTGTTAATAGATGGACACTTAGGTTGCCCCTATAGCTTGGCTATTGTAAATAATGCTGCAATGAACTTAGGGGTGCATATATCTTTTCGAATTAGTGTTTTGGATTTCTTGAAATAAATACCCAGAAGTGTAATTGCTGAATCATATAATAGTTCTAGTTTTAATTTTTTAAGGAATCACCATGCTGTTTTCCATAGTGGCTGCACCAATTTACAATCCCATCAACAGTGCACAAGGGTTTTCTTTTCCCCACATCCTAACCAACACTTGTTGTTTGTTGATTGCCATCAGGCAAATGTGAAGTGATATGTCATGTGGTTTTAATTTACATTTTTAGTGATGATTAATGATGCTGAGCATCTTTTTACACGTCTCTTGGTCATCTGTATATCCTCTTCCTCATTGCTTTTCCTGTTCAGAATTTTCTTGCATAATCTTACATTTTTATTTTCCCACATGTAATTTAGAATTTGCCTCATCCTAAAAAAAAAGTCCTGTTGGTATTTTTATTAAGATCAGGTCAAATATACAGATGTTTGGAAAGAATAGACATCTTCACAATATTGTATCTTTCTGTCTAAGTATGGAGTATTCCTTTCTTTTATTCAAGTCACCTTCTGGATTCTTCAATAAGTTTTAAACTTGCCTAAGTATTGGATGGATATTGTTAAGCCTAGTTCTACATATTTTATGTTTATGGTTATTTTTTGCTGTTGTAAACAGGATCTTCTATTATGACATGATATTTAATTTTGTATTTATCTAACCGATAGCATTCTGTAATCCTTGCCTTATTTTCTGTCTTGAATAGGAATGCATTTAGTATTTTACTAATAAGTTTGATGGCTGCTTACTCTCTTATTCTTGCACATACACTTCATGTCTTATAAGTATCGATTTATATTTTAGTAAAAGTTATAAAAATCAAGCATAAATTTTGAATTTGAATAGGTGCCCTTTTAGCATCAACAGAGACAATTATGTAATTTTTCTCCTTTAATTTTTTTCATAGGATGAGTTGTATTTCCTAATATTGGACTGTCTTTGATGTGAACCCAATTTGGTTGTCATATGTTTTGCATTAATGTGCTTCTAGATTCTGTTTGCTTATATTTTATTTAGGATTTTTTCATAAAGACTCATAAATGATGTTGGTCTATCATTGTCAGATTTGATATTCATGTTTTTCTGACTTCATAAGAGAGAACAGTGTTTATATATATTTTTTACTCGAACAGTTTAAAGAGTATTTGAGATATATATGTTTTAAAGGTTTGGTGGAACTCGACAGAGAGACTTAAAGTAGTCCTTTCTGGGGGAGAGGGGGGTGAATAGTCCTTTGACAGCTTTGTCTCTATCTCATATTTATTTTGATTTTCCAACATTTCTAGATATGTTTATAGTTAGTTGTTCTATAATACATTAATTTTCTCAGACAGAATGGACCATTTTAATTTTTGGATTCAAACATTATTTTCTTTCTGAAAGTTTTATTGAAATGTACCTTGAACTTTTTTTCTCATGTTTCATTCTCTTCTTTGGGAACACTGATCATGTGTATGAAAGATCCTCTTAGTTTATTTTTCGTTAATATAATTTTTCTAAGCTATTTTTAATGAATTGCTTGTCTCTATTTAATTTTGTTTGCTTTTTCTAATCTTATCCTCCTTTACTCTTTACTATGTTTTCATTAAATTCTATTTATGTATGTGCACTGCTTACAATGTGGTCTTTATTACTTTAATGCCTTTTCTTTTTCTTTTTCTTTTTTCCCTAGCTTTCTATTATCATGTTACCACATATTACCTAAGCTCTTGTAGCTCTACTTTGGGTTCTTTGATTTTTTTTTTTTAATGTTCTTTGATTCATTACAATAAGTTTGGTCATGATTTTCCTCTGTTAACATTTTCTAACAAGATAAGATATATGTAATTTTTTTGTGAGAAAGGGAAAATTAGTTTTTCTCATTTCTTCCTTTTTTTTCCTTAAAGAATCTTTGGTTCCTTTAGAATATGGCTTACTTTAGAATTAAATGAATTCTTCAGTTCTTGGATTGCATTTGTAGGAAGTTTGTAGGAAGTTTGTGGGAAAAGAACCAAGCTTGGTCACAGACCAAGCTATGTTGCAGGTCGAACTGCGAAGTGTAAGGTCTCTATTGCTTTCTTCTCTCTCCTCCCTGTGTGTTTTATATGAGTGTGTTTGTGTGTTTATAATAGTTATGTAAGTCTTTATACATTTTCATTTCTTCAGTCTTTGACTTTTTATTCCATTATGATTCATTAATAGACTGCTTCATGCAAAAATGGCTTGTCTGTCTATTTTCTTGCTTATTTCCTGCTATTCTTCATTGTCTGGGTATCTCCTTCCTATTTTTCCCCCCAAAGATGTGACTATTGCTTTTTGTAGTGCGCCATCTGTTTTGGTGATTGTGCTCTCCTGACATGTTTAAGATCTGCTCCTGCAGGTCTCTTTTCTTGTGCTAATCCCACATCTTGACATCTCTTAATAATATACAGTGCTTTGGGATTATACATGTTTCTAAGTTTTGCCAAAATAAGATTTTCAGTTGTTCATGTTTCTTATTGTTTTGGGAGTGATATCTGAAAGAAGAGGGCATCAAAGAAATCTCTTTGTTATGTTTATTTTAGTAATTGAATCCTTAAATAGAGGTGCAAAACAGAGTGATTGAGAAACTAAGTGGAAACAAATGTTAAAAAATAAGTGCATTAATGAAAAGACAATAAAAAGAACAAAAGACTGTAGTGTTGCCATCTGGATCCACACATTGATCTCTTTTGAAATGTACAGAAAAGTTTAGAGAATATGAATATAGGATATAACATCGGAATACTTGAACATGATTTATGTCATTATTATCTTTGTTGTCTTGGACAAGTACTTAATCAATCTAAATCTTAATTTCCTTATCTGTAAAATGGGGATAGTAATGGATTTTTTTTTACAGTCACCTGTCACCTAACAGGCACTCAATAAATAACCACTTATTTGAATATCATATAGTATATATTCATTCTAAGTGCCTTTAAAGTTTTTTGTAAGTAACTGTTTTTAAAAGACTGAAGACATCAAGGAGATTGAGTCTGTAATAGGTGAAGACCATATGATCATTTTTTAAGAAGATTATGCCTAGGTAAATTTTTGATTTTTATAATGGACTGAATCTCTAAAAGTTCTCCATGACTGCAACATCCGACTGTCTTTTTCAACATCAAACTCCAAACTTTAAACCCATTTTAAAATATAGTCTAATATAACAGTACTATTACCAGCTGTATTTGTCTTTGAATATTTGTGTCCAAGGTATACAATAATAAACCTTTTCTAAATAACCAGACCATTCTTTCTTTCTTCTGTAGAGGAAATCCTTTACTTTTCTGTATTTTATAAGAGAAATACATCTCACTGATAACAAATATTAATGCAGTATTTTCAGTTTGCCTATATTCTTATTTGACCTCATTTAATTATAGAAATCTGGGTCATGAGGTAATAGATGTTTGGCAAAAAGAACTGATTCAGACATATGCATCACTCAAAAAATCTGGATTTAAATTCTTTAGGGGTTCTATTCTAGAAACAAAAATTAATCAAATTCAGGTTTTCCGACTAAGATGGAGAGGCACCTTCATGGAAAAATACCCAATTCTAATATATACCGTGTGGTCTGATGTTACTACTTGGTAACAATATGGAGTTGGATAGTTTCTAAAAGATCCGTAAAAGAGTAGAAGAACTTAATAACATGTAAATGTATATATTTGACACCAGGAAAGTTACTTAACCTACTAAATCTCCGTTTTCTCATGCGTTTAAAAAGGATAATGGTCCTTAACTGTTTAATTTAGTTCATTGCAACAAGCATTTATTGAAAGTCTACTGTGGGCCAGAAAATGGGATTAAGATATTTTATAATCTGAAAATCAAATGAACTTTATTTGTGAAATGTTTTGTAAGCTGTAGAAAGTACATATAAGTCTCAGTGACTATTATTCTTACCTGCTGAGCTATTGGTTAACAAGGAAAATATTGCTCCTTCTTGGGTAAAATGTCATGTATTTTATAGCAATTGTGCTTTTCAGAGTGTCTATGAAAGTATTGGTTGGCATGCTGTTCTCATTCAGTACACAAGTTTTTCAACTTACTCAGTTTTCTATCCATTTACAAGTAGCTCTGAGCATGGGGCCTCATTGACTCTACATTTCTGTTTATAACTTGATCTTCAAGAATTTTGCTTCTAAGAAAGACTCTGGGTAAAAGGCATGAGGACATAGTTATTTGAAGTTATCCTACCAGTAGCCATTTACAGGCATGGCCAAGTGCTTTCAGGAAGAGCAATCAGTTCCTTCTTCCTTCAGGTACAATCTTGACTGTTTGGGGATATATATATATAGTCTTTACTATATGTGCTTGTTCTATTTTGATACTTAAGGATAGTGGTTTAGAACATTTTTGTGATCAAAAGTGGAATTTTCAAATAAAAAGTTCAGTTAAGAGCTATTTGTGCTTTCCCTATCCCCATCTTCTACACTTTAAATGGCACTGCTGTATGTGTATAATATGTAATTATAGGAGTATCTCACAGACTTGGGTTTGAATTAGCTCCAACACTGATTAACTTCAACCTTTTTTAAGCCATCGTTTATACATCTATACAATGGGTTTACTTCCTTGTATTCAGGGTTGTAGTGAAGATTAGGATCCATGCATGTAAAATGTGTAACAGAGTAACATTAACTAGGTACACAGTAATATTGATTCCTCTTTCCCAAATTCTGAAGTGCTAAATAGAACACTTATTTGGAATCAGAAGATTGAGCTCAGATGCTCGCTATGCCACTATGAGTTTTGTGACCTATGAATGTTCCTGAATCCCCTGGGGTTTCTGTTTTCCCACTGTGAAATGGTAACATCATTCTCTACCAGGCCTTGAGTGCTGTCACTAGGATTAAATGAGATAATGTCCTTAGTAAAAAATGTATTTTGCTATATGGCGTAATGAGTTGTTAGTATTCAGTAAAAAGAGTGATAACGTGGAAAGAGCACTGAATTTACTGTCAGGAAGTACTGGCTTCACTTCTTCCTTCCTCTGTGGCACATTACTCCTATCTCTCGAAACTTTAGTTTTTTCAACTGTAAAACAGAATTAAAGTAACTTACCTAATAAGGTTGTTCTACAAATTAAATGAGATAACACATGAGAAAGCACCTAGAAAGAGTTTGGCACATAGTAGGTTTTCAATAAATATTGGTTGATTTTAATTGAATACAGGAGAATTTAAGTCTCCTAATAGAATTCGAAAAGGTACTTTTAAACTGGTCGTACTTACAAATCTTTCTTGTTCTCCCTGGTTCCCATATGATTTGCCAGGTGAAAATAACTTCCATGTGCTAGAAGTTTGTCTTCACAGTTTTTGGTAGGGTTAAAAACATCCATAGGAAAACATAGCAGCAAGACTAGCTTGCATATAAATATAGGGTGCACTATGTATAAAGGTTTTAATGCCATCTCCTTGGAGACACTTGTAAGCAGTTTTCCAGGCCCATGACCTTATTCCCAAAACTGAGCAGGGGATTCCCCACACAGACATTTGAATAAGTATGAATTCAATTTTGATTTATATATTTCTAGTACCTAGGATATGATGGTGTGTTGATGTAGCTAAAAAAAAAATTATGCATTTTTTGAGTTTCAATATTTTCTCAGTCTCAGCCCTTTTGTGGCCCTCAAGTTCTCAAGGCCAGAAAGGAGTTTCCAACTTTCCTCTTACTTCACAACTTTTAGACCTAAGTAATAAGCTCTTGGAAGTAAAACTCTATAGGAATAACTGGGAGTTTCCACTACACTCTGAATCCAGCCTCTATGCACATGGAAACATATGAAAATATAGATCAGTGGTTCTCCAACTATATAGTTCCCATTAATGTAGAAATTCTGCTTCAGAGTCTGGGATGGGGCCAAGAATCTTCATTTTAACAAACACCCAAGAGATTTTGATGAGGGTATTGTGCAGGACATGTTTTGAGATTCATTGATCTACATCTATGCCCCCAACCTGAGATTACCTTTTAGTAAAAAGGCAAGGTATGTGAGCAATTTTCAATATTGAAAATACTGTGGAACTTGTGCTGAGATTTTGTGAGTTCAGCAAAATGACAACTTTCTATGCTTTTCTCTGGATTTCTGTCCATCAAGTGCATGGTAACACTAGTTTTCTGAGGCTATTCCATTAACCTGGAGCAGCTCCAGGCCACTTCGCATGAAAAGGGATTCCCAGATTTAATAACCAGATACCTTAAAAAGCTACTCAGTTACAAATTCAATGTCAGTGTGGTAGATGCTACAGATTATTTTATTCAACATCCATTTTCAAAACCATTCTCTTACACTTTTCTGTACTTAGGGTAGTGGTCCCCAACTTTTTTGGCAGCAAGGACTGGTGTTCCTATGTGAATCTGATGCCTGATGATCTGAGGTGGAGCCGAGGCCGTGATGCTCGTACTAGGGAGTGGCTGCAAATACAGATGAGGCTTCACTCACTTGCCACTCACCTCCTACTGTGCAGCCTGGTTCCTAACGGGCCACAGACCAGTACAAGTCTGTGGCCCCAGGGGTTGGGGACCCCAGCTACTGAATGGAAAGGTAAAATCTACATTCTACATTACCTTGCAGCTAAGGTTTTCTAGGTTACTTAGATTCTGCTAGTCTGATACAATTGTGGAAGACTTAAGGAGCATGTATGAGATAAGACCTTATTGCAGAAGCATTTAGTTTTTGTGGAACATCTATGGTGGAAGTTCTTCTTTCTGGTCCCTTTTGTCACGACTGCTAAACAGTAAGAGAGAGCAGCAGTAGAGTATCTGCTACAGAAGTTCAGTAATAGGTTAGACATTTCTTCTGGCGATATAAATCAAGGCTGAGTAGCATTCAATCTTATTGCCCTGGCCTCCCAGTAAGTTTTGTGAGCTATTTACTACCCTCTAATATAGATCTTTCTGCTTAAGCCAGATATAATGGCTTCTATTGTCTGCAACTAAGCTAGGCTAGCTAGGCTTAAAGCATATGAGTTGGAAGCTGAAATATTTCCTCCACCTACTTCAACAGACTTGTCTTCTCTCCCCTTCCTTGACGCAAGCACCAGCCCCTAGGTCTTTCTGGAATCTATAGTCCACCTCTTAATGTGTGGCATGATCCCAGCCCAGGTATGCTGATATCTTAGTTTACTTATCTGAATATAAAAGATCGCTGACTTTCCTGAGCATGTGTTGTAAGGGTGTAGTCTATATTTTTCGAGGCATTTTTTTTTCTACATACTTTTTGTTTAGAAAGGAAGATTCTCTTTCCTCATTTTTTCCCAATTCATCCTTGGGAAATGAATTTGTATAAAATAGGGACAATTTTAGATTATGACTAAGCAATGGCCTCATAAATCACATAGAACAGTAATGATAATAATTAGAATACCAACAGTAATGATATTGATGACATTTGCTATTTCAATACCAATAGCTATGATATTTCGAGTAATTCTTATCCAGGCAACATGCTAGGATTTTGCATAAAGTATCTCGTTTAATCGTCAGTGACGTCTCACTTGCTTTTGTTAGTTAGTATCAATCAGTGTGGGCTGCAAAGAGAATTATCACTGCTGTGGTCTACTGATGATTTTATTGTACAATGCTTGGTACATAGTAGGTGTTCAGTATGAATGAGTTATCCTGGTGCTGCTAGGTGCAGCCCCAAGAGACATGAGATTGAGTGCAAGCCACTGTCAAGGATATTGTGTGTCCTCAACTGTGGTTGCCCCAAGAAGATCCGCTCTGGGATGTCACTTCCTTCTATGAGGCATTTATTTCTATTTGCAGGAACTTTTCACTCTCTGTTTGTTACTGCTAAAGGTCACCTAAATTGTAGATCTTTTATTAGCTGCAGTGAAAAGATGTACTTTCCCCCTGAATGCTCTCTGCCAAGTGCCTTTCCCATTCTCTTATTAGTGAGAGAATAGATTATTCACTTGCCTAGTCCTGTGAACCTCTCACCACTTCTCTCCCTCCCACTCTCTTGTTCTCGCTCTGCTCTCTTTCCTCACACTTAATAATCTTCCTGCTCGATTCTGCCTTTTCCCAAAAGAGAGTAATGGAAGGATCTATTTTCCTGCTTATTTATGTTTTTGAGGGGGGCTTCCCAATTCACAGGTGGGAATACAAACTCATAAAGGATTTCCCCCATTGTTGAAGTCATGGTTGCCATGCTTTACATAGTACTATTAAATTGTTCTGGGGTGTGTGTGAAGGGTTGTGCTTAACCACTTTCTTCCCTTTGTCATATGGATGATATGAACAGGGAGTGGTTGTGATAACACAAAGAAGTGGGGGCAGTGGAACTAGACTTATATTTGGCTTCTACTCTGCAAGCCTGGGATTTCGGTTGAAAAAGAGATAGACCCATATCTAACATTAAGCTCTTGTGATGAGAATTTTTCAGCTTCTCATTGGTTCCTTATTCATGGCCCAAGAACAAGGGAAGTGTATTATTTTTGAGAATTTGAAAACTTTCCAAGCTATAAATCACATTCATTTGCATTTCTTTTCAGAAGAATAGATGGAGCATAGGGGAAGCCTCTGTTAATGAGGATTAAACTCACAAAACAGGATGAGTTTACGTAATTTCCAGAGTTGTGCCAACATTACCAACTAGTAATATGGAGTATCACTGGCACTAGCTTGCCAGTAGGCTTTAGAACCTTCTGGGCTGCATTCAGCTGGCATTAGCTAATTACCTGCACAGCCAATCCTGTTGTCAGGATCATTTTACAACATCTTTAACAAAAGAAAAAGAAAATGCAAAGAGAAAAAGAAGTCCTGATTTAAAAAAAAAATGTATAGTTTCTTATTCTACCCTCTTCTAAGCAATCAATATTATACTTAGAATTATACCTGGGTTCCAGCAAATCTCTCGTATTAGCCATTTCTCTGAGCAAATTTATCAAAGGGAAAATTTCAAAACGCATAAAATTGGAAGTGGTGGCATAATATTCAAGGACACAATCAAGGTTCTAACTAATGAAATAATGGGCTGCAAATCAAGGTAAGAGGTACAACATAGCTGGACATCAATTAACCGAAAAAGTCAATCATCTGAGTTGTGAATGGTACAAGCTTGACTTCATTGTTCTTGTGAAAAATACCTAGGAGAGTTCAGTTGATTGTAAGGTCATTATGAATGAGTTGTCTAACTGGCACTAGACTGTAAGCTCCTTTAGGTTAAAAATCATGTCTTCTTTGAGTTATTGACAATGCTAAGAACAGTTTTGGAAAAATATCAGTAATAAATACATATTTTTGGAATATGATTACTAAATGTGATCTTGGAGGTAGAGAATAAGAACTCTAAACTGATGGGAAACACTAATAACAAAAGAGACAAGATGAATTTGATGAGGATATTGAAGTATGCAGAAACCTCCTTAGAGAAGAAGCAAAGAAATGGGGGCTTGCTTTTCTTGGCAAAGTAAATATTTAGTAAGAGGAAGCTCTATGATAGTTGTATTTAATATTTCGAAGATGGTAAATTTACTTTATCTCCAGAGAATAAATTATTTTCAGTTGAAAAGACAACAGAGAGGCAATTTTACCTAAGTCTGAGGAACAATTTTGAACTATGTATGGCAGAAGCTGCCAGTTGTCCTCCAATATTCATTGTCTCTTTTTTTCGTGGTAGTAGAATCTTTGGGTTTTTTGATAAGCCGATGATGGTCTAGAATAAAGACATTCCTTTAGCCATGTATAGAATGTAACTGAGTTCTATTTAAATGGGATTGAGCAGGCATGATGTATACAACTTCTGATCTACCTCATACAGAAGGGATGTGCCTCTCCCCTTCCTCCTCTTTCTGTCTTGCTGGTGGGACTGTCAACTCATGTAACAGTAGAAGCAAGAAAAGCCACTTTGTACCATCAGATGGAAGCTTAATTTGGAAGATAGCAGAGTGAAAGACAGATAGAACTAGGGCCCCTAATGATTATAGAGCTGCCATATCAGACTTGTACCATCTACCCAGAAAAAGAAACCACTAGATTATTAAAGCCACTATTATTTTGGTTTCTCTGTAACAGCAGAAGAACCCACACCTCATCTGTTCCTGATTTCTAACAAGTGATTTGGAAAATAGTGAACTCTTATTAGCAAGTGAGGTTCAAACAAAAAGACTGTGCAAGAAAGTATTTCATTGAACGGGTGATCAGACAAAATATTTTTTATGATTCTTCACATTTTAGATATGGAGTATTTGGATAATACTGGAAGAGCATAAGTCAGTCTGATAGATTGCAGAAGCTATTTCTTTTCTGATTTAAAATGCAAGAGGAGACAGAAAACTGTGTTATATGAGACTAGCTGAAGGAACTGAAGATATTTACTTCTGGAAAAGATAAGCCTTAGAGAGTTGGGTTGGCAGCATGTGAGCGCTATCACCACTTCACTGGTGGGCTCTGATGCACACAAAGTAAATTACTCTTCTTGGCCTCCAGAGGACAGAATTTGGGCCACTAGGTGGAAACATCCAGATCACAGTTGGAATTGCAACTGCTTGGGCAGACTTTTTTTCCTGTCTAATATAAATGTCAATTAAGCTTTGGACTTTTTACATTGAATCTTATTTTGTTGGTTTAAATTCAGTTGATAGGGTCCTTCGGTATCCTGGTGATGACATATGATCTAAATAAGTTTTCCCAGAACCCAGACACAGCCTATTCTTCCTGCTTATTAAGGCTATGAATTAATGAGTTGATGTTTCAGAAGGAAATTCCAAATGCTGCTGTGAGTTACTCTTGAATGTCTCATCCCCATCTCTCCTGTTAAGTGGCTCTAATCTAGAGTTTCATGAATATCTCACCAGGTTTAGTTGGTGTCACCACCTGTAAAATCTGAGAGTAATCCATATGCCCGTCATATCTTACTCATATATCTTTCAAGCATTAGATACGAAGAATTATAGTAATGAACTTTGTCAACCAAATAAAAAAATTAACATTAACACAGTGACTGGAATAAGAAAGAGGCACATGCCGGTGTTTCTCTTCACAGCCGTGTTTCTGTTCTTAATGCGGGGCTTAGGCTGTGGGAAAATCTTCCTCCTGAGCCACCTTTCACTGCTGCCATTTTCCTGGGCCCATGATGTGATAGATTTTCCTCTCCTTCCTCCAGAGTTTTGCAAGTCATGCAATTGGCTGGTATAATTCCAGTTTTCATAGGCCCACATTTCATTAGTCCTGACCTTTCGGAATAGTTCAAGGAGAAGTAATTATGTATCTCACTTTCTCCCTCACCAATGACTTTCTCTACCCCTCTATCCCTATTTCTGTGTCTCTTTAGGGCCACACTCGGCTCCTTTTGTGAGCTTCTTCTCTGTAATAAGCTATTATTTTTCAACTACTCATTCATCCAACAAATGTTTATTGAGCACCAATTTCCAGTTCACATATTCTGCAATGCATTTGGCTCACAGAGATGAATATGACCCTTTTACTCATTCAACAAATGCCTGTTATGCTAGGCAGAGTGTACACAATAGTGATACAACATGATAGATTCCAAACAGCTTTAAGCTAGAGAAGGAGCTTTAACCTACAGGAAGAATGTGGACTCATCAGCAGATAGTAGTTAATATTTATGGAATGATTACTTAATCTCAGTTACTGTTCTAAGTGCTTTACATGAAGTCTCTTGTGCAATCGTCACACAAACTCCCCAGGAAGATGGTTTTCTTGTTCCCATTATACAGAGGAGAGAACTGAAGAACAGAAAGATAAGTAATGTGCCCAAGGTCACATATGATGTGATGATGCTGAATGATGGAGCTCGAGACCCTGCATTATTAACCAGGGGTGGAGGTGGAAACAGACTACCCTCTAGGGAAGAGTATCTGACCACTGAGATCGTTTAGCATTGCAGGTACATAAAACTTTCAATGCATTTAAAAAACAAACAAACAAAACAAAACTGATTTTACATACCCTACATACAGAGTACCCAAGGCAGACCACTCCTACCACTGTCCTTGGTACTTCCTCTGCTCTTAACCACTATACTTTACTGCTTCCCCAGTCACTGTGACACATGTGGGAGAAATGTAAAAGGACTTTCAGAGACCGAAGGAAATCAGTCAACCCAGAGGCTTAGAAGAAGCTGGAGGAGTCGATGCTTTAGCTAAGCCTTAAATGATAAGTAGAAGCTTGCTAAACAAAGTAGGTGAGAGGTAAGGGGTGAAGGAAAGAGCATTCCAGACAGAAGAAACTTTGCTTGAGCAAAGGCGTGGAGATAAAAATAATATGTGCAGAAATTGACAAAACAGTTTGATGTTATAGGATGCAAAAGTCAGAGACAATTGCTGGTGGACAAGCAATCAGGGGCCGGACTATGCATAGACACATCTGCTAATCTAAGAAGCTTGAACTTTATCCTGAAAACAGTAGGGATCATTGAAGGAATTTAAACAGGAGTGACACGTTCAGATGATTTTTAGCAAAATACACTGGAGGATGTATTGAAGGGAGATGTATTGACTGGAGACAGAAACAAGTATTTTTCAAATGTCTCTGAGTCCTGCTCCTCTCCAAATTACCTTCCTGTGCCATCATGTACTAATTAAGATGGAAAATTCAGAAACTGTTTGGATAGCTGATAGGGGACCCTCTTCAAAAATGCAGTAGCACTGACCAAGTAGCTACTGCTCAGAGCATATGTCACCAAGGAGATCTGGGACAGTCATGGTTAATCAGGGGAAGGCTGCACCCCTGAATAAAAGCATCTCCGTGAGCTAACTGCATCAATTTCCCACTCCAGCCGATAACAAATTACTCCATTTCTGTGCTTGCTGACTATTTCATATGGTAACACTGGATTTGCAACAGGAAACACTAGTGTTAGCTAAGGGCGTAGCTAGCAATTTGAAATTGGTACACACAGCAGTCAATCTATTGCTCCCCATCCTCATCGTCCCCCAGAGTACACTTGCCATTAAACGCAGTATGAGATCCTGTCCAGTGGGGACACTTCTACCCCACAGCCAGCTGTATGCCCTCCATCCCTCTCCCCTCTTCTCTGTCTCTGCTTCTGTCTCTCTCTTACAGACACAGAAGCAATGATACCAACTGGCATTTGAGTAGGACTTTCGAGTTTACTTTTCCGACCAGCCTCTTGCTATCTCATCTCTTCGGAATGTATAGGAGGGGAGGAGAGGATATGGAGCCAGAGAAAAGAAAGCATGGAGGAAAGCAGTAAAAGAAAACATATTGTCTCTACCTGAGCAGGCAGTTTATCATCTCGATTGAGGACTAGTAAGGAAGAAAAGAAGTCAGCTAAATTCAATTTGACAAGTACTTAGTGAACCCTTATGCTAGGCTCTGAGACCCAAAGGATGATTAAGACAGGATCTCTCCCCTCAGATAGTCCCAGTTTGTTGCTAGAGACATAGCACCATGCAGAATAACAGAAGTATACGACTAGTACAAAAGCAGCCCAAGGAAGGACTGGAACTCCAAAGGTGGTGAGAAAGAAAGAGGATCTTAAAGAGGGGACATTCTGGCTGGGAAGTTCCCCCAGACATACATAAGGAGAGAAAAATATTCCAGCCAGAGACCATTGTGAACATAGATACAGAGGCAGGAAACAGCCTTGCATAATCCCAGAACTGGAAGTGTTCCAGCGTGTCAAGAGCAGAAATTGCGAGGGGTGGTGGAGAAGCACATGGGATGATACTTAGGAGGTGGTCACATGGCAGAATAGAGGCTGGGAACATGGCACTGGATCCATGGACATTTACCTAAAAAAATAGGGAGCTAGTGAGAGTTTTTAGGTGGGAGAGTGACATGATCAGACCCATGTTTTTAAAGGATTACCCCTATGGCCATGTAGGAGACTGGTCGTGGAAGGGAAAGATTGAAGACAGGGACATAAGAAGCTGTCTGGAGAGACTCGATAGCCCCTTATTAAGGTGTTTTCAGAGGAGATAGATAAGAGGGATGGCTTTAAGGAACAGATAACTGTCCTAGGTAATGATATTAACAACTTTCAATTTCCTACTGTTTTACAAATTACAAAGAGAAACCAGTCCTATGTTTTTCAGTCTTCTCTTTATCTTCCCTTTAAGGCAGCAACTGTAGCATCATGGTTAATTCTACCAACTCTGGGACCAGACAACATGAATGCAAGCCTCAGCTTCACTGCTCACTGGATGTGGGCACTTTGCATGAAGAATGTAACTTCTTATTTCCCTGTTTATAAAATACAGGCATGATGTCACCTACTTCATTGGATTATTGTTAATTGGTTTTAATTATAGTTGCTGAAGACCAATGGCTGTAGTTTGTATTTCTGCTTCACTATCTTCCAGATCTATGACTTGGACATTAAATTCACTTATCATTTAAACCAGGCTTTAGAAAAGGCAATAATTTCTTAAATGAATAATTGAATATTCTATCTTTCCAATATTTTCCAATGGTCATCTTTGAACTAATAACTGTAGTTTTGGGTACTGAACAGAAAGAATCCATTATTAAAATAACAATTGCTTTTATATTTGCATATCACTTTATAGTTTTTAACATATTTTAATAATCATTTACTCATAGACATTGGCCTATCCTTCTGAGTCTTTCTGTGAAGTTACTGATGGATTGGTGATCACTCTAATATCCCAACAACTGGAATTAACAAATTATTGGTGTTTATCTTACATCTCCTTGTTGTAGGCACATATTGTAGAGACAGCAATTATTCAGTGGAAATTGCTTGGAATGGAATGTTGGAAGACTTGGGTTTAAATCTCAATCTCATCATTTATCAGTCAGGTGACTTGATAAACTGTTTAAGTTCTTTGACCCCATAGAGCTTCATGTATAAGTACCATATGTGAAAGTGCATATACAAATGACTCAGATAGGGCCTCAGATGGCAGAGAAAACCCAGAAACAAAGAGATGGGACAGGAAGGTTTGCTAGGAATGAATAGTGGTCGGGCAGGCTTTCAAGTACTTATTTGAGCTACTCTGTGTACGTCCAACTCAGGGACTAGGAATTCTCTGATTGTGGCTACTTCCAAACGCTCAATCTTTTTTTTTTTTTTTTTTAATTTAATAGGGATGCAGGAAGTCTTCCCCAAAGCAGTTTCCAATAACACTTTCTTCTTTTGGGGTGAAAAAGAATCTAGTGAAAGCATGTTAATTTTGGAGTCATTGACTCTGAGTTCAAATTCCAGCTCTGTTGCATTCTAATTATGTGATCTTGGATAAGTAAATTAACCTCAGGACCTCCAGCTTCTCCATGCATCATAATGTTGCCGAGGGGCTTCATAAGGAAATGAATGTGGACCTCTGGGCACAGATCCTGGTATATAGCAAAAGCTCACTGTTCCTTTTGTTCTGAATTCCCTTTTTTTCTTCCTTCCATCAATTGGTCTTTCCTTCCTCTCTCTGTCCCTTCTGCTGGCTCCCCTGACCCTCTGCTCTTTTGACTAAGTGGATTCAATTCTGGAGACAGAATGGCTTACAGTTCATTTCAGGACACAGATATTTTGAGCTGTTTGTTTTCCAGCTTACACTCATGTTTTCCAATTCAGGTTACGTTTCCTGCTGGAAAACCGGGCCCTCACAAGAGCTTTTGGCAGCCACAGACTGATTTGGTTGAGAACCATCCCTTCCTTGGCAGGCAGTCGAGGAGAGCCACTCTGTGTGTGCGGGCGGTAATTCACACTCCTTCTCTGAGGCTGGACTGCTCGCCAAAGTCACTACCCACACAGCTCCATATCCCCTGAGATGGCGACATCCTTTTCCAGCTCAATGGTTGTATGCTTCTTTGGAAGTGGAATGCAGAGGGACTGGAATCAACAAAGCTGAGCTTTGTTCATATCCTCTGTCAGAAGCTGGGTATGAACTTCTGTGTCTTTAAGACCCTGTAAAGGGGATGAATGGGAGAAAGGCCCAGGCCATCAGTGCATTTCTGTGGAAATTGGTCCTAACCTACTAGGATGTTCCCTTGTTCCTAGTCCTTGCCTCTTATGAATCTCTGCTGGCTTTGATGCTGGATTTATCTAAAACTTAGGTGACCATACTTGGCACTGCCTATACTTTGTCTTGTTGCCCATTCAATCTGTTTAGATTGCCATCCCATCCAGAAGTTTATCAGTATTTTATCTCGGCTTTTTCACTTTTCGATTTTGCCTTCAATGTTCCCCTCTTGGGCCTAACTTAACAGGTTTAAAATCAAACATGATAACTGTATCCCCTGTCCTCCTGGGCTTTCAGTTCAGGGAGGGCCATCGTTAGCTCAACGGTACAAGTCGGAGACCTGGGACTCATCTCAAAATCTTCCGGTTCTCTGTCTACCCTCTCTCCACTTAGTCACTTAGAACTGGCTGTCTTCCTGTTCTCAATTACCCAATCTGACTACTCCAGTATAGACTTTATGAGACATTTAGACAGTATAGAAATGAGACAACTCTCATTTCAATTATTGCAAAATACCACCCTCCTTTTTTTGGCATAGCTGCTGATCTAATATTGTTGAAACTCAAATATGATTTATATGTCTCCTTTGCTTAAAAGTATCACTGGTTCTCCAATCATTAGCCATAGGAATGTAGGAAATGAGTTCTCCCTCTCTTGTATTTTGGCTTCGATAATGTTGAATTCCAGAAAACCTTGAACAATGTCGTGACTCCTGTATCTTTTATCCTGTAATTTCTTTTAACTGAAAAGTCTTCCACCACATATTCTGTCTTCTTCGTTCATTTGTTCATTCCTTCATTCAAGAAATTATTACCATTTCCAAAGGCTAATATAAAGAATTCTTCTGTTTAAAACAGACTTTGAGAACACTGGACTCACTAATCCTTGAAGTTCTTTCTGGCTTGAAAATCCTCGATTCTGTGAAATGTTTCATTTCACATTCAGAGTCACCTGCTTTCTCTCATCCTTATTTTTTTTCTGAACACCAGAACAATATGTGCTTTAAAAACTGTATTGTGAGCTGACAATGCCCTTTAAAAGAAGTCAGAAATTGAAGATCAAATCCATAGAAGTATCACTAGCACTGCTTGTGGAAATGAGACTCAGAGCAGAAATGGTGGGGTGAAATGCCCCAATTCTACCAGAAAGAATGTGAACTCAGAGATCTCATGGGACTTGACATTTCCATCTATCATGGCCAGCAAGCATGGAAAGGGAATGACTTGGTTTAATGCAAATCCTCTGAATCTAGTTAACCATTTGGAAATCATGAATAACAATCACTTTTTCCATTAAGACCCAATTCTTGTCACCAGCCATAATAAATACGTATCATATTGCCCATGCATCAGTATTACAAAGTTCTTCTGGAACAGTCTTCTGGGATACACATCCATGTGTGCATGCACTTGCATGTATGTATGCACACACACGTGAACTTATTTACGTACCTCTTGTCCTATAAAATATAAAAGCAGGTTGATTGATAAAGATATAGATAAATGCTATTATTCTTTGTCTCACTTTATAGCACCTTATATGTAAACCATGCCTTTAAACTTCTCACCAGCATACAGCCATACCAGAGAGAGTTTAGACATGGAGGTTCTGCAAATTTCGATGCCTTCTTGTTTTGTTACCATCTATGCTCCCCATGCCTTGCTATGCTTCCATGTTTACCAGGCTCCTGAAGTTACATCTCCCAACACCAGCTCCACAGACCCTCATGTCCTAATATGTGGTCTGGCTTCCCACTTTGTGGTCCTGGCACACTTACTTGAACTGAGTCACCCTTTGATTAAATTTGCTCCCAAATGTTTTAAGAAAGCCTTCTCGCCAATTCCCATATCAAGTTCTCTGCCTGGGGGACCCATCCCGAAGTCTGAGGCCTTGTCATAGCCCAGCTGGGTCAGATATGAAACGATTGTGCCTTGGCTCTAAATTTATTCTCCTGTACCTAGATTTGTGAAGTTGGGGCTGAGAGCCTGGACACCTGTATATCATTTCTGCATTGTAGCCTGGCTTCATGATAGGTTCTATCAATAGGGAGTACTAGAGTCAGACTATAAGGCAGAAGGGACTTTTTCCTTCCAGTGGGCTCTTGGTGGGTCACCTCCTGCTCCCTTCTCTACCTCAGCAAGGTATTTCTGCAGCAGCAACTGAATCTGAAGCAGCAAGGTATTTCTGCAGCAGCAACTGAATCTGATTTTTTTCTAACACTTAAAGAACCAGTCTCATAGCACCTTCCTCAGAGACACAAACAAAGCCAAGCAGAGGGTACACCCACCCTCAGAGATCTGTTTCCCCATCCTAGGGGTAATAGCTCTTCCTGCATTCGCTATTTCTGTGATATCTTAGTATATCTTTTTGCCTATTCAGATATCTAGTTACCAATTCTTTTACATGGATTCCTTTTATTAAATTCTTCCTGTTAAAATAACTAGTACAATTTCTGTGAGATACCAGCAATGGAGGAGATGATTTATCTAGGAATTCTCTTAAAACTCCAATGCCGTAGCCATACTTTTTTGCTGGCATAAGTCCCTCCCTCAAATGTTTAGGGGAGTTATGGACACTAATGCTGAATTCTAAAGGATTGAGCTGGACTGCTGGCCTCTTCCTTTGGCATCTGAAGAAGAAAGAACATTGTCCAGCCTATTCTGGACCCCACTGGTTCCTGAAAATGCCACCCTAGGTTCAGGCATGGATATTTCTGGGGACCAGTCTTAGAACAGGAACTGTGGGCATAATGCTCACTAGACATTGTGGCCAGCTGTGTGGACAGTGGGTGTCTGATATGTAAGTGACCTAAAACTCCTCCATTCTCTTTACCGGCACTGATGGTACCTATCTTTGCAATATGGGAGAGAGTGCTTGTGTTCAGATATTTTCTTTTCTACTGTTAGCACGTGACTGGGTTGCATTTTTGTACTCACCTTAAAGTTAGATGTGGCCATGGAATTTGCTTTGCTCTATTTGTGTCTTGGTATGTAAAAATTGCCTTTTGTACATAGCATATAATTGTGTCTTGATTTTTTTATACAGTCTAGCTATTTCTGATTTTTACTTGAGGTTTTAACCTATTTACATTACTGTAATTACTGATATTATCGTATAAGACCTATCATGTTACAATTTGTTCTAGCTATTATTTTGTTCCTCTATTCCACCTTTATTGCCTTGTTTTGAGTTAGACAATTTTTAATATTCAATTTTGCTTCAACTAATGGCATTTTAACCATATCTCTTTTTGTCTTTAACTGATCGTTCAGCATGTAACTTGTCATTACCATACGTATCTTTCACTTGTCGCAGAGTTAATATTTTACTGCTTCACATGAAGTATAGGAAACTTACAACAGTAAGGTTCCATTGATATCATCACCTTTTCTGTTATTTATAAACTTATTTTATGTACATATATTATATATATTACATACATATATGTACACTTTATAATCTATATACATCATTAATACCAAAACAGATTATTAGTTGTTTTTGTTTAAGAACATATATTTTTGAAGAAAAGAAAAAGGAAAAGAAAATCTTGTCTTATATTTAGGCAATATTTATTATGTGTAGTGTCACTCATTCATTTTTCACTCCATTTTTAAGATTAAATTTATTAGGGTGACATTGGTTAATAAAATTAAATAGGTTTCAAGTATACAATTCAATAATGTGTCCTAGGTATATTGCATTGTGTGTTCACCACCCAAAGTCAAATTTCCTTCTGTCACTACATATTTACCTCCCTTTACCCTTATTTTTGTTGATCTGTCTGAATTTCTATCTAGTGTTATTTTCCTTTAGCCAGAACTTATTTCAGAAACTTTTGCACAGTAAATATCCTGGGTACAAATTCTCTCAGTTTTTGTTTATTGGAAAATGCCTTTGTTTTGACTTTATATTTTTAGGATAATTTTACCGGGTTTAATATTCTTGGTTATCAGCCTTATCCTTTCATCATTTTTAAGATGTCATCCCATTGCCTTGTGGCCTTCATTAGCTCTTATGAGAAGTCAGCAATTTTATAGCCTTATGTTCCTGTACATAATATATGACTTTTCTCTGGTCGCTTTTAAGATTTTCTTTTTTCTTTGGATTTATGCAATTGGTGTGATGTTATACAGTATTGATTATATTTATTCTGCTTGGGGTTCACTGGACTTTTTGTATCTGTAAATTAAACTTTCTCATTAATTTGAGAAATTTTTGATCTTTTTTTTTCTCTGCTCCATTTTTTCTTTAACTTCTTTTTGGAACTCCAATTATAAATGTATTAGATTGCTTGATATTGTCACACAGGTCACTAAGGTTTTGTTAATTTTTATTCAAAGTTATTTTGCTCTGTTCTTTAGTTTGGATAGTTTCCATTCATCTGTTCTTGAATTTACTGTTGCCTCTGACATTTTGAGTACTCTGTTTTGTAGGTTTAGTTCTAAACTTTGCTCTTTTAAAATAGTTATTATCTGCTTGCTGATATTTCCCATTTTTCATTCACTATGACATATTTTCTTAGACGTTCTTGAGCATACTGCTTTTTCTGAAGTATAGGTCATACATTCTTGTTACTTTGTATTTCCAGTAATTTTTTATTATATGTGGACATAGTGGAAGATATATTGTAGAGACTTTGAATTTTGTTATCTTATTGTGAAGAGTGTTGATGTTTGTTTAATTAACTTGGCTAGGCTTGAACTCCAAACTGTTCTTCCCTGGAAGGAAAATAGTGGAAATCTACACTCAATTATTTCAGCTTTCAGCTTCTATATTCTTCCTTATTCAACAATCAACCACTACTTTTAACAGAGTTTATTTGTAGATTTTTGCACTCGTTCCTTCTGTGGCTTCCCCCTTTTTCAGGATTTCACCCTTTCCAACACACACACACACACACACACACACACACACACACACACACACACACACTTTCAGTAGTTTAGCCAGCTCGAAACTCTGTTAAGGGAGTTTTCTACCACCCTGAGCTACACGGATTGGAACATGCCCCCAGGTAAAAGCTGCTAACACAAATCTCACCAATGTACTTCCTATCTTGTAAGAATTGATCTCCCATCCAGTTTCTGCTAGCTTGTGGTATTCTTCAATGCTTTAAAAAATATTTTGTATACATTATATTATGGTTATCTGTAGAAGAGTTAGTATGGCCAAGCCATTTTGCCAGTACTGGAAGTTGGAACTTCCTTAAATTTATTTTGACTTTTAAAATCTTAACAAACTCTCCGAGACATTCACTATAAATAAATGTAACATCGTATTCTTTCAGTTTATAGACTTTTTTGTATATAATTTCTTTTTTTAGGCATCAACTCAATCAGTTAGGAATATATTTTTACTATTCCCATTTTACAAATGAAGAAATTGAAATTCAGAGACATTATCTTGTGCAAATTCATGAATCTAAAAAATAGAAGAATTGTCTTTTGAACTCAGTTCTACTGGTTTTAAGCTCTGTGTTTTTGTCATAACACCACAGCTGTCTCCAAAGGGGATCTTTGCCTGATAGCTGAGTTATGGGTAGCTTTGATGATCTGCTCATAGGAAATTTGTGGCTGGATATGGCTGAATGGAGACTGGAGAGGGCAAGTCTTCTCTGATGGCTGGGTATGCAAAACTGAGGAAGTTCTGCCAGTTGTGTGACTGATATTCATCATATGGAATTCTCAGAATCCTGCCTGTTTGTTACCCTGCCATGAACTGATCCCCTAAAGGCTTATGAATCAATGAATGTAGTGTCCCCAAAGCATAACGCTAGGGGTCTTATTTGAAGATTTAGACACAGAGAAAGCATGAATGTGGGATAGACCCGGCATGAGATGAAGACAGTTGAGGCTACAGAGGTTGACTCTGAAAGTACAGCCAAGAAGGTAGGCACATGGCCCAGAGAGTTTGGCAATTTCAAGACTGGCTGAGCACAGGTGTATGGGATATGCAGGTGAGAGGCACTTTGGGGTCCCATGGTCCAAATCTTGGGAAAGGGGCTCTAACAGTACCCTAGAAAGAGCAATGCCTTTCTGTAAAGATCCCACTGACAGCCTTGGGGGGACCTGGGATGCCTGGCAGAGTCAGATATAGGGCTTCCATTCAAATCATTGCCCAATGCCAGGCACTATGCCAGGTACATACTTTTTAAGAATTCGATTAAGCAGGAACACATCCCTGATAACTGAGCCAATTCAGGAAATAGCTCTGCATGGAAGAAACACTTGGGAGTCTCCCCAGGACCCTGGAGAACCAGGTCGTGGCTAATATTGAAGCTTTATCACAAACACATAAAAGGTCTGCCAAAGTTTCTTTACTAGGAATTCAGTGACCAAAGGTCATTGAAGCTGAGTTATATCTCCATCTTAAATATTCTCTTACTCTCTGACTTCCCTGCTTGCCTATGTCCTGAGAGGTTTTTTTTTTTGTCAATTACAGTTGACATTCAGTATTATTTTATATTTCAGGTGTATAGCAGAGTGGTTAGACATTTGTATAATTTATGAAGTGATCTCCCCTGATAACTCTAGTACCCACCTGGCACCATACATAGTTATTACGATATTATTGACTATTGTTCCTATGCTGTACTTTGCATTGCATCACTATTTTATTTTCTGGTCTTTCTGGATTATTGACAGCTGGAGAAAGCATGGGCCGCTATTCTTCTTGACAGGCACTGTCTGTTCAGAGTTGGATTGCAGTTCTCACAGGCTGCCAGTCTGACTTGGAGGGGGCTTGATGTATTCACCATCCAGAGAGTGCCCCTTGCGAGCCTGCTCCTGGAGATTGGGATTTGCTCCAGAACAGCAATTCTGACAAATTGACAGATCAATGGGAGATCATTAGACTGCCAAGTGCCTCTGCGGGCAGAGAGTGGGACACTACACCCATTCACCACCTTTCCGCAGAAGTCCTGGGTATGACATTACTGTCCAAACGGACCCACTGGGGCCCAGTTGCCACATCATTCTACACAGATGGCCAGATCCACTGGAAGCTGGACATAGGAATTCCTATGAGTGGCTCATCGTTGGATGTCTATTTGTTTACACTGAGCCCTTTTCGCGTGTACTCCGAAAGGCCTAGATAGCCTTCATACCATGTATTTTGTGTGCTAAGCTCCTGATTTTATTTTCTCTCTATTACTATTCAAACTTTCATTTTCTCTTTGTCCCACTTTTCTCATCTACTTATTTTAAATTCGGTCTTATCTCTTTATATTAAATGCATTTAGGTAATCCACCTTAAATCCTTTCTTAAAAAAAGAAGATATAAACAAATAAACAGGCAAATAAACAAACATAATCTCCTTGTGAAATAGACTCGAGTTCTGCACATTTTTCTCCATAGCTCTAGATAGCAGAGAAAACTACTGGTGAATTTTAAGCATGGGTTGATTTCCTTGAGTTCCTCCTGTGCTTCTGTTTGGGGGATGGGTGTTAAAGTCACGTGCTGGAGCTGGTTTGTTCCAGAGATGAGTAAAAGGTGTGTTAAGTTTTAAAGAATTTTGCAAGTTGTTTGATGGCGCTTTAGTAGCTTTGGATAAGCTATGGTGGGAGTATTTATGCAACGGAAGATGCCAAAAATTATCAATTAAAACTTTACTTTTTATTTTTTATTTTTTACCAACATACCATAGGTCGGTCCCCTCCTTCCCTTTCCTAAAATTTGGACTTGAAGAAATAACATTGTCTCTCGAGACTTAAATGACAAATTAGTGTATTATAGATCAGAATAGAGGGAGATAAAATGCTGGCCAGTGGGAAGCTGTAGTGACCTGCTGAACTAGCTTGAGCATAAATGTAGTCTCATCTTGTTTTTGTGTCAGATTAGAATCAGCTAAAGCATCCACATGATCAAGTTATCCACTATTTCTCTGGGGTGGACGTCAGGTATTGTCTCCTATTCTCACTCTGAGTTTTCCAAGAGGCCTGGAACTTAGTCCAAAAAGGACCTTGCTGTTTCCAAGCGCCTCATGGGGAGAGATGTGGGAAATATAACCTGTTCTCCATAAGTCCTGGATAGCTGATGCTGGCTTCAGTGAGTGCCGTGTATAATGATACTCAACAGATGCTACTGTGTGCTTTATCTACTGTTAAGGTGACCCTGCTGTTATTTCAGAGTGTGTGTATAATTGTGTGTGTGTGTGTGTGTGTGCGCGCACACGGGTACACACGAATGCACTCGCAGGGATAGGAGTTGTCTCTCTGCAGTGTTGCCCTGACCTGTGGTCATCATTTACCACATGAGCCCTGAGCTCCTAATGGTCCCTTTAGGTTCTCTGAGTGGAGATCATCTCATTTCCTCAGCATTAAATGGGGAAGGGAGCTTCAAACCATGTGTGACCTGGCTTTCCAACAAAGGCAGCTCTTTAGATTCACTTGTGTAACAAATTCCCCAGGAGCTCTGTCTTCACCAGGAGGACTGGGCTGATCCAGTTCTGGGATCTGCCTCACCTGAGACCATGCCCACTTCCTAGTGAAGAATGGGTGACACTTTCTTCAGGAGATAAAGATCCAAAGCAACAGTTTGTTCATTGGAGTGGGGGATGATCAGGCATGGAAGCAGACGTGAAGGAGTCACAGCAGTGGACATGGACAGTGTCTTTGAGACTACTCCCCAGGGAGTGGCCCCTGGATTTGAAGACTTATTGTACATTCCATGCGGGTTGGAGCTGTCTAGCCTGTGGATATGAATTTTCCAATAAAAACACTGGTAGGTTGTCAAGGACATATTTACTGTGATCATGGATATTATTCAACATTTAAACACATAAACTCCTCTGATTCTAGTTTTTCCCAATTGCTCTCTGTGATTAAGCTTCTGTGTAGGTCATCTGTAGGGAGAGACTGCGTGGATCCTGCAGACAAGATTGTTCTTGCCCATGTGACAGTTCCATTTCTCATCAAAATTTAAAAATAGACACTATGATTTGTCCTTCAAAATTTTGCTAGTTTAAAAGCTGTGAGTCCACTTACTAGGGTTTAATCAGCTCAGGGCCCCTGAAAAGAGTGGATATTTGGACCAAGTTGATCATAGACAGACTCTGGAGTGTGGTACAGCCTCCAAGATGCAGCTGCTCTGAGTTCATCCAATCCTGGTTAGAGGCAAGTGTCAATGTGGCTACATCAGCTAGGGCCCATCCAAGAAGGAAATCACTCTATGCATTAAAAACAGAGGGAAATTAATGCAGAGAACTGCTTACATAGGTAAAGGAAAAACTGCAAAGCCAAGCTGGGACTGCAAAGCAACCTACCTTCCAACAAAAGAACTTTTTCCATCTGTAGGCTGGAGTAACAAAGTGACATCAGAGGCTGGGGTCACTTGGTAGGAGCTGGAGCCACAGAAAGGACATCACTGATTCCAGAGATTTTTTCCTTGTGCAGAGAGAGAAATACCCTTGCTTGTTTATTCCTCGTGCTCTTTCATTTCCCACCAATGCCTCCCATTGGCTAAATGCAGCTGGAAGCCAGCTCACACAGTTACTGGGGAAATGCAGGCTTCAGGGTCAGCTGCTAACACAGCCTCCTTACCGGGAAGAGAGCAGCTAAAGGCCAAGGGTTAGAGCCTACTGGCCCACTTTGCCCCTCTCTCACCAGAAATTTCTGGGGGATGTATACATTCTAGATTAAATCAGTGTTACTGTGAACAATCCTTGAGAGATTAAGGGAACTCCTGGGGAGATAATAAGAAGTCTGGTAAGAGCCAAAGATTACAGAACAAGAAAGTACTCTCCCTCAAATCTTAGGTCAATGGCTGGGAGATTTTGCATCTGAGACCTTTTGGCTTGTTGGGAACAGCTTGGAAAATGTGGGCTGTCTTGCCCCTGACACCTTCTTCCTGAGCTGGTGTCTTCAAGGTGCTTTTCCTCAGCAGAATTATTGCAGTTTTCAACTTCCAAGGGAATTTTTAATTTTAATTTTCTTCTTAAAGTAATAGTGATAGCATTTTCTTCTGTTTTAACACCCTTATAGTAAAGGACCAAGTTAGCATTTACTACATGCATTTTCTCTAAACCTCACAAAAACACTATGGAGTAGATGCTAATATCCTCCAATTTACAGATGATCTGAGACACAGGTAAAATAATGAGTTCAAAGTCCCGTGGTTATGATTGTGTTTTTGTGTATGTGTACCCTGTCTTAGTCCATGACAGGATTTAAAGGGGTCCACATGACCAGTAAGAGATGGAATTGAAATTCAAACACAGGTTTGTGCTCTTATCACTACACTGAGATGCTTTTCCTGTTCTGTAATATCAGAATATCAGGCATCATAAACTCCAAAGATTGCAGATTCCGCTTGCTACCCCTTTGTCTGCATGCCTAATTGTTTCTTGACTAAATCTGAGGTCTTTACTTCAGAGGTAAAAACACAGGTCCTACAGCCAAAAGGCCTTGGAGAGATGAGGTGATCTCTTGCAAACTAAATAATCCTCTTTTCTTCAGTTTGGAAACTGAGCTCTGCAAAGGTTAAGGGACACATCCAAGACAATGCATGGTGCCATCACCACTATGGAGTATTTTCCAGTTGCAAGTTGAACAGAATGCTTGGTTTATCTCTATCCAGGCAAATGTACACTGTTTTGGGAGCCAAATTTCCTCTTGATGTACTAGCCAATTTGGTTTTGACCCATGAAGAAAGTATGGAAAGCAAGATGGAAATTTTTTCATGCAAAGTACCCACATTGTCATCCAGTTGGATTTGATTGGTCCTAAGGTGGCACATATACCGACCCGTGTTTCCTGTGTTCTGCTGACCGGCTTCCTTCGGGTGGGTGTGATGAGAACATCTGATTTGCTCAGGATGAATTCAACAACTGAAGCCACAGCACAAGACTGTCCATAATTCTCAGACCCTTGGCTCTACATTTAAGCAACTTCCTAGTCCCGTCAATTCTAAAAGCAGAACACCTTTATTTTGTTCAGAGTACAAGCCTGAGTTCTCACGATGATCCAGGAGGCTGTCCAAGAGATGCCCTGCTCTGTGTGTCTGACCTCTGCTCCCACCTCTGTTCATTTTCCTCCAGCCACACCAGCCCCATCACTTTACTATGAATATACTTCTAGTTTTGTTCTTTGCTAGAAGGCCCTGCCCCAAGAGCCTTTAGTTCTCTTCTTCACTTCTTCAGGTCTGTGCTTAAATACCACCTTTTGAGAGAGGCCTTCCCCAAAGTCCTATTGAAACAGTCCCTTGTCCATACTTATAACTCTTTAGACTTCTTTCCCCACTCCAATTTTCTTTGGAGATCCTATCAATCCCTGACATATCTATTTATTTGTTTATTTCCTGTCTATATTCATTACACTAAGTCTTGAAGATAAGATTAGAATATCAGCCATATCCTGACTGCCTACATTAGTCCCTAGCACATAGCAGACACTCAAAAATAATTTTTCCAATAAACGAATGAATGAATGACGCCTCCTCTCTCTTCCCATTACAGTGCTCTCCCTGAAGGCTCATTACTTCTTGCCTAAACCATGCTAACAGATTCCTAACTGATTTCCTTGACTTGCTCCCTCTAATTTTTCCTTCAAACAACTGCCACATGATCTTTCTTAAATGCAAATCTGATTATGTCACTCTCTTTAAAAATGTCAGTGGCTCTCTATTGCCCTTCATGGCCTGGCTCCCTAGCCTCATCTATATATATATATATATTTTTTGTGGACTTAAAAAATGAGATTAAACTTCCACCCTTCCACAATGTGATTTCTCCTATATGAATTTTCTGCTGTGACAAATCCTCACAAACTTAGTAGCTGAAAACAACACATTTATTATCCTTCGGCTCCAGCGGTCAAAAGTCTGGCACAGGTCTCCCTAGGCTAAGATCAAGGTGTTGGCACAGCTGCATTCCCTTTGGAGGCTCTAGGAGAGAATCTGTTTCCTTGCCTTTTATGGCTTCGAGAGGCTACCCACCTCGTTTGACTCATGGCCACCTCCCTTCATCTTCAGAGCCAGAAATGTAGCATCTCTCTGACATTGCTCCTGTCATCACATCCCCTGCTCTCTCTCTCCTTCTGCCTCCCTTTTCCAACTTTAAGAACCCTTTTTAGGCTCACCCGGATAACTCAGGATCATCTCCTGTTTTAAAATCACTTAATTCCATGGTCAACCTCAATTCTCCTTTGCCATATAACCTAACATATTCACAAGTTCTGGGACATTAAGAGGATGTGGACATCTTTGGGTGGGGAGCATTATTCTGCCTCACGTGGAACCTTTGCCAGGTTCCTTTTCTCTATTTTTATATGTCTGTATCCTATCTATTTATTTCATCTATCCCTTAAGGCTCAGCCTCCAGTCAGTTAAAAGTAACCTGACCCTTCATTTTCCTCCCATAACATATTTTCCCCCAAACTTCTCTTAAGGTGAGATACTTTTCATCTTGTCTTATGTATGTTTATGTACATGTCTTACTGCTCAAATCAAGGTGTTAGTGCCTGGATGCCAATAACGAGGCATAGTTAATCTCTGTAAATAGAAAATTTCCATGTGTATATAATGTTTAATAAGAATCCGTTGCTGAAGAATGAATTAGAGGAAAACTAAGTAAGAAAAGACAAAAGAATAGAAAAATGCAAGAAAGAGAAAAGAACAGAGGAAAGGAGGAATGGAGAATTTTTGTAGATAATACGCTTTCTCCACAGACAAGAAAAAAGAGATAATGGCTATACTTTATCTATACTATAGTTATTTCTTGGGCAGTCAGATTTGCTTTGATTTAATCTCTCATGTGCCTTTTTGTGTTCATCTCAGATGTTGTTGAAGTGATCTGGGTGAAGGCCTGGAATAACTGAGGCATTGAAATGTTCACAGATCCCTTGAGTCCTCCACACCCAAGAGATCCAAGTAAAAGGCTTTACCCAATATAGCTTCCTAAAGTTTCTAGGATCCAAATAGATAAAACATCTCGGAATTACATTATGAGATACGGAACTATGGAAAAACACGTGACAAAGAACACAGGTTTGGCATTAGTCTTAAACCTGCCTTCACTTAGTAGCTATATGACTCTGGGCAAGTTACTTTCCATTTCTGAGTCTTGAATATGGCTTCTCTAATAGAGAGCATATACCATTTACCTCATAGGCTTGTTGTGAGGATCAAAGGAATTTAAGTATATATAAAGTGTTCACCTCAGTACCCATTCAATAAGTGTTCAGAAGAGGAAATGTTACCATTGAAAGGATAGCTGCTCAGACCTAACAATAGAGTGGACTCAGGTGTCAGAACCATCTACATTCCTGGCTGGCTTTGATGCCATGCAGTAATCCCAACCTCTGGGTTAAAAAGGTACCAACAACCTCTAGCCTCTAAGGCACAGGCTGATGGATCAAAAGCAACACCTGAGAGAGCAGGAAGAGCTGTGGCTCAAAAGTGCTGTCACATCTGGCTAATGACATTGCCAAGGGAAAGACATGGAACCTGATCAGCTTAGTGAAATAAACAGATCACCTCAATGACAGCTAAAGCAGAAGTTTCCTTTGCTGGTGCCTAGCTCCTGCATCTTATCACACACAGGTCCCGGCCATCCTTTTGATGCCTTCCATTGTCATTTCTCTCTCAACTATAAGTTAAGAAGAATCAAACCCAAGCTAACTATGTATATATTAACCAGCTGATAACCACCCTTTACTTTGAAGTGTCAGGCACCATAGAAACATGGGATTTTATTTTAACTGATCTCATACCAGGTGTGTTCAGCCACCAAGATCCTTATTTATTATCATGATGGAAGTTGGATGTGGGGATGCAATTAGGGAGGAGAAGACAGCCATCATTCCTTGATGCCATTTTAAAGGCTTCCCTTATTTATTCTAACTGAAGCTGAGGCCAGGAATGGAGAAATTATCGAGCCCCTCACTTGAAAAAGTGAGGAACTGTCAGATGTAGTACTTGGCAACAGAGCGCATTTGAAGAAAAGCAGTTTTATAAAGGTTTATGATGAATTGTAGCAACTCAAAGCTTCCCTTAATAGGGAAAAGTATTACTCAGGCCTGGGTATGCGATGACTTGTGGGCAATCACTTTTTCCTGGTTCTTTTACACCTCTGGGGCGGTAACTTTTCACTAGAAAATGTATTCTCTCTGTGAGTATCACTTGTTTAGATTTTTGGACATAGTAGCCTATGTGTATATTCTGACGAGGTCATGAGCTTGCAATTCTAGAACACTGAAAAGGTCCATAGCCATAGAAAGCCCATTGATCTACAAGAAGAAATAGCAGACTTGAGAACTAGGAGTGGAAACCTGATCCACACTTTGCTCTTTGGGGCATGCCTGAGTACATCTACTTTGCTAAATCCCATGTTGCTTAATCTCCCCTTTGCACAGGGTTTTGACTTGCAGATTTGCTAGCTAATGTGAATTTGCAATAGAAGCAGAGGTGCTCTAGTTGAACTTTTGGACATGTTCTTGGTGATTTAAATGTGTTGACTGGTGAGGGTTTTAAAGGATAAGTAGGAATTGTTTAAGTTATGAGGGTGAAGGTATTGTCGGTAGATGGTACTGCATGTGCAGAGGTATAAGTGACCCTCTATTCTCCCCAGCCCAAATCTCTCCAAAAAAAAAAAAACTGTAGGGGAAGCTCTAAGGAGTTCAGAGTGGCAGGAATTTAAGGTGTATGGAAAAGGATTGAAGGGAGATGAAGTAGGAAAGGCAAAAAGGGCCTTGGTACCAAGATAGGGATGAAGTACTCTTTCCGAGGAGACATATGGGAGCTTTTTTGGGCAGGTGACTTTCATTATCAAAACCCTGGTCACAGGGTTTTGGCTGGTGCATGGTGCTGAGTTGTGGGGCAGACAGTCAGCATCAGGTTGCCAACGTTGCAGTCCAGGCTGGGGACCAGGGCCATGTCCAATTTTGGTGTTGTAGATAGCGGGCTGGGGTACTAGGCTGATTACTAACCCAGGGACTCAAATACAGAGTCTAAAGCAGAAGCCCAAGTGTCTGTCCTCAGGGATGAGACAAAGCAGGTTAGCAGCCAGGGTGTCTGTGTCTTAGGCCCAAAGGTGCTTGGCCGTGGGCTCTTTTTATCTTTCATGACTATGGTGAAATGTACAAGTGGATGACCTAGATCCGAAAAGCTATAACGTGTCATAAAGTATGGCAAGTACTGAAAAAGAGGGTTAAACAAAAACTGTGAGAGCTGTGGAAGAGCGAGAGCACATCTTACTTGAGGATTTGGAAAAGATTCATGGAGAATAGGGCATCTGAATCTTTATCCAGATTTAAAAGGTTAATGAAGGAAGGGAAAGAACAGTGAGGCTAATGCCTGAAACTGGGGTGGAGAGGGATCCACAGCAAAGTCAAAGTAATTCATTTAGGCCACTGACAGAAAATTACAATAGGAATAATCTTAGAAATTTTTAGTGACTATGGCTCCTCAAATCAGTAGTTTTTCAATAATCTAGGAAGAACTCATTTATTCAGCATATCTTAAGCATTTACTAAGCTATACGCATTTTATTCATTCCGGGGATATAGAGATTAGTAATAATAACAATAATCACTACAGTAGAAAACATTTATATAGTAATTCCTATGTACCAGACATTGTGCTAAGATTTTCACATATGCTAGTTCACATAATCTTTGCAATGATTCTTGGAAGTGGCTACTGTTTTTATTTTGCTCATTTGTTATATGAGGAAACAAGCACTGAGAGATTGAGTCATCTGCCCAAGTGGTTGATTGTGGAACTGATTTTCAGATTCAGGCATTTGGATTTAGAGTTTGGGCTCTGGTCCACTGCGCTATGCTGCCCCTTTGGAATAAATAATGGGTCCTGCCTTTGTAGAGCATCAACTAAAGAGACTAATACATAATCCCAATTATATCACAATAAATTTAATTGAAAAATAACCAGCTCCTTAAAATAAAAGTGAAATAAAGGCCTTCTCAGATAAACAAAAGCTGGGAGAATTTTTTTGCCAACAAGCTTGTTCAATAAGAAAGGCTAAGAGAACGTCTTCATATATAATGAAGATATATGACAGAAAAGGAACACTTGGATCTACAAGAAGGAATGAAGAGCATCAGAAATGCTGAATTTGTGGGCAAATATAAAAAGTTATCTTTTTTCCCCTTCTGGATTGCTTGATCTTATGGTTCTGCAATATTCCTAAATGGAAAAAAAGAAACAGATCCAAACTTCTCTAGGGAAAGACAACATGCATATGTCATGTGTCTACATTTCACATACA
The DNA here is from genome assembly GCF_000151845.1 of Pteropus vampyrus. Classification (NCBI taxonomy): domain Eukaryota; kingdom Metazoa; phylum Chordata; class Mammalia; order Chiroptera; family Pteropodidae; genus Pteropus; species Pteropus vampyrus. Next base: position 3,946,642 of record NW_011888884.1, on the reverse strand, counting down.
GTTTGCTGGTGGAGACTTTTTCCATGAAAAACTGGAAAAGATTTGATCCAGTTGTCTGCAGAGATACTTGAGGATTTTCTCTGAGAGTATTCCAAAGCCCTTGTTCATTTATGACTAGAAAGTCTAAATGGGCAATGTGCCAGTCTCACCTGCTGAGAACTCGCTTGTTAGACAGCAAAATCAAGTGGTTAAAGGATTAGAATGCAGTCTGGGAATTCATTACACTTGGAGGAAGGCTCAGGACCTGTGTAAGTTCTGTCCAACCACACAGATGTATTGAGACATAGTGTGTAATTTAATAACATATCATTATGTTAAGGGCCAGTGATATCATTATGTTAAGGGCCAGTCCAAGGATGCTCATGATTTTGGAAAGGGCCCAAGTTTACTGGAACCACTTGAATATTAGGAGATCTTACCTGTGTAGTCTTGAAATGACTATAATAAGTTGCTTATTATGATCAAATGAATGCTAGGTACAATTACTGGATCAGATCATTTTGAATGATTTAGAGATGCTATCTCACAATTTCAGGTTTATCTTAGGTCAGCTTTTCTAAGAAGCAGAACTTGAGACAAGACTTTGAGTACCCAAGATTTATTCTGCTTTGTGTTTGCATGTACATATTTTTCATGTTTTTACTTTAAGCCTGTCTGTATCATTGTTTTGGTAGCTTTTTACTTGTAAACAGTATATACTTATGTCTGGCATA
>NW_011888884.1:3886850-3945699 GCF_000151845.1 Pteropus vampyrus | reverse complement strand
GTTTTGCAGTTTTTTCCCTTCTTTTCCTGCCTTATTTTTGTTAGTTGTATTTTTTCTAAAATACCATTTCAATTCCTCTAATAGCTTTATAGTCATACCTCTTTTTATTATTAACTCTAGAGTTTTCATTATCCTTAATTTATCACGGCATACTTAAAGTTAATGTTGTTCCATTTACATAAAATATAAAAACAATTTAAAATAATAATTCTTTTATGAATACATATTTGTGCTATTTTGGTCACTTATTTTAGTTGTTTTTTAAACAATCAGTTGTATTTTAAGGAAATTAAGACAAGAAAAAAGTGTAATCTTTCAAATTTAGTCACATATTTAGCATTTCTGATGCTCTTCATTCCTTTCTCTACACCTAAATTTTCATCTACTGTCATTTACCTTTAATCTGAAGAAGTTCCTTTAGTATTTCTTTTAGTCTCAAGTCTCTTGGTAACATATACACAAGTGGTAGAGCCTTTAAAGATAAATCAAGTACTTATAGCAGGTCATTGGAGAATTGCCAAAAGAGAAATTTAGGTATTACAGATTGTGATCCTTGTTCTACTAGGTAATTAAAAATTCTTTGTTCTCTTATAAAAATAACATATACTGTTATTGACAATTTCAAAACCAAAAAAGTGAAAAAAAATTTTAACCATAATTCATCAGCTGGAAACAATCATTTTTAAGATTTTGGTATTTAAACAAATTTTATGTATGTCGAAAATGATCTTTTCCAGTGGCCGAATAATATTCCATGCAGCAAATTTACCAGTTTATTTAAACACTCTCTATATTTTCTTTAATCAGTTTGCCAATTTTGATTTCTTTTGATGTTATAAATAATACTGTTATATTATTTAGGCACATGTCTTTCTCTATATTTAGGTGGTCAGTTTAGAAATAGCAAAAAGAGTTAGCTTTATGGAAATACTACATTTTAAAATTTCTTCAAGTAAAAGAAGAAAATGGCCTAGGAACAAACCATTAGTTAGAAGCGTTGTCAGAAGTGAGTGGTTCAGATAAAAGCCAGGTGATATAATTTGAGGATGATACTAGGAGTGGATTATTCTTTAACACAGTTGAGTATGTTGGGGAAGGGCTTTATATATCAGGAGACATTAAAGTTGAAAGTTGAAAAATAAATTTATTTTTCAAGACAGAGAAGAGAAGAAAGGACATTTTAAGAAGAAATAGACATGGAGATGTAAAAGAGTATGACACATTAAGGGAAAAAAATTTTTTGTTTTGTTTTGAGAGAGGGTATGTTTTATGTTTTGTTTTGTTTTGTTTTGTTTTAATTCTTCTGGCTTTTTCTTGTTTCTTTCTTTTTATCTCCTCCTTGCTTTTCAGCTTTCTTCCTCAGACTTTTGAGTCAAAAAGGACAGGACTCAGTTTCCTGGCTTTGTCACTTGATAGTTGTGGAACCTTAGGCAAGCCATGTGGCTTCTCTGAGCCTCAATTTCTTTATTTTGGGAGCCATTTCAGAATACACATTTCTCAGCCTCATTCCAGATCCACAGCTTCAGTCTATAAAAATGGCTTCTTGGTGGCATCTAATGGGACAAAGTATGTAACTTCGGAATATATGGTTAATGGAGGAGAAAGGCAGATGCTGAATTATGAAAAAGTTAGATGGGTTCACATTGGTTAGGGCCTTGTTTTCAGGCTGTTATTTGCACTTTATTTCATCAATTATGGGGAGTCATTGAAGGTCTTTGAGCAGGGGCTGTTGATCAATACTCATCCCATCCTTTAAGATGGAAACATAGGAAGATCTCTTCAGGGGTGGTTGAATAAAAGCCAGCCTCATCTAAGCCCGCTTGTCTCAGATGTCCCTCCAGAAGCACTTGCTTATGCATTTGTCTTTCTCACTGCTTTTTGTCCTCAAATCCGTTTTTCTGAACTCTCTGGAACTTGTCGTAGCCCTTCGATTCTTCAAACACATTTGGATGCCCTTTCCTCACTCAGTGACTTCAGTTTCCTGCTTAGCTATCTATCAGTTGCTAGATTTTAGCATCATCTGCAGGTTGAAATACGAATACTTCCTCCCCAAGCCTCCCCATCACCATAGACTCCTCTCCAGTTTCTTCATTCCTGTAGCAATCCTAGCCAGAAAACTGATGGTGTGAGGAAGGGCTCTGGAATGGCACAGCTGAATAATTGTGACAGACCATATATATGACCCTCAAAACCTAAAATACTTAATATCTGACCTTTTATAGAAAATATTTGCTTATATGTGCCCTAGATCAAAATAAATTAATTGTTATCAGGCAGTTAATGAAAGACAACTAACATGTAGGTACGTTCTTGAAATGTTTTAAAATTTCAAGGAAAAGAATGCCACAATATTTATGCAAAATAAAAGGCCATCTAAAAAAGAATAAATTCCAGGCTGTATCAGTACTTTGTGTCTTATAACAATAGAGAAAAATCTAATGATGGAAGAAAAGTTTGTGGCTTAGCCGACTTGTATGAAAACTATAGAAAGACATCAAACAGGCAAGGATACAGAAAATATTTTTCTAATTTTTGTTGAACAGTTACTTGGAGGTATGTTCCATGTATCTCTGAGATGAATCAAAATAAAGAAATTATTAAAAGAGAAGTCATAGAATGAATGGATTCATAGCTCAAGCAAAAATAATTTAAACAAAATTATATCTAACTCACAACTAGATATTTAGGGAAAAGAAAAGCTCTAATGTAAATATCTTAAGTGATTCTTGAAGGAAAATATACAGAGTGAAAATAATAGTATAATGACAGTAATATGACAGTAACCTAGGAAAAAATTTTAATACTATCAAAAAAATAGAATTCGATAAGAGAATACCATATTATGCTGATTTCCTAATCATATACTGAGTACATATATCTGTGTATGTGTTTAGTGTGTATTTTATTCTTAATGCTGAAAATCACTAAAACATTTTTATGAAACAAACATAACTAGTGGTGCTATTTAAAGTCAAACATTCATCTTCCAAGAAATAGGGGAAAAAGAAATGAAAACATAAGCTGTACGTCTAAAAAAGTTGTGAGAGAGATTACTGCTCTCTGTTGCTCCCTGACTATGCTATTACAAGAAAGACTTTGAGGAACTAGGGTATATACATTCAAGGAAACAGAACCTGAATCGATATGGTAGATATATATTATTTTATGGAAAAATGGCAAAGTGTGGTTGTTAAGAGCCATCAAAACTTTTATGTATTCATTCAATTAACACATATGGATCATCTTACTATGTGCCAGGCACTGTTCTAGGAACAAGGGATAAAGTGGTGGATAAGACAAATAATATTCCTACTCTTATTTAACTTACATCCTAGTTGGGGAGGAGGAAAGAAATAATAAAAAACAGCTAAGTAAATAAATGAATGAGATCATTTGAAATATTTATTTTATAAAGGCAATTGAGAGTGATCACAAACACTTTGTATAGAGTGTGTTGAGTGATCAGAGAAGACCTCTCTGAAGAGACACTTGAGCTAAGACTTGAATCCAAGTCTGAAGGATCCAACAATGGAAATATCTGTGGGCAGAGTGTTTCAGGTAGAAAAGAAGACCAAGTGCCAAAGCTCTGAGTTTAATGGCAGGCTTGCTATAGTTGAGGAACAGAAAGAAAGTATGTGAGCTATGGGGTAATGAGCTTGAGGGATAATGGTTCTAGATGAAGTTAGAGAGAAAGGCAGGGAGAGATTCTTTAGAGCTTTACTGAGTACTGTAATAAGTTTGGATTCGAAGTTCAATGGTAAGTCCTTAGAGGCATTGACCATGGCAATGAAATGATCAGATTATTCATAGCAGGGAAAGGTCACTCTGGCTATTGTATAGCGGATCCATGGGGCAAAATTGAATGTATAGAGGTCAATTAGGAGCTTACTGCAGTTGTACAAGTAAGAGATAGGAAGCTTCAGTCAAGATTGTAGCAGTTGTGATCCAAAAAAGAGAACAGATTTGGGGTATATTTTGAAGGTAGAGGAGAATTGATTTGCTTATAGAATAGATGTTGTTGAAGGGAGGCAAATAAAGGAACTGAGATATTTCCAAGATTCCATCTTGAGCAATTGAGTAGAGAAGCATGTTTTGTAGAGGGAACCAAGAATGTTGTTTACTCCATGTTAATTTAAATTCAGATAGTCCATTCAAGACCCAAACCGACATGCCAAATATTTATTAATTACGGTATTTATCATGGTAGCTGCCACATGGTAAGCTTTTGTTGTCTGCTACTTATTCTATAGTTAGAATATGTTTGTAAATTACAAAACCCACAACTGGTTTAAAAAGTAAGAATAATTTATAATTGATATAAGAAAATACTAGGCAAGATGGCTCTAACATTGGTTAATTCAGTATCTCAAGAAGTCAAGGACTTGGCTTTCTTTCTTTCTTTCTTTCTTTTTTTTTCTGTTCTCAATATATTAATATAGTACTCCCGGTTATGGCAACTACTTGATATCATCTAGTAGAAGAAGAAGAACCTTTTTTACTCATCCATCCCTTTTTTACTTTATGAGTTTTTTATTTTGAAAATTTTTGACCATATAAAAAATTGAAATAATAGTCTTTTTTGGCCAAACCTCTTGAAATTAAGTTGCAAATATCACAACACTTTGTTTAAGATGTTTCTGCATGCATCTCCTAAGAATAAGGATAACATCCTACATAAAGACAGTGCAATCATCAGACTTAAGGAGATTAACAATAATTCCATAATATCTTTCAAATCTAATGCATATTTAAATTTTCCAATGGCCCCTACATATCCTTTATATCTGCTTTTCTAAATCTAGGATCCAGTGATTACACATTCTTTGCATTTGTTTATATGTCTTTAGTCTCTTAAATCTAGAATGGTCCCCCTACCTTTTTATTTTTTGACAGTGACGTTTTGAAGAGTTCAGACCTTGTAATAAGTCCCATATTCTGGATTTATCCGATTGTTTCCTTATGGTGTCAACTATTTTTTTTTCTCTATTCACTGTACTTCCAGATTCCAGGGCTAGTTCCTTGGGTAGATTTAGGTTATTTTTGGCAAGATGACTTAATAGGTAATTCTGTGTACTGCATATTGTGGCACATCAAGCACAATGTTAGGATGTCCTACTGTTAATGGTGTTAAGTTTGATCACTTGGTTAAAGTTATGATAGTCATATCTCTCTGTTACAAAGATCTATTCCCTTCAGAGTTCAGTAACTTATCTAGGGGAAGGGGATGATACTTTGCCATCACATTCTTTCTCAGCTAATGATTTTAGCATCCATTGATGATACTTACTTAAATCGATTATTAATTAGTTGTTACAAAATAGCAATATTCTAATTCTATCATTCTCTTATTGTTTATTAGTTTGCATTTTTCTATAAAGAAAAGCACTCCTCCTTTTATCTAAATGTTCCTATGGATTTATACAGTTATTTTTAATTCAATATGTTGTGATCAATTATAGATAGTGATTATTCTTTCTGATGCTTAAATTGTCCTAAATTTTGCCATTTGGAACTCTTTCAGGTGGCCCCTCTGTGCTTTTGACATTATCCCTTTAGTCTCTGAATCTTACTTTGCTTTTTGGCACACTAAGGTATCTAAGATGAACCTTGTGCTTTTCTGTCCCAGACATGGATTAGCTACCTCTGCGAGAAGCTGTTGTTCCTTTAGGTGGGGACTGGCATTTAGAAACTAAGACATGTTTTGGGGTGTGTTTATTGGTGGTGACATGATTCTCTTCATCTTTTTTTAATGGAAAAAGCTAGGATATATATATATATGTATATATTCACATACATGTATACATATATAATCTATATCATAAAAGTTTGTATTGATTTTTCCAATTCAAATATAACATTACACTTTCTTATTTTATATTGTTTACATTTTTCACTTAAAGTTAACATCTTGGTTTATAATAATAATTATTATCATTATATATAAACAATACACAGAAAATAACTTAAAATTATAAAACCAACATTACTATGATAAAAAAACCTACCAAGTAAATTTAAGATTTCTTATAGTTCCAAGATATAATGATTGTGGTTAAGTTATCAGTTTAATATAGAGTATCCAGTTATGCTCAGTTGTTTCATTTGTCTTTTTTAGGAGCAAAGAAACCCTTCCTAGAATGCCTAGTGTGACCTCTTCCCGGGTTTCATTGATAAGGAAATGGGATTTTCAGGATTGCCCTTGACTAATCAGTACTTATTTCTGAGTCAGATGGAGGAGGGATAATAACTTGGAGAAACTCTGGGCTCTTTAACAAGGAAGAAGGGGGAGGGCTATGTGATTGGCAATATCATTGTCTGTTACAACCATTATTATGACAATTTTTGCAGATTTCTAGGCCATTTTACTAAATACATGCATACGTGCCACTCTACACCTTTTACATTAATATTCAAAAAACACAAATCCCATGTTGGCATGGCTGTGGTGAAGATAATACTTTCATATGTTGCTTATGAATGTGTAAATGGGAATTACCATTGTGAAAAGCAGTTTGACAAGATATAAAGAACTGTATTTATATGGTTTGGTTAAAAAATTTGACTCTTGAACTTGTCATGTGAAAATAACCCAAATAATTCAAACAATTTAAATGTCTGTGTAGTGAAATGGTTAATTAAATCATAAGCAGTTGCTTAATAGAAGTATAGTTCCATCAAAAATGATAATTATGAACAACATGTGGTAACCATATAATAGGAAATGTGTTTATAAAGCTGAGTGGGGAAAAAAACAGAATATAAAAGTATTATATGTAATATAATTATAATTTACAATTTATGTCAGTATATAGGCAGAGGCTAGAAAAGAACATGGAAAAAGGAAATCAGTTTGATGGGGTTGGGTGGATGGTGAACTTAAGATAAATGTCTAGTTTTATTTAGAATTACGTTAATGTTTTTTCAACTGAAACAAAAACAAGAGCAGTTCAAGAGAAAAAAATATCTCTTATGTTCTAAAGCCAACCAGAGAGTTATCTGACCTCTTTAGTAGATCTAAATCTTATTTTTAAGAAAATTTTGATTGCATCTACAAGTACTCTCGTAGCCTACCTCGCCCTTTTATCTAGGAAACTATAAGTCAGAATCCACAATTGCCCTAACAGAATGTCAGTTGTGCCACTGGAATGTCTCGTATCAAAAGCCAATGGAATTTGCTTCGTTCAGCCATACAGAGGAACTGCACCCTTGGTGCTGCCAGAAAGCTCAGTCTGGAATTGATTGCTATAGTTCTCTTTCAGAACACGGTTGAATTGATTTGCTTTCTGAGGAATTCTTTAAGGAATTTGCCTATCATGTGCCTGCTGGGCTGCCTGTATCCCTGTCAGGAGCAAGACCTGAAGAAGGAAGATGCTAGGGTTCATCAAGTGGAAGGGTCTTTTGGGAAGAGATCCAGTACTAGAAATGCAGTGACAACAGTTGAAATTGGGAACTTGGAAAATATGATAAAGAGAAGGAGCTGGAAGTAAGGGTTTAGATATCCAAAAACTAAAAGGCTAGGTAGTAGAAAGCAGAAAGTGAGGTTATCAAAGCATGTATGTGAGGATGTTTCTTTTATGTAGACCATGGTCAGAGCAGGGTTAGCTTCTAGAAGGTTCTAACGTTCTAGAAGCCCATTCCTCAGTTTTTCTGAACTCTATTCTTATATGTATGCTTGTGGATTGTATCGGCTTCGCTTATTTTAGAATTGCCTTCACAGAGTAGCAATGTAGTATTTTTCTCTTTGCTTCAATGAAGAATCTCTACAAGAAATAGCTGTGTGAAGACTCTTGTTTTATCTTCTGTAAAGCCACTTTGAAGACATCATCTGTTGTTTTACTCAACATCTAAGTGGTGAATTCTTTTTATAGCTATGTGATACATGCTTTCCTGAATTTTTTTTTAGAATGCAGTGGCAGGAAAACATTTCTTTCTTCTCATGAACTGGTTACTAGCTTTCTTTTATCCTATGGTGAGAACTTCGAAACTATAGTTTACTTCTCTTTTTGCCCTGAGTGCCAGGAAGCTCACAGCTAAATGTAATGCTTAACTATAATTTAATACTTTTCTTACAGTTGATGTCAGACATATTTACCTTCCTTCCTTAAAAATATGCTGTTTTTGTTATCCTTTTAGATATATTTTGACTGTACAATTTACTTCTTTGTTATTTGAGTCACTTAAAAATTTAGAAGGGGAAAAGAGATTAACTGTAAATAAGTATCCAATGGGAAACTTGAAGTCACCAATTTGTAATGGAAAGAATAGTGTTTTGGGTGTCACATGAGCCTGAGTTTAAATTCTTACTTCTCTGCTTGTGAGCCTTGTGAACATGGGCATATTGCTGACTTTGATTAACTCTTAATGCACTCTTTTTTTTTTAAAGTGGAGATAATTGGTCAGATAAACATATACAATAAATTTAGTGTGTGGATTGAAGGTTGTTCTCTCTCCCTATGAAAACCTCATCATTGCAGTCTGGAAAAGAGCTGACAAAAGAGCGATGTCAAGGTTGTCATGAAATGCACCAAGGGCTCTCATGTTTCAAAAGACTAGCAGAGACAGGACTAGTAGATGAATGTAATAAGAAGGTAGATTTTGATTGGAAAAACAAAGAAATTTCTTACTATTAGATCATTCTAATGATGGGGTGAGGTTCTCATTACTGCAAGTGGTGAGCAGAATCTAGACGAGCAGACTTGAGGCAGCTGAGGCAAAACTTGTCCACTGGATGGAACACTGTTCCAAGTGCCATATAAAGTTCTGCTCGTCCTAAGTGATCTTATTATACCATCCTTAACTTCCTCAAACTTGTTCTTACCAACCAAACTGATCACATGAGAACCACAGTGTGACTAGTCAACCAAAAAACCTTAGAAAGTAAGTTTGTGGTTTCAAGGGGCATTTTCATTTTTAGAGTTGCCTTTATCTGATATTCTGCAGGGCTGTGGAACCTAGCCAAATTATAAGGAACCTAGAGTTAGAGGCAACAGTTTCCCATTAAATTAATTCAGTACACCTATAAGTAGATTGTTTTCTGATGAAAAGTGGTACCCTTTGCATACTTTCTGCATTCCTCCCAGAAATTGTGATTCAAAATTTGAGGGTAAAGTTTGACCCCTCCTTTACTGAGGCCTACCATGCCAAACCAATAACCAAGGCTTAGCTAGTCTTTTTTGAAATGTTTTCACACTCAACTGTTCTTTTCCATCTTATCCCAGTGGAAGAATATAGGCATTGGGTCACATGGTTCTTGCTTCAAACTTCAGTTCTAACCTTTTTTACCTGGATGACCTTGGACAAACTATTTAACCTCTATGTGCTTCTGTTGATTTATATATAAAATGGCCTTACTCATAGAGTTATTGTAATGATTTTTTTAAAATGTATGCAATTCATCTAGTGAAGAGTCAGATGTGTGATATTTACTCAATAAATCTTAGTTCACTTTCTTTTCCCTTACCTTCTTTGATGGTTCTTTGATTACATTAGTCCAGAATGCTAACATCTTTCATCTAGCAATCAATTACAGATTGTCCTAAAATATTTCATAGAAACATTTTATTATCTTCTGATGATTTTATAACTCATCTCTCCAACTAAACTATAAGCCCTATTCATTCATGTATTCATTTAGTCATTTACTTAATACTCACTCATTTAAAAGTGATCAAGGGCAATGATTGATACTTTAAATGAATAGGAGAATCCTATTCATAAGGGTTGTACTTCCTGGCACCTGGCACATATGCTCATGTATATCGAATGAACGACTGAATGAATACTTCAGGCATCACAATTTAATTCTATGGCTCAAGGTAAAATGGATAGAAAAAGAGAAAATACTGGAAAGAAGTGAGATCAATTAGGCGATTATCACAATAGGCCGTGTGAGATAAAACCAATATCTGAAATAGAGAAGTAACAATAGAGAAGGAAAACCTGGGTGACAGTTTAGTAGGGTATAAAGATTTTGGATGGAAGAGTGATTCTGGGCATAGACTCATCAGGAATTATCCAGTGACTGGTTATCACGGAGTTAGAAAGGAAGAAATAGTCAACTGTAAAATCAGTATTTTTAGTGTTAGTGGCCTTATGGTCTATAGATATCATTAGCAGGCATCAGGGATTACAAACTGGAGGATATTTGGAAAGGTAGATGAGTTAAGTGCTCCATGTGTTTAGTTAGAGGTGTTGGTAGAACATTCAAGGAGAGATACAGAAATATTAGAAATTTGGGACAAGTCAGGAGATAAGGATGTAGCTAGAATTTTTCTTAGAAAGACAATGTGGAGAAGGGAATTTCAGATAGTAGGAACAAATGTGCAAAAGCCTAAAGGTTAAAAGGGCCAGTACCCTTTAGTCTGCTGCAAGTAGTGTGATAATAGGAATATAGGGTGTAGTGGGGAAGAATGGGAGCTGAGGCCAGATCTGTAAGTCAGGGTCAGGTCACAAAGAACCATGTATGATGGTGAAGGATCCTAGAATATGTTTTGTAAGTGATGGAAAGCCATTCAGCATGTACATGGGCTGATCATCAGATCAGGAAATACAGGAGGGTAAAAACCTATAAGTTGAACTCAAAAGTAGGTTACACAGGCCCCAAGATTTGAATTGAAATTGTCATTTTTAAATGAGCTTTTCTGGATTCTGGATACTTGACTTTCCACCACTAAGACAAGTTCTTCCCTATTATTAGGCTCAATTAAGCTTTGTGCTCTGGATAAAAAGTTCCTTTTCCTCCTCTCCTACTCCTTCATCTTCATCTAAGATGGAAAGATGATGACCTTTTTTACTCTAAAAACCTCAGCAAACTCCAACTCTGGATTCTGAAGGATAGGGATCATCTAGGAGAGATTCTATAAATGCATGGCCAGCAGAGTAAAGCCACTCTCCTCGGGGGAACCGACAGTCATGGATTTCTCTTCAGACCAGAATTCTCTGGCACAAATCCTGGCGTTCCCGTTTCCTAGGGACACCTCCTCTTTGCTTGTGGTCACACCTGATCTAATGATGCTGTAATGAGAAGCAGCATGACATTGCCATCTTATATATCTGACCTGCATGTGAATGTGTTACCAACAGAAAGGAAACGGGGGAAATCGAAACAGGAAGGATTCTATTATCAGGCCAACATGCCCACTATTGCTGTGCTACGAATGCCTTATTGGCATTTGTATTCACGTCCAACCCCAGCGTAATTAATCACTGATGCATTTGCTATCCCAGGCTACAAAGATATGTCTTGAAGCCTTTTCAAGTTTCTTCCAAGCTTCTTGCCTTGGCATTTCCCCAAGCTGCTTCTTGAAGAACAGCAAGCTGGTATTTGGAGCATATGGCGATGGGCTGTTTGTGTGTTCATTAAATCAAGATACCAATAAAAAGAAAGCAGAAAGCTTTCTGTCCTTTAAATGAAATTGTCAACCCAGATATCTACTGTCTTTCCCAAACCCTGGCCTGAAATGCCTGGCAAGTGGGGCTGTGTTATAATGACAAATTAATTCATACCAGACTTTGATCACTGCCTGAAAATTTTTTTTGACATCAATTTTCAGGAGTTGCATTTTGAAAATCACAAGTCATTTTAGTGCCTCCAGTTACTAACAGCAGCAGCAGAAAACTCTTGCCCTATCTGGAGTGTCTACCTTTAAGATGAGAGTGGGAGGGGAAATTTTAGGGCTGTCACAGTTGTGAGTAAAAGGAAGGCAATGTAGGGGCTTTTTGGCGTGCATGGTCCAAACCCAACAGAAGGGGGCTGTCTTGCTGACTTATTAAGGTCTATGCACAAACCGTGCTATAGTTGCCTCTCTCCTCCTCATTTTGCCTTGCTCTGTCCTCCTGCCATGTAACGTGTCAAAAGCAAATGAAAATTGAGAGGATTTGGCTGAAAATAGAATTGAATTCTATTAGTCAGCCTAATAGTGAAGGTGCATTTGGAAATACAGTGCAGTATAGCTAATGTTTACCACTTGACTACTCATGCCCCAGGCTCAAAATGCATAATGATGCAAATTAAAACCCAGCAAATGGAGGAGCTGGAATCTCAAAGATAACCATACCTAACACAGGGTATGACAGAACATCTGCTCTTTAATTAATCTTACGTAAAGACTGAAGCACTGCATTAAGATGCACAGTGTTTATGACAACTGTTTTTTGTGGTTAACATGCTCCTGGACTCCCTCATGTAATTGTTGCTGCTTTGTAACTCACACAAAGCCCAGCAGAACAAGCACCATCAGCCAGAAAGGAAAATATGGACGGGAAGGGTACTGAGAAGAGAATATGATGATTTCAGAATATAAATCAGCCCAGGCACCAGTCGTAACTTTTGTTCTTTACTTGTGGAGTTGTACTGGGTGATAGAAACTTAATTGAATACTTCATTTTTTAATATAGGAGTTCAACTTTGTGTGTGCATACACACACACACATGTACACACATACACACATGCACACACATACAAACACATAGACACACATACATATATATTATTATACATATTTTATATTTTATGAAGAGCTTTTATGAATAGTAGAATGGTTAAAATTATAGGCTTTGTGTCCAGACTATATGAATCTTTCCACTATTTTCTAATCTTCAGTATTGGACAAGTCACTTAACTTCTCTGTTCCTCAGTTTCCTCATCAGTATAAATGGCCTAATAATTCTATTTTTAGAAGGCTTTAATGAAGATTACATTATTACCATTATAATTACCATTTAGAGTACATTTACCATGCGCTAGGCATATATTCCTTCATTTACATGAATTAACTCATGTAATCTTCCCAATAACCTCATAGTTAATAAGTTAACTGATATATTTTAAAGTATGCAGTAAATGTTAGCGATGATAATTATTACTTTTTATATCATGTGTAATATATATTATTTAATCCTCACCATTGCCTTGTGAAAATGGGTCTGTCAGTTTCCCCCACTTTATAGATGCCAGTCGAAGCTCAGATAGATTAATTCAGGTACCCAAAGCTAGAAATTTGGACAGTGACAGAACACGGATTCTAGCCTTAAATCGTCTGACTTCAGATTTTTGCTTTAAGACCATTCTTATTCTAAAATCGGGATGATAGGTAATTGTGAAAATTAAAGGAGTAAAGAAGAGGAGAGTGGTTTGAAATTTATTGTAATAATGTGTTTGTTCAAATCAGTCCTACCAAATCAAGCATGCTCAGCTCTGAAGGAAAATGGAGGTTATCTCAGATGTCAAAACACTTTCCTGTGAATATTACTATTTTGGACACTGGCCATTTTGTAAATTTTAATATTCATTTTTGCTCCAGCTCTGTTTGGTATTCCTGTGGCATTCATTCACCAAGCCTGATGGTAATATTATGGAAACGACGAGGCATCAAGATCTTAATTTTGTTCTGACATGGAATCTATTCCTATTTCATATACAGGTTGGCTGTTATTTTCTAGCAGATGCTTTAAGGTTGATACATATAAAATTCACACACTGTTTAGAATTAAGTAGAGGTAGAAAAGGGAACAAACAAAAAAAAAGGATGAAGAGAGAAGTGAGATGCTTATGTTTTTTTTTTGACATTGAAATGGGATCTTTACATGTCAGTATTTCAAGGCACTGACAACAAATTCTCCTGTTTGCTGGGTGAGCTTCATTTAGTGGTGTTATTTCCCCATGGATATTAGGAGTCTTTCCGAGATGAGCACAAGAAGCTAATCACAGACAAAGACAGCAATGCTTGTTCCCAACCACCTTGTTCCTTCCACTGGAGGGGGCTCTCTCAACCCCTTCTCTTAGGATGTGAAAACAAACCAGATGGGTGTGCTATCTCCATCTTTTGGCCTTTAGCAGAGTCTCTGGAACAAAGCAGGGAAGCAGGGCTTCTTGAAGACTTGCTTGGAGAGAGAGGCTGGATGGAATCTTGAATAAAAATGATAGGTTATGCTTTAAGCTGAATAAAAATAAGCTATTTGAAGAATATATAGAAGTGGCATGCATGCTGCCTCTTGAAAGATTCATTTTTATTTGTCTATCTATGTATAAAGGAGAAAGGTAGATAAATTGAAAGGAAAGTGCCATTTCTGTAATGTTCACTCTGGCAAAGGGTTTGCAAACAATATAAAAATAGCGGCTCTTCCAAAATGACGGATTCACTTGAAGTATAGCCACCTCTCGCCCCATTTCTTGCCACCCCCACCCCTCCCCTCACCAAAAAAAGAAAAAAAATCAAAGCTAGCCTTCTCCCCACCAAAAAGAAAAAGAAAAAATATTCAAAGCTAGCATAGTCACTGTGGGGAAAAGACAGCGATCTTTTGTATGTTGTTATAATTAACCAGGCCCGTTTCATCATCAGATTATAGAATGGGGTGCAGTGTTAAAAAAAGAACTAAAGGAAGAAACCAAGAGAAATGACCATTTTAATTGCATGTTTATTCTCTCTTCGCTTTCCCAAATTGGTTTCGTTTCCTCTGAGTGGGGTAAGTGCCAGGGTATTCATATGAGCAGGGGGCCAGGGTAGATTCCAACATTTACCAGCATTTGAATTACCTCCGGATGGTTTGGCGGCCTCTAAATTTATACCCTTGAAGGCACAGCAACAAGCCTTCATCTCCTATGGAAGAGACTTGAAAGCATGCCAGAACAGGACCTTCGTCCTCCCTTCTTAGAGTCCTGGCACGTAGAATCACACAAGAAAACAAAAGGCATTTGTGAGGAGCCGTCCAGGAAGAAAGATTAACAATATAAACCGAGGGGGGGAAGAGAAAGAAAAGAAAAAGCCCTTTAAAATGGTTTTGTGCTTATTTTAATAGAACTTGCACAGTCCCTGAATATCCTCTAATCAAAACCAAATGCTTGTTGCTGTACAGCACTCTTTCTTTGTTCACTGGTAATGCCCACTCTGCTCCGATGGGGGGTAGGGCCAGGTCTGGCTGGCTTATCTTTCCACCAGGAGTAAACAATGTCCTCAAGGTTAGGGCCTGCCACTGACTTGAAAAACCCTAGGAAAAACACCCATTGGCAGCTGGACCCGGTGCTTCCATCACCCCAAATGCCTGATGAAAAACTTGAAGATTTTTTTTATTCCTTTTGATCCTGAAATATGTCAAGGAACAGGAATAGAAAAAGGAACTACTTTTTTCACCCCCTCCATTTCTGTCTCTCATTCACTCTGTCAGTCCATCTGTTCACCTCCATCCGGGGGCTTTTCTCCCTCTTTCTGGGCTCTTCTCCCCGTTATCCTTCCTCCACCGACTTCTGTCCCTCTGTCAGTCTCCGACTCACTTCAGAAAATCGGTCAGCTTTCAACTTGATTGGCTAATATTGTCTGATCTTGACTTCATGTGGGCTGGAAGGAGTTCAGTCCGGTTTTATCAGGATTAGCTTTTTATCTGCACAGAAGTACCTGAGCAAGTTAACTCATCTCCTCGTCTTTCACCTTAGACTTGCTGGTTTCTTCTCTAATTTCTCAAACAACGTGGAGAAAATAAACAGAATGATTGTGGTAGTTATTATGGTGACGTGACTTTTATACAGGGCAGAAGAGATGAAACCATCATCTAGTCCTGGGCTTGGGATCACTATCTTTGGGTTATGCTGGGTGATGTTATTAAGGGAGTCAGCAGCATGTTTTGTTTTTAAGGCCAGACAGTTCTTTTCAGGTGCTTATAGGTGTCCAAGGCATCCTGCATTGCGGGGAATGGGAAGGAAGAAGAAGACCACAGAAACCCAAACACACAGGATCCGCACCTTTTCATGTCGCCCCAGCTCCTTGCAACACAAATTGACTTTGCAAGATTGGCTCTGAAAATGAATACCCAGGACATCATTCTGTGTTACTTTCCTGTGAAATTACTTTTCTGAATGAAAATATTGAATTCCTTTGAAAGCAAGTAGTATAATATCTCTGGAAATGAAAATCCTGTGGCAATCACAAAGGGAAGAAGACTGAAGGATATGAAAGCTTTATATCTCTAAATGTTAGTCAGGCCCAGGAATTTTTTTTTTTTCCTTGACAATAATCATAACTGCTCTTTCTGATGTTGATACACTGGGCTCTGGAATCTCCTAGATGCTTCTATCACAGATTTATGTTTTATCTACAGTAAACAGCCAATATCATTATCTTAATTTACTACAGCATTTGTATGCACTCGGCACTTTTCTGTAGTCTACTTGCCTTGCAAGTCTGACCTGCAGAATTTTCCTTGTCTCAAGGGGAACATATTGACTTACCGCCAGGCTTCTGGCCGTCACAGACAGAGCTTCTGCTGAACTGACAGATGAGCAGGGCAGATGCTTCCAAAGAGTTAGAGGCATGGATGACAGGCCTTCTCACACTGCACCAGCTACCTGGTTGCTCACCATCACTGCTCAGATCATCTTGAGAGAGATGGCCTTCACTCTTCTTGTTCCAATGACGGGTTCACCAACTGCAGGGGGAATTGCCTGCAAATAAAAGTATTCTCTCTAAAAACATGTCTCTCTTTGCCATCTTCTCACTCATTTAAGTCCCTTTAGGCTCGTTAGTTGAATCGCCTTTGTTTCTTAGGTTCATTATGTTTGGCGTCTTTTATTCTTTTGTTTTGTTTTGTTTTGTTTTTTAAAGAGCAAGGTGTCAATTGTCAACAATTTTACAATAAATTGTAAAATTTTCCCTTCTCCCCAGGTCAGTAGGAAAAAAGGCAGGAAAGAGAGGAATAAATACGAAGGAAAGGATCTGGGAGTGCTATCAAGATAAAGTGATTCCAAAAGAGTATTACCTTTCTGTAAAGGAGATAGAGCCCTCTGCCCAGATGGAATTGCAATCCTTGTCTGATGGTGAAGCTGAGCAAGGCTGCAGATTAGATTGTCGAGATGCTGTCAGCCATGTTTGAGGAATGTAGAGAGAACAGAGGTATGAGGTGATCAAACCAGTGTCTTGATTTCCAAAAGCTATGGAAAAATTTTAATTGATCTTTAAATCAATTAAAAATCAATTGATTTTTAAATCAATTAAAAGAAAAATTTCGAGCAATTATAAAAAGGTATAGTGATCCCTGAGAATTAGTAATCATCTCTACAGGATAAATGATGCTCTATTATCTTCATTTTAATTTTTTGATAAAAACTTGGCCATTTATAAAATCCTATAGTCACAACAATAGCATATTTGTGGCAGGTTCTTTGTAAAACCTTAAAGATGAAAACAGAGCTCGATGGTTTTCAGTTTGGTGGATATATAATTGATAGTACCCAGAGAATGCTGCAGTAGCTATCGAGGGGGAGAACCCTAGAGAAATGGAAACCTTTCAGGTCCTTGATCCTGTGGGGCCATCTTTTTTTTTTTTTATTAAGACTTACTTGTTGAAGTTGCACATGACATGAAGCTGGAAGGCATAGTAAAGAATATGCTTTAATTTTATTTTTACATGCTATCAAAATTAGATATCAAAAAAAGTCTCAACCAACAAGAAGGGTGAAATTTGACATACATACATAATATGTATGTATGTCAAATGTATGTCCATTATGTATACATAATGGAAAGTCTGATGCTTGAACATAAGTATGGTTTAATGTTAAATTTAAAATTTTTTATGTGAAAAAGTCAGATGATTTGGGTAAATAACACTCAGTATGAAAAGCCCCTGATTCTTCTGCCCCTACCCAAAAGTTTCTTGGGAGATGTTGTTCGGCTCAAGTCAGTCTCTTCAAAGAGGTGGTCAGGTATTACTTCGGATCCCCTACATCTTCTTTTCAGTTGCTCTAAAATAACTCATATTTATTTCCTACATTTATACATCCTGGTATATGATTTTGCATACACACATGTTCCAGCATCTAATGGGTGCTCAAAAAAAATCCATGAATGGAGTTTCTGAATCATTTAGATTCCAACATTCCCTGCATACCCCATGGTGCCTTCATCATACGCACTTCTGTCCTGGGCCATTCCTACTTTGTATCCCCTTTTGCAGAAACTTCTCAGTGTCCTAATAAAATGCTAGTGAGAATTAGTATCCTAAGTCAAACTTCTGATAATAATTTTTTATACCAAGTATTCTTTAAGTCATATACATTATATTATATTATGTTACTGCATCATCTCACAAATATGCTACTGCTGTGACTATAGGCTCATCACCAATTAATGCTCCTCAAATACTTAAATAAAATTCCAATATCCTCTGTACTGGCGATCAAAAGCTCAGGTATACAGACATTCCTGGACATGACCAGTAGCAGAAATTTTAAAAGGGTGCCAGCCAAAAACAAAAATACTAAAACAATTTTTTTTTTCAATAGAATAATGGCATGGAAGAGATTTAGGATATTTCAGCCACTCTAGGGGGATATCAATATCTCTATTTAATCTATAGTTACTTATAGCTCAACTCATTTAATAAGTATTTCAGGTGAGAGGTAGAGTGAATGGAGAAAGAATTGGAGATGATAAATAAGCTTCTTGATACTGCCACAGAGTTGATGGCTGTGGGTCATATCTGATCTTAGGATTTTCTTTCTGTGCTAAAATAAATGAAAAATCATTAACAGTGAAGTTTGTCCCACATTGCTCTGTGTAGCTGTGGAATCACAAGCAGTTAATATAGAGAAAGGAAACTGCAATGCAGAAAAACACAAACACAGCACAAATGCATCTCACTTTACAGGCAATGGAGAAATTATAGGGATGAAGGATGAGTACTGGAACATTGTCATTCACTGGCGATTAGCACTCCCTAATGCAGTGTCCACCTACCATGGTACTTGCTATACATTATATTATATTTCATTACTGCATCATCTCACAAAAAGGCCTAAATAAAATTATGTGATACATCAAATTTGTAAAACACAAATTTGTAAAACACAAAAAGTGCCTGTGTAAGATTTTATAAAAATAGTTATAGATCATGAAAGGTTTATTTTCCTTTGTCCATGTTTGAGGTTTAATGCGTGCTATAGTAAATGAGCATCTCAGATTTTCAGTCTCAATTTAAAACATTCTTTTCTTGTATCCTCATATACCAGCAGTGTGTGTGGAATCCTAGTATTGACACTCAAGCTATTTATCTTCAAATTACTCTTAACCAATTAGCAGCAAAGAAATTCTGTACCAGCCAATGTGTCATGAGTTATCTTGGAAAACATGTGAATCAAAATTTCCTTCCTTTTCTCCATATTTGTTGCCTTCTTCCTCCCCACTGGGATGGGTGCCGAGGACCTGGTAGGAAAAAAGAGACATTTAAAACAACTATCAGAACACAGTATGGGCAGTGCTATCCTGAAGGTTTCATGCAATTTCCAGGAAGCACAGATTTGGGGGCATGGACATGTTCACAGAGAGTTTCCTGAAAGACGTAGCAACTAGGTTGAGTCTTGAAGCTATTTTGTTATTTTCAGAATTCAAATGAAATGTCAAGTTACAGAAGAATTTTTCCAAACTTTCTAGTCTTTCTTTAAAGGTAGAAGCAAAGAGCTAAAATTTACTTTTGTGGCAAAATTGGATCATCTCTTTTTGCTCTCTGTCAACTTTGCTTTTTATTAAGAAATAAATTTGAAAAATGCAAAGGTGAGTTGAGCTGGTTGCTAAGCTAAATTATTGAAAAAGGAAAATCCAGAATTTCCTCATATGGAATATTGAGCAAATAAATGAAAGGGAAAACAGCCTTTTTTACTGGTGTGGTAGGAGTAAGTGTCTCTTGGTGGAGAGAACTCCTTTTGTTTTGTCCCGCAGAGAAGTAAGTGGGGGTAGAAGATGCCATAATTGGGTGTTTGGAAGGCTTTCCTACAGTCACGCAGCTAAGTCACCACTGACAGTGTGAGAGGAATTCTGGGGAGATAGATGGTATTTAGATGGAGGAGAAATATCAGCCAAGTCATTAATATCATTTGTGTTTTGCAATAAGGCAACCAAAGTTTTGGATTTGAAGTGCTAAATGTGTGTCACCCCAGCTTTACACTGGTTCAAAAGGCCTGGTCAAGGTGGTAGGAAAATCACAGGACATTAGTCTGACACCTGATTTATTACTTATTGATAACCTGACCTCTCATTGCCTATTAAGCCTTTAGGACACATTTTCCTCATCAGTGCAATGTTGGGAGGTGAGGGACAGATTTATAATAGATTATCTCTAAGAGCCTATCTAATTTAAAATTTTAACTGATCAAATTTAATTCCTATGTACTCATTGCATATACTTTACTCTGATGAAAATTTTTATATATGATATAAACATATATCTGGAAGTGACATAGAAGGCTTATTATGCACTAGAGCTAATAAAGACTTACTAATTCTGTCTTGCATCTAAGTACTTCAAACATCTAATTTCAATCTCCTTATCTAAACCTATCTTCAGTTACTCACCTTCAAGCATTTTCCACCTCAGTCAATTCTCACAAGTCTCTGAAAATATCAAACAAATCTTCACCTCCTTCTTTACTTATGTTCTTCGAAAGTTATGTAGCTGAGAGATCCTTTTATTCAAATTCAACCCAACCTTCAAGGCCCATCATAGAGGAACTGTCTGCATGAACCCTACCTAATTGCCTCCTTTCAGAAACAGAGAGGGATCTTGGCTACCCCTCTCTCCTAAAACATGCCCATTTTCTGCCTTGCATTAGATTTGTTTGTCTAAATATCTGTTTCCTTTTTGAAGAGGAACTGGATCATGTTAATGTTTGTGCTCTCAGAGCTTATGAGTGTGCTTGGAACATGGTGGGCAACTGGTTTATTCTGGTGGAATGAAATCATTAAAAATTATATTTTTAAGTGGATACTCATTCAGAGTGAAAGTGTAAGCCCTTTCATCAGCACAAGGCTTTGTGTGATCTCCTCCACCTTCTGCTCCAACCACATTGGCTACTTTCTGCTACCATAACAATTCCAAGCTTCTGACTGCCTGAGGGCATTTCCCCCAGTTGCTTCCCCTGCCTAGAATGCTCTTCCCCAAATAACAGCTTGTCCCATTCTCTTATCTCCATTGGATCTCTGCTCAGGGATACCTTTCCTGACCACCCTATGTAAATTGATCATTTTATAGAACTCTTTATTCATTATTTCTTTCATTCTTCTCCATAGCACCCATGACCATCTGGCATAACATGTATTCATTTGTTTGCTAGCCATTTGTAGCCCCCATCAGAATGGAAGTCCCATGTGGACAGGATCTTTGTTCACTGTCTTTTCCCCAGTGCCTAGAACTGTGCCAACAGCACAGGAAGCTTCATGTGACTTTCCTCCAGCATCTGCTTATGCTCATCAATGTGTCCAAGGCTTCTCTAGGCTCAGGCCAGCTTGAAATCAATGTCGCTTTCTTGCTAACCTCTACTTGTGGGAAGTCCCCAGTCTCTCTTCTGTACTTGAAGACCTCAGGTCAGGAAGGTCTGTACTACAGATGTAACCATAATACATTAAAAAAAAAAGGGGGGAGGGATAAATAACTGAAGAATAACATTAAAGGTATGTTTTTAATAAAGGACCTATAATCGAAAATAGAGTTGAATGAAGTGCTATTAATTTATCGATTATAAAGAGGGCTAATGGTTTAGGTTTAGTCTGACCACACGACTCAAATGAGACTCAGTGTACGCTTTAGTGGGCAGCTTCCACGTACAAAGCATGTCAGGCACTGAAAAGGGGCTTCATGTATTCCACTCTTAAGAAGTTTATATTAATGATATGGTACATCCTTATTCTTTGATAAGAAATCCTTTAGAATGGTCTATCAAACTTTATATTGATGTTACAGAGGAATTTAATATGTCAGGTTAAAACTGTCCCCAGATTCAAAAACAATTATACCTGGTCCACTCCTGTTTGAGCCTAGTCTACTCTTGGACACAAAATTATTTGGCATTACTGGCCACTTAGTTTCTATTTCTGACTGATTATATGTACTTTTTTTTTTCCGCAAAAGTCTTCACCAAGCTGTACCCTGATTAGATAGGTCATATTTGGCTCTTGGATACTCATATTAAAAACACAAATTCCAAAGGCTTTGGAGAGATATGATACATTGGCGAAAGGAAGAAGAGAAAATGACTTTTAAATCTATTCACTGAACAAATATTTATTGAGCATCTCCTATATACCAGTGCTGCTTAGGTATTAAACATAAAAAAGATAATTAAGGTATGCTTTCTGCTTTTGAGGGAATCAGTGACTAACTTTTCATTCTATGTGACTGGGGCTGTTAGAAGAAGCAAAGAAAGCAAAGGGTATTGGATGGAGAAAAGATTAGAGGTTAAACTTGAGGTTGATGAATTTGAGATGAGAGCACTATACCTCCAAATGGTCTTTACTTGAAATGAGTCAAAAAGTCCAAGTTCTTTGGGGGAAAAAAAAATCAGTAAATAAAATGGTAGATCAGCATGACGTGGATGTGAAAAATCTGTTTTCTATTGGGAAGTATACATTTGATACTTCATGGATGGAGGAAGGTTCGGTTTATTTTCTAATATCAGTTAGGACGTCTTGCCAAGTTTCTGCTTAAGAATTCTGAACTGAACTTCAAATGTTTAGGTGCTTCTGTTTTAAGCACATTTGGAGTTGTGGCTTCTTGTTCAAGGAAGAAAACCCCTTCAAGTACATCAAAGAGCTGTGAAAAAGGATACAGTATGTTGACAATTTGTGTAAGGGCATCAAAACCAGAAAAATTTCTCCGCTGTACACACACATTTCAAAGTTAGGGGGGAAGGTTTCTAGTGAGAGGCTTCTGGTGCTGTGTTAAATCCCAAATACGTGAGAAATAATTTAGCACATTCACTGTACCTAAAATGTGACCTGGCTCACCCAGCAGTTTCAAACCAAGGCCTAGAAGATGTTTTCTCTGGTGGGTAATCTCTAAATAAATTGTGAGGCTTCTCACTGCTGTACCCAGTTGAGAAGTCAGGCATCAGAATCAGGGGGAGGAATCTTTCCAGAACATCAGAAGCCATTTGATCTAGGGCTTTGGAGAAACTGCTTAAAAAATTCAATTTCAATCATAGTGGCCTGGATCTTGTGAAGGGATGATAGAAATCACCTGTGTTGATTCAAGGCCCATTTCACTCCTTAATCCTATTGAGGACCTGGTCACAGAAGGTACAGAATAAAATTCACACCTGCAAGGGGCAAGCCCACTATTAAATTCTTGGCAGAGAATCACAGTGCAGTGCAGGGATCATGGGCGTCACATCTGTGACCTGGTCTAAGGCCCCAGCCCCATCACTGCTTACCTGGATGAACTCGGGCAGGTTTCTCTAACCTCTCTAAGCCTCTCTTCTCTCATTTGGAAAATGTAAGCAACAACCTCAGTCTCACCAGGCTGTTGCTTGAACAAATGAATGTTGGATGTAAAGTGCCTAGTAGATCACTTGATGCTTAGAAATAACTCAGTACCTGTTCCCCGCTGCTTGTCTTCCCTTTATCTCCCCTCCCTTGAGAGTAGAAAATAAGCTTGGTTTAGGTTAAAGCAAAGATTTCAAGTTAAGTAATCAAGGAGGTAATGATTTATATGACAGTTCTAGCTTTGCCACTCTTAGCTATGTGACCTGAGGCAAGTCACTTAATCTCTCTCACCTCTGTTTTCTCACCTACAAATCGAGGGTGAGATTGAAGTTTACAAATACTTGTAAACTGGAATAAATGGACAAGTTGAAGTCCTCGGCAGGAAGAAGCAGATTAGTAGAACGATCAGGAAGGTTGGCGTTTGGCCCCCTGCGTTCCAACCTGAGCTCCAAAAGGTAATCGCTATATGTCTTTGGCCTAGTTACCATAGATCACTGTGCCTCAGTTTTCTCATCTGCTAAATAGGAATAACAATAATGGTTTATGTCTTGTAGATATTAGGAATAAATGAGAGAATGCATGTAAGACACTTACCATGTGCCTGGCACATAGTAAGTACTCAATGCATATCTTTACCATCTCAGAGAACTCTGTTAGAAAGCTTATGGTTTGTGACCAGAGAATAAAGATTGGATTAGAAGAGAAATCTCGAAGTGTGACTTTGAACTGCTCTGGCCTAGAGACACTGAGTAGACCTTTCAGATTTCTGTTCAATAGTAGGGTGTAGACTACTGGGTTGTTCAAGTATTTCAGACCATTTAGGGAACAGCAACGACTTATGTTATTATCAGAATTGCTCACTCCTCTGAGCCTCTCTTTATGAAGTTGATTTTCCCTCCCATCAAGATGCCTTGGAAGAGTGTTGGAATTTCTCTAGTTTGCCTATAACTTAAGGAGCCTACCTGCAAATAATCACCAATATCTTTAAGTACTAGAAGTATAGAAGATCCTAATTTAATACTGCTGTTGGGTTACTGGAGGCAGCTATACGTGGTTCCCATTCTGTCACTCAAATAAACTTCCACTGGGTTCATATCTGAATTAGGCAGTAAGAGTTGCTAGCCATATTCTCCTCGTGCTGCCTTACTAAAGGTAGAGGTGATAATATCGGCATTGCTGTGATAGGTGAATCCAACTCATCACACTTCTCCTGCCAGCTAATGCCTAGAAATTCTCTTTACAAAGGGGTTCCAAGGAAGAAAATGTCCATGACAACCAGCAGTGCAACCAGAGAAAAGAGGGAGGGTGTGATCAGGGCCAAACCGAGACCTTTAGAAGACTTCGGTGCTGAAAGATCACAGGGTCTCACATTATATGCAATTGGAAAAAAACGTAAATTATAAAATATGTGTAGCCAAGTCTAACAAAGTTCAGAGTTTTCCGTGATGATTTGAAAATGTGTCTACACGTATTTTTTTTTTTTTTAAATCTCTGCTTTTTTGGTGCTCAGAACACATGTTAGTTTGCCGTGGAGAATCAAGCTGATTATCCTGGTGATCCTGACCTTGGGATCACCATTCAGAGAGAGTATTTGAGAAATCCGGGAAGTGATTGTCCCTCTGATAAAAGAATATAATTAACTAAATGGATGGATCATTTGTTAAGTGTTCACTTTTCCCAAAGGAAAGGCAGAGACGACAGATATGACATAGCAGCGATGTCCCCCAATGAGTTTAAGTTCTCAGCTGTAATGACCCACACATGACTTTGGAGTGAGCATACATTAATTCAGAAATCTGGACTTTGGAATTAACCTCTTAACTGGTTTCATTTAGTCTTCTCGTCTTACTTACTTTCAATAGACTCTCTATATTATTGCCAGAGTGATCTCTTTTTTAAATGTGGCCACAATAGTTCTCCGTTTATAATACTTAATGTGAAGCCTCACCTACAGAATAAAGATAAACTCTTTTGCACTGCAATGTTCTTTACAAGCCACTTTTCTTCCTACCTCTTGAATTCCATCTTTCCCTATTGCCCCAACTGACCCTGTGCTCTAGCCCTACACAAACACTCTTCCCAATTTACACATCGTTTCAACTGCTGCTCCTTCTGTTCCACTTTCATCCACCCAGTTAAACTCCCAGGCATCTCTCGGAATGCAGCCCAAATGACCCTTCCCTTGGCAGGTTCCCAGACTCTCCAGGCAGACTCAGTGTCTCTCTCCTTTGTGTCCCCACACACTTGGTTCTATTTCTACAGTCACAGCTTTGCTATGACCTTTCAGATATGTCAGTTTATATGTCTGCATCTTTTGTGCAGCTGTGAGCTCCTTGAGGGCTGGGATTAGGCTTTGTTCATTTGGTTATCTTCATTTGACTTGCACAGTGCCCAGAACACAGTAGACACAAAATGATATTTGTTGAATAAATACAATAACTAGTCAATCAATTGGCAATAATACAATAATACCTACTTTTATGAAGGCAGAAACCATGTAGCTGGCACTCTGTTTGGTTGAATAAACGAGTGAGTGGATGGAAACCTCACAGAGCTGTCATGAAAACCAAAATGAAAACTACGGAAGCTTTGTGAACTATGGCTGTAGTTCAGCCATAATGGCTGTTCCTGGATGAGGTACTATTACTGCGATTGCAATGAGCATAGTCCCTTGGCTTTCACAGCACCATGACCATGTGCAAAGGGCCACAGGAGCCAGATTTCAGTTGCCTGACTATCTCCCCAGGTAAGGAAAAGGCAGTGTTCCGTTGACTGGATGTGTAATGGGGTGAAAGTAAGCCTGCTGCTATTTCTTTCACAGCTTGTGAAGGCCGTAATGAAAAGATCTGAGAGACTCTTTCTTCCTGGTCCTGGAAGAAGAGTGTCATAAATGTCCAATTTACCACTGATTGCCACATTGGCCCAGGGACTCCACAGCAACAAGTCATTGAAACATAGCTAACCAGAAGCACACATGTTGAGAAATAACATAATCTCTTTTATCACTCTAATTGACTAGGAAATTAGAATAATAACAACCACCATTAATTGTACAACTTCTCTGGGTCATACAGAGTGCTAAAATGTTATTTGATCATGATCATACAAGTGGGTATTATCACAATTTTAGGGAACACAAGACTCAGGTTAAGTGCTTTTTCCAAAATTACTCTGTATATCTGTTGGCTTTCACTATATTATACTGTGGTAACAAGCACCCCCAATCTTTCAGTGTCGTATAACAACAAGACTTTAATTCTTACTCGTATGACGTGTCTAGTACAGTGTCTGAGGTCAGCTCTGGCTCTGCTCCATGTGTCTTCATTCTTCCAGAACACACTCTTGATTTGGGGTATATTATCCTCACGACAGAGAGAAAAGAGCAATGACCAACCTCTCCCAAAGCCTCTTAAAGCTCTTCTGATCATGACACGCATTACTTCGACTCACATTCTATTGGCCAAAACAAGTCATATAACCAAGCCAGAGGTCAAGGTGGTAGGAGTAACAGCTTCTCCCATAGAGAGACACCTCGAGTCCCGTGGCAATTGACAGGAATGAATAATTGGGAAGGAATAATTAGGGGCAAAATAAAATCACCTAGTAAATGACAGAGCTGGGATTAAAACTGAAGTTTTTTCTGATCCAAATTCCAAGTTCTTTCCACCATCCCAATTTATCTATTATGGGAATCTCACTGGAACTTTATTAACGTTGGTGACAGGCACCCTGAATAAAACTCCAAGGCCTTGATTCCTGGAGTTGCAGGAAAAGGAAGAACTAAGGACCCCATCTTGTCACTTAACAGAACAGGATTGCAAGTGTGTGTCAGGAAAATCTTGCTCTGTTGTCTGTCAGTGTAATTGGCATGAAAAACCTACTCTCTCTCTGCAGCCCTTATTGCTCCAGTAAATCTCCCACTGTACTTCCCATTACTCCTCACTTAAAGCACCGATTATTCCTTTATTAGAGCTCAGCCACAAGTAGGCCATGAATTTTTATGGCTTTCCTGGATCTCATAAGGCAATGAGAAGCATCCATTTAAATACAGTCACTAAACTATACCACAGGTTTATGAGCTGATGTACCACTTCACCACCATTTAAAAGAAGCCTCACCCATTCACCCCTTCTCCGAACATTTAGTTTCCTCCTTGAAAGGAAGAAAAGTTCAATTTCCCACCTTTGACTTCTCTAGGGGTTACTTTGGGATGTGTCCAGGTTGAAAGGCCACTATTGACTAAAATCTGAATGTCCTACATTTAAAAATCACTTTCACCTAGGAGATAAAAAGTTTTCCAAGCCCCCTCCAGCTCTGTAGGGGTGTTTATTCTGTTTACTTTATGTGTGCCTTCTTTCCGCAATTTATTCACCAAATATTAATTGTATGTCAGACAGTGTGCTAGTTATGGCTACCTATGGGCCACTCAACTTCTAACAGTTTTGCAATGGGTTGCTTCTCTATAAGGAAACAAGAAAGAAAGAAGAAACTTCTGTTTCCTGAGGGACTTCAAAGCAATTTCATGTATATTGTCTCATTTGACTATGTCTATAAACTTCACCATTATTCAAAGTCATCTCACCTTGGACATGGCATACCTCAACATCCTTGAGTTTTGTTTGGAGCCTCAAGAATATGGTTCATCATTGTTGGGTGTGTGTATCTAAACAGAGAGCTTGGTTAATAAGGAAAGAAACATGGTCCTCAAAGCAGTTCAGTTGCTGAAAATAACCACTGTACTATTAACAAACTTTTAAGAACATCCTGACATCAAGTAACTATTCTCAGCTTCCTCATAATGAGATTCTTTTCCTCTGAGTTTTTCCCCTCAATAAATTAAAGACACACATATACATAGTTACTAGATTTTTTGTCTGGATTTTCACGGGTCCTTTTAAACTCAACATGTCTCAAACCAAACTCACTATCTCCTATATCTACTTACTCTTAAATTCGCTCATCTTTTCTTGTCTTGGTCAATGTGCAAGTCATTTACCTATTCGCTTGTATTTTTAACCTGGGAGACAAGCACTGATTCCTCATTCTCCTTTATCTGCCCCATCCAGTCAGTCATCGAGTCCTGCCTTTTTTTTTTTTTTAACTTCTTAGCATCTTTCAAATAAATCGTGTCCACTTCATCATTACTGCCTCTATCTTTCATTACCAAGATTCCTGCAACACCATCTCTAATGGTGGTCTTTTTGCCTCTAGTCTCACTCTGCTCCAGCCCATCTTAATCAGTATTTCCAGAATGAATTTTCTCTACCCAAATCTAGTCATGTCACTCTCCTTTATAAAGCTTCTATTGGCCCTTCAGTGTGTTCAATGGAAAAGCTTTCCTTTTCAGCACGGATTAACAAAATCCTTTACAGGATCCTCACCCCACCCCCACACTTCTATAATTATACTTCTATGCCTGAAAACATATAATCATATCAGTTTACACACCTTATTCATAAAATCAGCATCCTTTTTTATTTCCACCTATGCTGTCTCCCTTTGTTCTTCTAGAAGACTTCTACCCCACCCCAAAGACTTAGTTCATATTTTCTTTCCAAAGGAAAGTGCTGTACGATTTCTTGAGGCAGGACAAATCCCTTCAACCTTTGGGCTTCCACAGCGACTTGAACTTCACATAATTTATTAATTTTTCATCTCTTCTATTCAACTGACAGTTTAGAAGAACACAATTCCATGTCTAATTAATGTACACCTTGTTTTTACTGCTCACTTAGATCTTTCATGTCCTTTGCTTCATTGATCCTCCAACACTGTCAGGCAACTATTATCCCATTTCACAGATGTTGATCAGTTTACCTAATGTTTCAAGGTTGTACAGTTAGTAAATGGGAGGCCCAGAGGTCCAAGCCAGGTGTCCCCACTGCTACGTATTGTTTGCTAATACACTTCTCTACTTTTTGTAACAGTCGCAGCAGCTTTTCCCATGTAGTCCGAAAGGACCTAGCAGAGGACATCTATCTGGTTGGAAGAGAGGTCTGGCCAGCTTGCCTTCAAGCTGCATTTGCAAGGAAAGAAGAGAGGTTGTGTTTGGATGGTGCTTTACATTATTAAAAAATTGCAATGTTTTCTGAAGCTATTCATATTTAATACATAGTATAAGATTGAGAAAATCTGAGTCATCTATATTGAAAAATACTATCATCATTGTACTCATTTTTTTTTTTTTTTTTTTTTTTTTTTTTTTTTTTTTTTTGGTGAGGGAAGGAGATTTTAGCTACTGGATGAGATTGCGGGGAGGGGTTCTAGCCTTTCTCTGGTAGGGCTGCTGTCACCCTTAGTGCATTGCCCAGTAGAGATTAAGAGCCCAGCCTGAACCTCATGCTTTCACTAGGTACGTGCTTAGGGTGCCAGCTTCATATTGGTTGTAGGTGGGTGTAATATGTGTCCACATGAACATCTCTGCGTCTGAGGAATAAAGCTGTTGCCAGTTTCATCTACTCTGTTGACCGATAATGGACTTTAGAACTAAGAAATTGTTTCTCCTAAAGATGTGCTAATCTTCCTTTTATCACAGCAAAAGTTATGAAAACCAGTAGTCCCCAAACCTCAACTACAAATCAGAATGACCTGAGAATGTAATAAATGTACTGATTCCCTGATCCCATCCCCAGGAATTCTGATTGAGAGACCCGGACAGAGGCTAAGGAAACTGTTGCAGACCGGCTTGATTCCCCAGCTCTCTGTGGTGCACTGATTAAGCCACTGTTCTCAGCATTAGCCTCTAAGCATTTCAACTTGAGGTGTGGCTACTTCCACGGCAGTCAGTGCTGGGCTGAGGATGCTCTCTCCTAATCTCCAGCTATAAAAGAGCTCAGCTTGATGCAGAAGACAATGTATGCCTCTGAATCTTGGCTTCTTTTCCCTCTCTGGCCTGAGAGTGCTCTGTCTTGGTGAAAGATGAGCCCCAGGACTGACAATCTCAGCACCCACAACCCTCTGCCTTCTTGCTTCTATGTCAGTGGGCATGGAAATGGGGACTCTAGGTCCCCAAAGAAGAGCATCATCTCAGCTTCCAAGCAGGCATTTACGGGTCAGCAGACCACTGACTGGAAACTTGAAGTTCTTAGAAGTGGACTTGCCTAAGGTCACTGAGAGTCAATGGCAGAGGCTGAGTAAGAATCCAAGTCACTTGACTTTTAGACCAGTGAGCATCCCACTACAGCCTGGGGCTGCTGTAGGCACTGAGGGCTCTCCCTACCCCAGCTCTTGTAGGAAGGGACATGGGATTAGAGTGATGGCTGCATATTAAAAAATCATCCCTTTGTCTATCTTTGAACAGATCCACTGCTCATGTCTCCATTATTAGGACAGAAACTTCCCAGGAGACAGATAAGAGGAAAATGAGGAGGATTCAAGGAAGCTCTATATTGGGGACAATTCTTTTTTTCTTTTAAAATTTCAAATTACTATGAACCTGCTTATTTCTCTTCTGCATCCTTAGTGACTACCAAATGCAACTGATCTATGTCACTTTCTCTAACTGGCATTCTAATGGGTCCACAAGAGGAAAATAAAATATTGAATAAAATAAAATGTGACAAATGAACTCTTTGAGTGTAACAAGCCATATTAGCGAGATTTGCAGATGCAGCAGAAGGAGGAAGGAGGTTCTGAGAGCTGGAAAAAAGCCCAGGTGAAATTGTGATAGGTCTTGAAAAAAATTTTTTAATTTTAAATTGGAGGGATTTGACCATATTATCCATAATCTGATGTATACACGTATACATATCATCTTCCTTCATTCGCCATTCTTTTGTCGCTTCTCATTTGCTGCACTCAGAGCAGGGTTCCCTATTATGTAAATAAGGGAATGAGACAGATGGTGCCACAAAGCAATGAATTCATTTGGGGGGAGGGCTTTAATTATGGATGGGTGGGCCCGGCTGTGTTTTGGGTTCAGCAAACGTCCCAAACGTTATAGGATTGGCAAAACCCCAGATGCAGTTTTCCAGGCACATTTTAAAATCCTGTCATATTTGCAGAGGAATTGAAGTTGGGATTCATTTCTTGTTCTTTATTAAATTCCTCAAGTTGCTGGCCCTGATTTTTAGCCTCTGAACTTGTGGAGGAATTTGTGTAGTGTTTTAAGGAACTGCTCTTCAATTTTCTTAAGACTAAGGTACTTCATAGGTACTACTGAGCTTTCAAATAACTGTTTTTATGGATTATAAAAATATTGAAACTATAGGAGGAAAATTAAAATTATTCATAATCTTAGAGGTGATTCCTATTAATTTGTTGGTATATTGAATTATTTTTTAGTATATTTTTTATACTGTTGAAATCTTACTATACTTGTAATTTTATATCTTGTTTTGTCACTTAATACATTACAGAGAAATGTCATAATCATTTCTCTATATCACTATTTATTTATAATTTTCATGAATGTATAATAGTTTATTGAATTTATGACTTAGTCACTTGAAAAAATTGAAAACATATATTTTGTTTCACTCAGAATCATGTAAACTAGATCCTTAGACAATTTAGGCTTTGTTTATATTCTTGGTCAGATAAATTTTATTTGGTAGAAACAGATGAACAGAATAATCAGAAATAGCTACAGGGATTTTTGGGTGCTATTTAAGGTCAATGTCAGTGATAAGTTGATTAAAGTCGTGTGGCAAGTTCACAGTCAAAGGCAGAAGCTCAAAGAGAGATCCAAGACAGGCTGAGCTCAGAACATAGTATACACAAAGGACTTAGAGCTTTGGATATTATTACATAAAAAGCAAAACACGAGTTAAGTGAAAACTTAGGGGAACAAAGTAGACCATTAGCATCTGTGAATTTGGTATCCATGAGTTCAACCATTCACGAGGGACCTTGCAGGACAAGGATTTGGGATGATTTATCATTTTGCTGCAATAGCACTTTAAATCACATGGGTTTGCAAAGCTTGTGTTTTGACCAAACCACTCAGTCTATGAACCTAGCCAACCACCCAGCTTTTGCGTTTTAATCAGTTTTGTGGTTTCACACTCCTTCAGGAGAAATTAGCAATTTTTATAATGTGATAAATTGTATTTCTTTGTGAGAAAACTCTACAAAAGAAGAACATCAACTGCAAGAGGTGGTGCTGAAAAGGGAATGAAAAATAAGAAGCCTAAGAAAGTGATCGTCCCTTGCCAGAAAGCTGAACCCTTGGCTTCATTAAGGAATGGAATGTCACACTTGGCAGTGCTCTGGCTCTGTGACATAAACGAGTCCACCATACGCTCTGTACAGCATTAAGAAAAAGGTATTTGTGATTCCACTTCAGGCAGCAGTCTACTCTGCGCTCATTAAGTAAATTATCAAAGCGCGACTTAAATGTTTCAGTTTTTCATTATTTTTTTCTGGAAGAAATTATAGTAGAGTGATATTTGTGAATGTGCTGATTCACTAAGACCTTGGACATATCAAGGATTTATTTTAATGAAATCTCTCTTAGTGGGAAGTTGCACTGAGTTCATTTCAACTCTGACAAATTCTGAGTTCTCTGTAAATTCCAGAGAAATGAGGCAGGATGAGAATAACCTGTTGAGGATAGAGCAACGAACTTACTATGCAAAATATGACAGGCGTGAACTGATGATTCACATCTCAGAGGAGAAAAGGAAAAGCTGACTGCATTTGAGAGCTGAATGTACCTGTGACTGATGAGGTGACCAGAAGATCATTTTAAGCCAAACATGCGAATTTGCTTTGATCCCGGATTGGAGATCCACAAAGAGGCTGGGCCTAAAGGAAATCATGCTGAGGTCAATTTTAAAAAGCAATAAAAATGGAAACTATTGCTCACAAAATCAATATACATA
Source organism: Pteropus vampyrus (assembly GCF_000151845.1). NCBI lineage: Eukaryota > Metazoa > Chordata > Mammalia > Chiroptera > Pteropodidae > Pteropus > Pteropus vampyrus. The sequence continues at coordinate 3,912,634 of NW_011888884.1, read as the reverse complement.
GCTTTCACTGGCCATAGGCAAACTTGTGGAGGAGACAAAGTTGATTTCTAGAATATCCCACAGAGAAGAAGTCCAGCAGACCAAAGCTGAAATCCTATCTGGTCATTACAACTTACACTGCCTTGTTCACTTCACCTCTCTGAGCCTAGGTTTCCTCACCTGCAAATTAGGGGCAGTACAATTGACCTTGCAATATATATAATATGCCAAAACTTCATATTTTCTATCCATGACCCCCCGTTCCCCAATACCTGAGTCGAAGGTGCCTGTTCCTCTGAAGGGACCAGAAAGTTAATTACAAAGCATACTGAAACACAAACACACTTCTGTTGTTTTCTAAACTTAATGTACTCCCAAGACTGTACTATCTGTACCCAGTGATCTCTCCAGCTCGGTCCACCACTTATCCTGAGAGCTTTGGCATCTCTGGCCTTTGTTCCATTTTTTAAATGTGTCTTAATCCCCATCGACTTCAAGGCTTTGGCTCATACTGCTCCCTGTGCACCCACCTCCCTGCTACCCTCAACTCCCTGCCTTTCACCTACTTTGCTCTTCTCATCCTTCAGATTATCTTCACTTGCCTTTGTTCTAGGCTTTTTGGGAACTGTGATGCTTTCCTTCATTGCCATTTTCTCAGCTTTTGTGACTAACTCATCTGCCTCCTTCACTGGGTTCAAAATTTCCTGAGATTGGGGGCTATTTTGATTTCTGCTCATTATTGGCACAAGGCTCAGTGAATATTTGTTGAACAAATAAATTAATGAATCTTAAAAATCCATGCTAATTTTTGTATTCTATAATATGACTATTTTCATAGTTGTTTGAGAAAAAACACAGTCCTAAAATAATGATTAAGTCAAGTGGTCCCTTCAGGAAGTTGTGTCATGTCTAGTCTTCCCTGACACTGATTCACTGCTACAGTCATCAGAACGCATGTCCTTCCCCAGATCTGTTAACAGGGAAAGACACTGAATCATAGCTAAAATTATCTTTATTATTCTCTTGTTTTCTTCTCCCCCAGGATTAGCTAGTTACCATCGAACACCTACTACCAATATGACTGAGAAGGAAAGGGTGCTTCAGGAGAGTTCTCTTATACCCCTGTTGAAGCCATCAGCTTGCTCGCTTGCTTGCTTGCTTATTTATTTATTTATTTATTTATTTATTTATTTATTTATTTATTTATTTATTTATTTATTTTCAAGTATGCAGTACATTAGTCAGACATTTATATAGTTTTTAAAATGATCCCCATAATTGGTGTTTCTCTCCTCTGGCTCTTCACCTAGCCATTGCATTAATGCCAACTGCATTCCCTATGCCATGTTCCCCATCCCCATGACTATCTGTGGACTACTAATTTGTACTTCTTTAATCCATCACCCATTCTCTCAGTCCCCCAAACACCTCCCCTCTGGCTGTCACTAGATTGTCCTCTATATTTGCAAGTCTGTTTTTGATTAGTTTGTTCTTTTTGTTCCTTAGATTCCACATATAAGTGAAATCATATGGTATTTCTTTATTTGACTTATTTCACTCAGTATAACCTCTAGGTCCATTCATGTCATTGCAAATGGTAGGTTTTCATTTTTTTAATGGCTGAGTAATATTCCATTATATATATGAACCATAACTTCTATATTCAATCGTCTGTTGATGGGTATTTAGGTTGCTTCCATATCTTGGCTATTGTAAATTGTGTTGCCATGAACATAGCAGTACATAGACTTTACAAATTATTGTTTTAGTTTTTCTTTGGATAAATACCCAGAAGTGCAATTGTTGGGTCAAAGAACATATCCATTTTTAATTTTTTGAGAAAACTTCAGATTATTTTCTGTAGCAATTGTACCAATTTGCAATCCCACCAACAGTGTATGAGAATTCCCTTTTCTCCACATCCTCTCCAACACTTGTTGTTCTTTGAATTATTGATGATAGCCATTCTGACAGGTGTGAGGTGATATCTCATTGTGGTTTGAATCTTCATTTTTCTGTTGATTAGTGTGACCTTGAGCATCTTTTCATATATGTCTATTGGCCATCTTTGTATTTCCTTTTTGGAGAAATTTCTGTTCAGGTCTTCTGTCCATTTCTTTTTTAAATTGGATTTTTTTGTTGTTGTTGAGTTGTATGAGTTCTTTATATATTTGGTATATTAACCTCTTATCAGATATATCATAAGTGATTATCTTCTCCCAATCAGTTGGTTGTCTTTTTGTTTTATTTTCCTTTGCTTTCCTTTTCCGTACAAAAACTTTTTAGTTTGGTGTAGTCCCATTTGTTTATTTTTTCTTTTGTTTCCCTTGCCTGAGGAGATATATCCAAAAAGAAATTACTGTTAGCAATATCAGAGAGTTTACTGCCTATGTTTTCTTCTAGAAGTTTTATGGTTTCAAGTCTTACGTTTAAGTCTTTAATCTATTTTGAGTCTATTCTTGTATATGATGTAAGAAAGTGCACCAGTTTCTTTCTTTTTTTTTCTTTTTTTTTCTTTGCATATACCTGTCCAATTTTCCCAGTACCATTTATCAAATAGACTGTCTTTATCTTATTGTATATTCTTGCCTCCTTTGTCTTATATTAAGTGGGCATATAGGCATGGATTTATTTCTGGGCTCTTTATTCTGTTTCATTGATCAATGTAACTGTTTTTATGCCAGTACCATACTGTTTTGATTATTGTAGGCTTTTAATATAGTTTGATATCAGGTAGTGTGATACCTCCAACTTTGTTCTTCTTTCTCGAGATTGCCATAGCTATTTGGGGTCTTTTATGGTTCCATATCAATTTTAGGATTACTTGTTCTAGTTCTCTGAAAAAACGCCATTGGTATTTTGATAGAGATTGCATTGAATCTATAGATTGCTTTGGGTAGTATGACCATTTTAATGATATTGATTCTTCCTACCCATGAGCACAGCATATGCTTCCATTTATTTGTATCTTCTTCAATTTCTTTTTTCAGTGACTTATAATTTTCTGAGAATAGATCTTTTACCTCCGTGGTTAATTTGACTCCCAGGTATTTTGTTGTTTTTGATGCAGTTGTAAATGGTATTGTTTTCTTAATTTCTCTTTCAAAAGTTCACCATTGGTGTATAAAAATGCCATTGACTTCTGAATATTAATTTTGTAACCTGCTACTTTACTGAATTCATTGACCAGTTTTAACAGTTTTTTGGCAGAATCTTTAGGGTTCTCAATATATAGTATGTCATTAACAAATAACAGGAGTTTTGCTTCTTCCTTTCCAATTCTGATACCTTTTATTTCTCTTTCTTGTCTTATTGCTGTGGTTAAGACTTCCAATATAGTGTTAAAGAGGAGTGGTGAAAGTGGGCATCCTTGTCTTGTTCCTGATCTTAAAGAAAATGCTTTTAACCTTTCCCCATTGAGTATGGTGTTAGCTGTGGGTTTGTCATATATGGCCTTTATTATATTGAGGTATGTTCCCTCTATTCCCACTTTGCTGAGAGTTTTTATCGTAAATAGAAGCTAGATTTTGTTGAATGCTTTTTCTTCATCTTTTGATATGATCATATGGTTTTTATCTTTTGATTTGTTAACATGGTATATCACATTAATTGATTTGTGGATATTGTACCAACCTTGCATCCCAGGAATAAATCCAACTTGATCATGATGTATAATAATTTTAATGTATTGCTGAATTCAGTCTGCTAATATTTTGTTCAGGATTTTTGCATCAATATTCATAAGAGATATCAGCCTATAGTTTTTTTTTTTTGGTTTGTTTTTTGTTTTTTTGTAATGTCTTTGGATTCAAGGTAATAGTGGCCTCATGAAAGGAATTAGGGAGCCTTCCCTCTTCTTCAATTTTTGGAATAGTTTGAGAAGAATAGATCATAATTCTTCTTTGAATGTTTGGTAAAATTTTCCTGTGGAGCCATCTGGTCCAGTACTTTTGTTTTTGGGGAGGTTTCTGATTACTGATTTGATTTCATTGGTGGTAATCATTTGGTATAGATTTTGTTTCTTCCTGACACAGTCTTAGGAGATTGTATGTTTCTAGGAATGTACCCATTTCTTCCAGATTATCTGATTTGTTGGCATATAGCTGCTCATAATATTTCTTTATGATCCTTTGTATTTCTGTGGAGTCCATAATTATTTCTCCTCTTTCATTTCTGATTTTATTTATTTAAGTCTTTTCTCTTTTTTCCTTGATGAGTCTGGCTAAGGGTCTGTCAATTTTGTTTATCCTTTCAAAGAACCAGCTCTTGGTTTCATTAATCTTTTATGTTGTTTTTCTAGACTCCATTTCGTTTATTTCCGCTCTGATCTTTATTATATCCTACCTTCTATTCACTTTGGGCTTTGTCTGCTGTTCTTTTTCTATTAGATTGTTTATTTGAGCTTGTTCTTGTTTCTTGAGATAGGCTTGTATCACTATGAATTTCCCTCTTAGGACTGCTTTCTTTGTGTCCCATAGATTTTGAGTCATGTTTTCATTTTCATTTGTCTCTAGGTATCTTTTGATTTCTTCCTTGATCTCATTGATAACCCATTCATAGTTTAGTAGCATGTTATTTATCCTCCACGTGTTTGTGTATTTTCCAGTTTTTTTCTTGTAGTTGATTTCTATTTCCATACCATTGTGATTGGAGAAGACAGTTGATATGATTTCAGTCTTCTTAAGTTTTTTGAGACTTGCTTTGTGTCCTAACATGTGGTCTGTCCTTGAAAATTTTCCATGTGCACTTGAGAAGAATGTATATTTTGCTGCTTTGGGGTAAAATGCTCTGAAAATATCTATAAATCCATCTAGTCTAGTGCTTCTTTTAGGCTCATTGTTTCCTCGTTGATTTTTAGTCTGGAAGATCTGTCCATTGGTGTCAATTGGGTATTAAAGATTCCTACTACGAATATATTACTGCTTATCTCTACTTTTATGTCAGTCAATAATTGTTTTATGTATGTAGGTGATCCTATGTTGGGTGCATATATATTTACTAGGGTTATGTCCTCTTGATTCATTGATCCTTTTATCATTATGTAATGTCCTTCTTTGTCTCTTATTATAGACTTTGTTTTAAAGTCTATTTTATCTGATATAAGTATTGCTATCCCAAATTTTTTTTGTGTGAATCTCTTTCCGTCTGTGAATGTCATTTGATCTGAAGTGGGTCTCTTATAGAGAGCATATGCATAGGTTTGTTTTCTTATCCATTCTGATACCCTATGTCTTTTGTTTGGAGCATTTAATCCATTTACATTTAAAGTGATTACTGATAAGTACATAGTTACTGCCATTTTATTATTCGTATTTGTTTTTCTTTTTTCTTTTTTACACCTTCTCTTTTTACAGAAGTCTCTTTAACATTTCTTGTAATGCCGGCTTGTTGGTGATGAATTCCTTAAGCTTCTCCCTCTCTGGGAAGCTCTTTATCTCACCTTCCATTTTAATTGAAAGCCTTGCTGGGTAGTATATTCATGGTTGTAGATTCCTATTTGTCATAACTTTGAATATTTCTTGCCAGTCCCTTTGGCCTGAAAAGTTTCCATTGAAAAATCAACAGACATTAGCTGCCTTTCTCTTGCTGCTTTTAAGATTCTCTCTTTGTCTTTGACCTTTGGTATTTTAATTATGATGTGTCTTGGTGTGGGTCTGTTTGAATTCTCTTATTTGAGACTCTTTGTACTTCCTGAACTTGTATGTCTAATTCCTTTGCCAGGTTAGAGAAGTTTTCTGTCATTATTTCTTCAAACAGATTCTCAGTCCCTTGCTCTCTCTCTTCTTTCGGGTACTCTTATGATCCAGATATTGTTACACTTCGTGTTGTCCCAGAGGACTCTTAAACTAGCCTCATTTTTAAAAATTCTTTTTTCTCTTTGTTGTTCTGATTGGGTGTGTTCTGCTACCTTGTCTTCCAGTTCAATGATTTGATCTTCTGCTTTGTCCAATCTACTGCTGAATCCTTCTAGTGTATTCTTCATTTCAGTTATCGTTTTCTTCATTTCTGTCTGGTTCTTTTTTATGGTTTCTTTGTCCTTTTTTATGCTTATTCTTTCTCTGTTGAGGTTCTCATTGTGCTCATCCATTCTCCCGCTAAGTTCATTGAGCATTCTTATAACCATTATTTTGAACTCTGTCTCTGGTAATTTGCTTGCTTCCATTTCATTTAGCTTATTTTCTGGGGTTTTCTCCTGTTGTTTGATTTGTGGCATGTTTCCTTATTTTCTCATTTTATTAGCCTTTCTGTGTTCATTGCTATGTTTTAGGAATATTTGTTTCATCTCTCAGCCGTGGTCAGACGGCTTTATGTGGAAGGTATCTTTTGTAGCCCCGTGATGCACTCTCCCTGATCCCCTGTGCCAGGGGCTCTGGACATGATCTTTGTGGGGGCCGTGTGTGATCTTCTGTTGTTGCTAAGCTTTTATTGGTGATAGTACATAAGTGGATGGAATTAATGTTCAGGCTGACTAATTATGGGAATTGGCTGTGCCCATAGGGTAAGAGTTGCTGTGTGGGGGCTGACTCCACTGAGTGGAATTTGCCGTAGCAGGCTTGTGTACTTGTTGCAACCACCCTTTGTGCGTACTGCTTATGGAACTAGTCAGGAGTTGTTCTGTTGTGGTCTAGTGCCAGCCTCCAGGTGCGTGGGTTTTGTGGCCCCTAGAGAGGGGATCCCCAGTAGGTCGAGGTCAGCTGCTGCCTTTGATTGCCCAGGGCTACCTGGTGGGAACTACAAAGGGATCCACAGATAGTTGTTGCCTATGTTGGGTCTGTAGGTAAGTGGAAGAGACAATGCTGTAAGCATTGGTGTGGTCATTCCCCATCCCTGAACTAGTGCAGTTTAGCAGAGGGATCAGTTCTCCTCAAGGCCTGATACTGCCTGTTAGTTGCCTATAAGTCTCTGAAACTGGAAGAACCTTTGGGTGATATGCATGTTAGGTTGTGCAGGGACCCCCGAGAGTCCCCTGGATCTACTGAGTAAATTTCTCCCGCCACTGCAGTGTCAGTTTACATGCCAGCGTTGTCTCTGTGGCTCCCTGTACAAGTTTCCAATCATAGTAAGGTCAGCTGCTACCCACCTCGGGCCTGCAAACCCAAGCTCTGTTTAAGAATTACTGAAGCTCGTGGGCGTGAGTTTGTCGCCCACTGCTGAATGCTTCTTCTGGATGAATGGGCTTTGCATGGGTTGCAAGAACTAATGAGTGCTGTTGTTTGCTGTTGAATTCGTAACTCAAGGAAAGCACAGGGTGGGACTGGGTGGCCTGGGAGCAGGCTTGCCACAGATAATTTTTGGGTTTGATGGAGCGTTGTCTTAGTGAAGCATGGGGCCATCAGACCTATACAGTACCAGATTTGCTGCCAGCTCTGGGACTGCAGGTTCCCATCGAAATCAGATATCACCGTGTGACCTACTGTCATCTGTGATGGGCCTACAAAATCCCTGAGATTTGCTCAAGTGATACTGTATCTCGTGCTGGCAGCAGTGATCTTCCCATCACTGTATTCTCTGAACTTTGCTCACTTCACTGGCTGAGATCTGTTGACTGCACAGAATGTGCCACCCCAGGGCAGGGTCAGCTGCCTATCAACATGTGGTGGGCACTTTGTGTATTAGATGGGGATGGAGCTCAGGGAGTCAAGGGTCATCAGGCCAATGGCCTCAGTTTTCTGCAATTTCTGTGTCTGCACGGTCCCACAGTAGTCACAGATCACAGGGAGACAAGCTGCTGTCTGGGGTGGTCCCACAGACCCCTGCGACCCCCTCAAGAGATATTGCAGCTCATACAGGCAGCAGCGGTCTGCTCACAACTGTTTTCCCCAAAATGCACTCTTTGCATTAGCTAAGATCTGTCGCCTGTGCAGAATGCACAATCCCAGAGCAAAGCAGTGCGGGACAAACTGCCTGCCAATGGGCTACAGACATTTTGTAGCTTGGGTGAAGTGGGATCTCAGGGAGACAAGGACCGTCAGGCCAATACAGCTTCAGTTTTGCTGCAACTTCTGTGGCCAGGCATTCCCGCTATAGTCAGAGATCACGGTGAGACCAGTTGCTGTCTGTGGCGGTCCCACAGACTCCTGCGATCCCTCCACGTGATATTGCAGCTCTTGCAGGCAGCAGCGGTCTGCCTGAAACTGTTTTTCCTGTAGTGCCCACCCCGTGCTAGCCAAAGTTTGTTGCCTGTGTGAATTGGGAAACCCGGGGGGAAGGGACAGGGCTGTGGTCGTTGACTGTCAATGGGCCGTTTGGGGCAATTTGTGAATTAGGTGGGGCAGGGTCTCAGGGAGATGGTGGCTGTCAGATCAATACAGCCTCAGTCTTACTGCAACTTCGGTAACACTTTGCATGCGTTCCCACAAAAGTTCCATACCACAGATCATAGCAAGACCAGCTTCTGTCTGGAACTGGCCCATAGATCCCCGAGATCTACCCAAGTTCATGTTGGCAGCAGTGGTCTGCCTAGAACTGTTTCCTAAATGTGTACTCACAGCGCTGGCAGCCAGATGGAAATGTTTGGCCCTGAATAGGTGCAGGGCATGGCAGCCATCCAGCAACAAAAGCCCTGGACAATCTGCAGGTTGGGGCGGAGGGGGGAAGGGAGCAGGCTGATGTCCTTAGGCCAGCCCTTACTAATGGCTCTGTGGGAGGGGTCTGCACAGCCAAGCTGGCCGGGTCTGTAGAATGTCTGTTAGGGAGGCCAGAATAAGGCATAATGGTGGCTGCTCGTCCAGCCCTCATTCTGGAGCCAGGTAATGCAGTCTTTCCCTGTATAAATCTTAAGTGAGCATCTGACCCACTGCCTGTGTCCCCAGGTGAGTGTCCACAGGTGAGAGTCTACAGGTGAGAGAGCCTGTGCGTGGGCCCTTCAAAGAGGTGTCTAATGTTTCAGTCTCCTTCCGTCTCACCCAGATAGCCAGAATCCTCTTTGGTTTTTATAGAATTTTTGGAGACTCCTCTTCCCTGGGGTAGGACCCCGGGCTGGGGAGCCCTTGAATGGGGCCAGGATCCCCCTCTCCTTCAGGAGAGCCTCTGTTTCTTTGCTCTCCCTCCCAATGATTCTCCACCATCTGCGGGTACGAGTCTAGTCCAATTTGCGACTGTGGCTCCTTTATATTCAGACGTACATGTTATGATCAGCTGGACTTCAGGTGATTCTCCATGTTGATTATTTTATAATTTGGTTGTACTTTTAATGCGGACCTGGGATGAGGTAAACTTTGCTTTTACCTAGTTTGCCATCTTCCTTGGAATCCCCACCATCACCATGTGTAGATAACAGGCCTTCCTCAGTTTGTTTCTCTGAAAGAGGCCAGGTCCTTCAAGTAGATTTACTTCAACGATAAGCATACAAGGATGATTCCTACTGAGAAATTTCTTCAGGTAGAGCTGACAAACTGGACACTTCCTCTTATATTTCAATTTTGTAACTTATGGGTTAGATGGCATATGAGTAATGTTTGTAAAGGAATGACCTCAGTAGACTTATGGCTTTTTCTCTCTCTATAAAAATCAGAAAGCTTAAATCCCTGGAAAATTATACAGATCATTTTTCTGGGGTGAACCTTGTTCCATTTTGTGCCTTCCATCTGCCTTAGAAAGAAAACTATTTTCATTATTCTCAAAGTCAATCTTTACCTCCTACCATTTCTTAAGATTAAGAATTCCCCAAATAAAGATGAGGGCTCAGATGGGAAGTGAACAAAATAATAGACAAATATCCATTGGAGTGCTTCTACTTTCCCAACTATTTTTCAGACCCATTTTATGAGCCCCTGATTTAACATTTTAGGGATAAAATGTTTCAAGCCATTAAAATACATGTTTCGTTATGGGAGAAATTATAGTATAAGTATTGTATGTTCTTAGAATCAGACTTCCTGGGCTCAAATCTGACATACTACCTGGTTTTATTCAGCCTTTCAATGCCTACATTTCATCATCTCTGGACTGGGATTACAGTAGGACCCATTTTATAGACTTGTGTAAAATGACACACTTGAACTAAACTAATGGTGCTTTGCTTAAATTTCTTGTTACTTAAAAGAGCTTTCAGAGATAATGATCTAGGAAAACTTGAGATTCAAGTTCAGGTCTGATCATTCTAGGACAAATAATAATAAAAGCAGAATTTTCTGGTGACAAATTTGGAAATCCCTAGAGGAAAAATAAAAAAGGTAAAACCCCTTTCTTGCCTATTTATCTAACTTTATTCAGTCATTTATAGCTTAGTTCAGTTCCTTCCTAAGAGCTACTTCTGACAAAGGAAGGCAATAATTTTGCTTTTATATAATGCTGTAGGAAACATCTGTGTGTTTGACATTTTTCTCCTTTATATGAATGTTTTCCCTCTACTTTCTTAGAGTAAAATGGTTATCTCATTTTAATTTTTTAAGTTGATTATCCTCATGGTTGAATACTATGCAATTATTAAAATGATCATTATGAAGACATAGTAAAATGAAATTTATATTGTAATAATTCATTCAAAAACATTTGTTGAGATCCCATTCTATGTCAGGCCCTGTGCTAGATTCTGTGGATACAGACACAAAATGTAGCCCCTGATATAAGCAGTTTACATAACATAGAGGAGATAGTCAAGTAAATAATAATGTTTCTGAGGAGAATGATAGCTGAGAGATTTTCAAGGACAAAGTATGGTTTGCCAGGCCAATGAGTTAAGGAAGTCAGCTTGCAAGAAGGCATGGGAGAGCAATGCTGTGTTTGGAAAAATGTGAGTGGTTGGGCAGCAAGGAGAATGATGAGGATGGAGAGTTGTGTAGATGAAATCATGAAGATGAGGATTCCATGCTAATCCTCGGTTAGAGTTTTATAGTGAGGGTCATGAAAGGGCATTGAAAGGTTTTAATTAAGGAAACGATATGGACTGATTTGCAATTTTGAAAGCCCAGTCTAACAATAGTTAGAAGAAGAGGGAAAGAGAGATAGTGGAAGTTATGGAACCCGTAAGATAATTGATGCAATCCTAACAAGAGCAATGGTCTCAGGTATCATATATGATATGTAAACTTGTGTTTTCTTCTCTTACATAATGCAGAAGTAGCTCCTTTTTGATAGCCTTATTCTTCAGTTCACTTTTGATTTATATCCACTCTGCAAAGGAAAGAGAGGAGACAGTTATTTAGTGAATATTTCTTAGAAATTAAGCACTATACCAGTTACTTTCAAGTATTAACAACATTGTGAGGGAGGCATTGTTTCTAACCATTGAAGCTGAAAAATCCCTGAATCACACTTGTTGTGAATATATTTCCTTCTGTGCAAAGATTTTCTGAAAGTGGAAACTGCATTGACTTCATAACTTTGGAATCTCATTAGAACAGCAATAATTCTGCCCAATATTATTCTTATTCCCTGCCCTCTGTCCCTCAAACTATTCATTTGTGCTATTCGTCATTACACACCACTTCTCCCCTGTTTGGGGGCACATGGTAGAATTGAACTTCCTAGCTCCTTTTGCTTGGGTGGGATCATGTGACTATTTTTGGCCAATGAGTTTGAGTGAATATGATGCATTTCACTCCAGAGCTGAATTATTTAAATGCCACTTTGAAACACTTCAAAGCTCTCTCTTCCCTCAGTCATGCTATTCTGTTAGCCTAAATAGTGGACTGACAATGACGATGATTCTAGAGTAAAGCTCTAAGCTTATCTGGTGGACATATTGTATGAATATTATTTTAATCTAAAGTTTCTAGTGTTGGTGCTAGTGATGTTTGAAACTGAGTAATTCTGGGGGGGGGATAGAGAAAGGGACTCTGTGGTATACTATAGGATACTGAGCAGTCACTCTGACCTTTATTCACTAGATGTCAGTAGCACCCCCTCCCCCAACTGTAACAACAAAAACTGTGTCCAGACATCATCAAATGATAACCTGGCTAAGGCTGGCACTTATCCCAATTTCTTGTTTTCTTCTTTTACTTCTTCCCTTATAAGGTTAATTCTTGATATATACTTTTGATGTGAAATATTGTTTCATTTTTTTACCTTTTTTATGTATTTAAAACTATACTAGACTTATTGGGGTGATCACTTACTAAGGTATATAAGTGTCTAATCACTATGTTGTACAGCTGAAACTAATATAATATTGTATGCCAACTATAATTGAAAAATAAAAAAATTTTAAAGCTATAATTTTAAAAAAGCTGTCATTAAGTTCAAATGCTATTAAAATTGTCCTTTCATGGTCCCCATTCAACGTAGTCAAAATGATTTCTAATAATATATGTGTCCCTGGGCAACAGTTGCCATTAAAACAAGTAGAAAAAATTTATTGTACCCCAGTTTAGTTTATTTACAATTCCCAGCTTGCTACCACAAACTGGTTCATTTTGGTTTAATTGAGGATATACATAAGGTAAGGAAAACACTGAGAAGGAAAACTTTTGTTTTCAATGAATTTATAATCCAGTTGGGAAGGTAATATACATTCATAAGAAAGTATAAATCATAATATATTCTTCTACCATATATGTAAGGTGATTATTATGGTGCCTGGCATATAGTAAGTACTCTATAAATGTTAACAATTGTGATTATAAACATCATTATTTTTATACCATTTAAAAATTTTCCTATAGTTTGTAATACATAGTAACCTCTTCAAAAGCAAGGACCCTATCTTACTCAACTTTGAATTCTCAATATTTGGCACTTTGATGTAAGGCAGATACTAAAATACTTTTGAATGAGAACATGAGGTGAAATCAAACTGGAAGTATACAACACATTCATTTGGATTTAGAAGTGAAAACTTCAGACTAAAGAATTTCAGAGATATTTATGATGTTACTTTTTTAAACCCAAGGGTGAGGAATTTAGGAGAAAACTCTTTGTACGTAGAGAGTAATAATTTCCATGGTGAGTTATTCTGCCTGTTCCTTTATGGGAATGAGTAGTATAGGTAATACAATGTAAAGTAAATATAGTGAGACTTTGGGTCTGAAGACCTGCATTAGAATCTTAGCCCTACCACATGCAATCTGTGCAGAAAAACATAATCTTCCAGACCCTTGGTCCTCCCATCTGCAGAATGATAAATATTAATAATATCTGTTCTTCATAAATTATGGAAGTGTTGTAAAGATCTCCGTCACGTGTATAAAACATTTAATAAAAGCTCATTCACATGAAGTGTGTTATCGTTACCAGTCCACAAGTACTAATGAGAAATCCCAAGAGACTAGGCAAATGTTTTGCTGAGCATCCAGAAATAGGTCTGCATAAACTTTTGAAAATGACTACTATTTCATACCTGGGTAACTAAGCTAAAAGTGAGAGGACAAAAGAAGAGAATAGATGCACTGGATTTAAAGTAACAGAAAACCATAGTCCACTTATTAGTGGCAGTTAAAAGTACTTGGGGTCAGTCACCAGGAATGTGGTTCGCTGTGGAATCTAACCCTAGCCTTTCCATCTTCATGCATGGAAGCTGAGGGGTCCCACTGTCCTGATGTGGTTTTCTTCCTGCTTGAAACTATTTGACTATTTGTGTGTGTTCCAAGCCACTTTCTCTCCTTACTTAAGGAAAAGATAAAATGGTCTGGGAAATCTCTCAAATGGTTTATTAGATAGGAACGAAGACATTAGTGAGAAAATGAGGAAAAGGAAGGGATTGGAGGTGAATGCCAAAAGGTTGACAAAAAGATGCTTGAGCTGAGGGGGTGAGGAAAAAGGAGATGGAATCATAATCTCTGTACCTATTTAATATGTCAGAAGTTTTTTTTCTCTCAAAATGCAAGTCTTTTACCAAAATGTTACTTAATACTCCATAGAAAATGAGAGGAATCCCTAAGTATGAGTAAAATCGAGAGAATTTAAAGATAAGGGACTGTGGCTTCTTTAGACCTGATGTGGCCAATCAAGATACAGACTGTGGTTAAACCTGCCTGAGATGCTCCTCAAACTCCCTGACCACCTTTTCCTCAAGTTCCCTTGTGTGATGACAAATAACATGCTCAAACGATGAAAGGCTTGATCTCTATCTCTAAATATTTGACAGTCTCACTTTGTAGATGGAAGAGGCTGGTTTTGAGGGCTCCGGAGGAGGAATTATGGGCCGAGTGAGGTAGATTTTAGCACTATATAAAGATCTTTCCAAATACAAAGGTGCCCTGAAAAATTGAATGAGTAGAAGTACTTGAACAGAAAGTAGATAAATATTCACTTGCTGTGGTCAGGAACTAGAATATAAATCCTTTCCAATTCAACATTCCTATCACTTTAGTCCGGTGTTCCACCCAGCACAGGCATTTCCTCTATAGCATTTTGGAAAATAGAGATCTCCAGCCATTTTTTTTTTTTGAGTTCTTATTTAAGTGTGCATGCTGCTTGTTGCAGTTTGATCTTCTGGAGGTGGCAATTCATTGATTTATAGAAGGAATTTCCTGGAAAGAGTAGAGGGAATGATTTCCAGAGTGCAAGTGGAAGAACCTCATTTAACCAAAAAATTGATGAGAAGAATATGCTTCAGTTTAAGAACTTACTGAACAAACTTCAAGTTTTAGCACTTAATATTTCTGTTGTGTCTTTTATTGAAGACACATAAATTACTATTCTCTACTGAAAATGTTAACATTTATTTAGCACTTTATTTAGTCTTTTCACATTTTAAAATTTTCATTTAGACTTCAGGAAAACTGCATTATTATCCCAATTCACAGGGGAGGACACTTTGAAAATAATAGATACTGAAACTTGAATTTGCATTTATGTGCTGGGACTGTGCTGAAGACTTTGCGTGCATTGCTGCTAAGTCTGACAATACCTTTACAAAGTGGTTATGATTCCCATTATATTCTCAGGAAGCAGAGGCTGAGACTAGTAAAATAGCCTAAGAAGTAAAGCGGGAGGTCTTCCCCTCTTAGGGAATTGAGCCACAACGAGCTGAACGAAGGGTCAAATATTCAGATCAAAGAGTGTAAGAAATGAGAGAGTTCAAGGTTTGTTTAACACTCAACAAACATGAGTGTTACACTGTTCTTGGTCTCAGGGAGCTCAAGGTCTGATAGGATCTGGGCCATGTGTCTGACTCTTGGCTGGGGGCCTCAGCAACCAGCCCCATCTTCTTCTAATGTATCTAACATAATTGCCACAGCAACCTCACCAGAAAGGTGTGGAGAGATTAAAGACTTGCTCAGACCACACAATTACTATGTAGCAAAGACCAAATTTGTAGCATTTGAAGCTTCATATTCTTCCAAAGTCTCTAAATTTAGCTGAAACTTCAGCTCAATAAATTTTATTATTCTCATTTTTAATTGATTTTCTTTGCCTACAAAGGCTTTTCTCACCTTTTCTCATGCTGCTTAAAATCTCAAATTTCAACAGATACACTACCTTACCCTCTAAACTTTTTTCTCCTTCTCCTACCCTGGACTCCTGTCTCTCCTCCTTACAGAGAAAGAAGCCAAATGCATCTTCAGTTCAAGGTGAACTTTTCCACTGTGTCTGTTGCAGACTAGTATAATGGAGAGAAAGCTAGAACTAGAACAACTGACTTGTCATCCAGGTTGTTCTATTGACTAGTGGGTGATACCAGGTCCCTTTCTTACACAAGAAATTTTTCATTTTGTTTTTGTTTTTGCTTTTTAAAGATAATTCATTACATCTAATGTAACCGTAATAGCAACTCTTGAGATAGATATTATTATTACCATCACCAAACAAATGGTAAACTGAAACTTGGTGAGAAATTAAGAAAGATAGCCAGTGGCACAGAGAAAATAAGTAATGGAGTCAAGATTTAGCCCCAAATCTGTCAGAACCCAGAGACCATGTTCTGAAGCATGACACTCGTTGTCTCCTCGGCCGTAATGACTTTTCTGTAAAATGGAATTGGAGCAATCAGCTTTGGTATATTCCTAGCAGTACAGTTGACCTTTGACCAATTCAGAGGTTACGGGCACCAACCACTGCACGGTCAAAAATTCACATATAACTTTTGACTCCCCCAAACTGAACTAATAGCCTGTTGTTGACCAGAACTCTTACTAATAAGATAAAAAGTCGATTAATACATATTTTGTATGTTATATGTATTATATACTATATTTTTACATCAAAGTAAGCTAGAGAAAAAATGTTATTAAGGAATTCATAACAGTGAAAATACATTTATATTATTTAGTTTAAAAAAATTCACATGTAAGTGGACCTGTGCAGTTCAAACCTGTGTTGTTCAAGGGTTAACTATATTTCTTTTCAAACAAAATGATTTGAAGAACTCAAATATATAAAGAAGAAAAGCAGTATTTATACTGTACTTTTTGAATTTCAACATGTATTTATTTATGTATATTTACATGTACGCATATATTTGCTTAATGCATTATTATTACTACAAAGACAACTAAAATGTTTCAAAATTGTATTAATGAGCATAATTTTGAAACCAGAGTTATGGATCATAATTGGTGTCAGAATCCAATTATTCTAGTGATTTGTTTTAGTTTCATGACACAATAATTCTGATTCACATGTTTTTTTTTTAACAAAAGATAACAGTTTTTCAATGAATAAGCTTATTTGTCCATTAACAACTAGAGAAGATTGAAAGAGAAGCAATGGGATATTTTTCTTTCAAGACCGAATCACTAACACGATCTAAGAGCTGCTCACTTACTTGCTATGCGTTTCATTTGGGGAGTATTAATAAACTGACTCCTATCTAACTGGTTGAAATGTCATTGGCAGGAAATACTTTTGCAATATATCTGATAACAATATAAGATTTCTAAGTAATGGCATTAAA
Source organism: Pteropus vampyrus (assembly GCF_000151845.1). Lineage (NCBI taxonomy): Eukaryota > Metazoa > Chordata > Mammalia > Chiroptera > Pteropodidae > Pteropus > Pteropus vampyrus. The sequence goes on along the minus strand of NW_011888884.1, from coordinate 3,895,875 downwards.
AAAAAAACTCGGATGTCTTAGCATACCTCCGCCTATTATTTTTCAAGGCTGTATAAATCTACTTTGTTTCCCATTCAGTAGAAATTTGAAGTTTCAGTTTTCTTGTTGGCACCTTATTTGCAATTATAAGCAAGAGAATATCAGAATTCTGAAAAGCTGCTGTATTTTTGTTAGCTACTTAATAAATGGAATTCGTTCACTGACAAACATAATTTTTTTCTTCCTTAAAAATTTTTGAGATATTTGTGCTAGCACCTTGCCTTCAGTTCATCATATAACTTTCCTGTAAAAAGGGCAATTCTGGAATATACTGCCAATATAATTACCAGCAACTCTGGAAAATTGCAGTTGTGATGCTGAACCTTAATATAGTCGATTATTTATATGGCCTGACCCAATCCTATTTAGAAAGACGTTTGCACGTTTGTAAGAAGTTAACACCTAATATTTGACTATGTGATACTTTTAGAGTCCTTAGCCTGCTCGAACACACTGTGCTGATAGCTTTAAAGTGAGCCATTACTTCTATGCTTTTCCCAGATACTACTTTCACACCATCTATGCAAATGTTTCCACATTTTGGCCAGTTTAAGGTCAATATTCTTTTTCTTTTCATCTGCATGAACCTAGCATAGGAAACTAAGAAATACATTGAAAACCACAGTATTAGTAGTAAAGTTCATTAAAGAGTTCACAAAACTGACTTCTTTTATTAATCTATCATGTATTTGAGATGTCAAAAATTTCACTCCTCTCTACATGTGTTGTCAGAAAATGGAACCAGGTGTACATATATGTATATTTATAACAGTTTTATCCTCTTACATTTGAGTTGGATTGTTAAAAAGTACTGTTTTTTAAAACTTTCCCTCCATAGAATCTGATTCTGTGTCATGAGAGAAAGTACATGTCCACAATATTACTAACATGAAATTTACCTCAATTTGATAATATTAGAACTGCTCAATTAATATTACAAAAATCAAGTAGAGAGACTTATGTTATTGCTTACTGATTTTATTTAGATATGACTAACCTATCAAGGACCATAACGCTATTTTGAAGTAGTTGGTTGCATAAAACATACTGCAGACTTGGATAAGTTTATGATCACAAACATAGATTCCTCCAGTAGTTCCATCTATCATTGTAGTTTCTTGATTTTGCTGAGTTTGTATCAGAGTTGTCAGCACTTGCCTTCATTCCTTATATTATTCTCAATGGGTCAACAAGAGTTGATCCATCAAAAGATGCTAATATGTCATATCTAATTTACTGTTTTAATTCTCTCTCTCTATTTCTCTCTCCCCAGATACTGTATCTCTTTCTAGCTTTCAGGATATTTTTACATCTCCTGAGAAAAAGAGAACATTTATAAATACAAAAATGAGACAAGGATAACCGAACATTTGCAACTTTATCAATAAAATGTTAAACGCTCCCAAGATTTAAAATTAGCACCAAAGCTATCTATAACATTTTGACTCGATACATTTTGCATTCCATTCTTATTGCACTATTGACTATTAATTGAGGATGGGAGCATGTGCCAAGCAGATGTCGCAGAGTCCTGCCTTGCATGAGTGTTGTGTGCGTGAGCTGAGGTAGCATGCTTACTTTCGTCCAAATTTATGAGAGTTGACATACTCAGTCTTGTTTTTTTTTTAAAAAAGAATTTGGGCAGTGCTGTAACTTTTCTATCCAATGACACATTTACCATAGGTTCTTCTACATACACATACAGACACGTGCATATGAGCACACACATTGCAGAGAAATATTAAGATCTGCCTCAAAACAAGTTAAAGTGGCGAAATAAGTTAAAATTCCAATGACCCAACATGAGTTGAAATTTGAGTCTGTGCATTTTTGCTTATAACACTTAAAATACATCAAGACATATTTATAATACTTTAAAGTATATGGATTTGAGCATCTGTACAGAATTCTGTGATTTCACAAAATAGAATTTGAAAACATGGGATCAGATAATTTCTAAGTTTCCTTTCAGTTTTTGCTTTCTATGTTTATGACTGTTTTCTATAATCATATCGCTCTCTCCATCTTTTTTTTAGTTTCTAATTATCTTCTTACTCTCTTCTATCTTTAGTCTATTTTCTACTGCTTCCTTTCTATTAGAAAACATGCACATTTGAAATGTGGCTAGTGGGACTGAGGAACTTAATATTTAACTTTATATTTGATTAATATGCATTCAAATAGCCACATGTGGCTATTGTTTACCATATTGGACAGTGCAGATGTAGGTTATATATGCTTCTATAAATTAATAGTTATAACAATCAATAGAAGAATAAATGTAAAAGTTCAATAAACATGAAAAGATGCTGAAGCTCAGTAGCAACCAAAAATCAGGTATTATTTTTCACTCTTTATATTGATAAGAAGCACAAAGATTGGCAATATATGTTTTAGTAAGGGTGAAAGAAAATAAGTTCTTTTATATATTCTTTGTGGAAGTTTAATGATAGAGTGTGTTTGGAGTCACTCTGACAGAATCTATCATCATTTAACCCATCCATCCCCTTTACAAATCCAATTCTGGGTATCGAGCTTATAGAAATACTGGCAGAGATGGACAAGAAAGTTTATTGCAATACCAGTTGTATTACGGAGAAAAATAGAAACTCCTTAAATGTGAGATCACAGGGGCGATGCATTACATAACTCCATTGGGTACCAATTTGTCTTGTGGTTTGTGTGAGTGGTGCTGTCTGGGTGCTACTCTCTAAAAAGTCTGATACGTCTAACAGTGTCAAAGTTGTTAGATTAGTTATGGCACATCTCATCTACACTGTGAAATATAATACAGCCAGTAAAAGGAATAACGTAGAGACATATGCCAGCTAGACTGTTAGTGAAAAAATGTCATTTGTAGAATTATATGTGCAATAAAATCCCACTTATGTTTAGTAAAACAAAATAAAAAACAATCAAGAAAAACCAAAATTATCTGTGAGGAAATTCAATATAAAGTGTAAGAATATAGACTCTGGAATCAGACTGCCTAAGATTGAATTCTCTGACACTTGCTAGCTCTATGTTCTTGGAAAAGTGACTAAGTCCATCTGTGCATCAGTTTCCTCATCTGTAAAATGGGTATAACAGTGCCTATCTCAAAGGGTGATGAGGATTAAAAGACTTTAGAATAGTGTATGGCACATGGTAGACAATATTATTATCATTACTGCATACTTGTATATACCTACCTTAATATGCACATAAATGTAGAACTATCCAGAAGGATGTACACCAAATTGTTAACATTTCCCTCATCACAGAAAGTTCTAATAGCACTGTTCTAGATATTAATCTTTGGTTTTATATTTTGCATATATTTCTCCCAGCCTGTTACTTACCTTTTAAGACTATTAGTGTCTTTTGCAATACAAATATTTTTAATTTTATATAGTCTAATATATTAATGTTTTCCTTATTTGCACCTTGCTTAGAAAAGCTGTCTTTAATCCATGATTATAAAAATATTTTAAGTTTAGTTTATCTCTTTAAACCATCTGAAATTTAGCTTTGTGTTTGGTGCCAAGTAGGGATCGAGCACTATTTTCTTAATATACATAAATAAACATTTTACAAAAGAGAACTAGCATGCTAGATGTTGATTTAACCATGATATCCATTTGTTTCTCTCATAGGCGAGAGCTACCTGTTGGTCCCATGTCTCTATTAAAACTAAGAGTATCAAAAATGGACCAAATAAAAGAATGCATACATGGTCTTTCTTACACCAAGACTGTTTTCTCATTTATATTCTTGCATGGCTCTTTAAAGCATCTGAATTTGGATCCATTGATCTGTGTGTCTATTCTTGTGCCCATGTAATTTTCCGTAAATTACCACGATGTCATAGAATATTTTCTATGCTCTGGAATAACAGATGTAACTATGGATTATCTATTTTTTAACATTTTTCTCAACACACTTAAAAATCATGTGCTTGAAGTCTCATTTAAAGTATAATAACAATATGCATTGATAGCTTATTACATGCCAGATCCTTATACTCTTGTGACTAGCTATAGAGTATGAACCTGAATCACAGAGGAGTTAAATAATTTGGCCGAGGTGATACAGCTGGTCGAGTGTCAGAATTTGAACCCTAGCTGATACTCTGGAGCACAGCCCAAACTCTGGAGCAACTATTCAGTTTATAAGGAAGGAAAGTAAGGAAAAGAAAAAAAAAATTAAGTAAGGAAAATCTGTCTTTTAGGTTTACTAATTACTGCTTTCCTATATCTTTACCAGTTCCCTAGATTTTCAAATTTATTAGTTGAAATTGTTAAGTATGTCTTCTTATGACATTTGCTAGCTCCTCAGTATCTATGTTTTTTACATTGTTCAGAGGAATTTTCACTTTATTCCCTGTATTCCTACTGGCCCAAACTCTACTTTATTTTACAAAGAATACATTTAAAATTCTTATTAATATGATCTACTTTTAAAGTATATTTTCATCATTTAAAATTTTTTAATAATTCCTAGATCACATCTCTTTTGTGTTATTTTGCTTCTTTAAGATTCTTGAGCGAAGGTCTGGCTCATTTATTTCCGTTCTACCTTTCTTCTAATGAAGAGTTTATTAGCTTTGCATTTCCCTGTGAATATCACTTTGGCTAACCTGTTTTTCATGAAAGACTCTCTTTTTACTCACTTCTGAATCATTTGTACATTTAATTTTGATCACTTCTTTAATGTAGCATTTTACTAAGGGGTATTCTTAAATTTCCAAATGAATAGATTTTTTTTTTTTTTTTTATTTCTTTGGGAAAATGCCGCAGATTCACCCAACCCTGTTTTAGCTCTCCTCTTTTCTGAGCAGATAGGAGGCTGTACTCACCAACCTTTACAGTTAGCCTAGACCATGTGACTAATTCTGGCTAAAGAAATGGCAGAAGTGACTTGTGATACATCCAAGCTGAGGCAATGAAATTATGAGGTATCTACCTCAGCAGAGACCTGGCCTAGCCTGATGATTACGAACTATTATTATTGCTTCTATCAACAACTTCATAATCATTACTATTTCCTCCTACTAGTTAACTTTGGTAGCAACACAGTTAATCAAAAATATTCAATATTGCAGACACTCAACATAAACTCAATACTGTGAATATACAGAAGTGACTGTACTTGTGCTTTTAGCCTTCTAGATCTGAATACAGTGTCCTTCATTCATGCATTTGCCTGCCTTTCCCAAGCCCCTATTCTGTACAAGATTTTGTGCTGTGTTCTCTTGATACCCTCTATGAATAAGAATGGACAAGGAAAGAAAATGACAAGTTATCCTGAAAGTTTTATAAGAGAGTGAATAAGGATGACTCAAAGCAGATGTTCTTTCCAATATCTTTGGCCTTTGATTCCTCAAACTGCTGCATCCCCTATCTCCCTCACTTTCCCCATGAATGTGGCTCATTATTGAATTTTCTTTATTTTGATCATTTTCCTACTTATCTCATTTTATGGGTTTCATTTTTAGGGAGTAGCCTGACTGCTGCTTCTGATTTGTGCAGTTTTTGCATATGCTATTGTTTGCAGACACATTTTGGCTGGGACCTCATCTGATGAGCCATTTGTGAGTTCTGATTGAGTAGGTCACTTGTGGGCTCAATTAACCACTTGCCCTTCATCTGATGGTGCAAGTGGCCAATTGTACCTGCAATTAGCTAATTAAGGGTTTGGTCATTTCCATAGGCAATTTTGCCTTTATCTAATTGTGGGGCTGCACAAGATTCCTTTCATCATTTGGACATATACCAGTCAGTGTAGGCAGATGATGATGACTCTTGATGAAGGTATGATAGAAAAAAACGAAATCAAAAAAATTTTGTTTTATTTTTAAATTTCCTTCCCAATTTTTTGTATTGTAGTAAAATATATAGAACATAAAACTTACCATCTCAACTATTTTAAGTGCAATTTGGTTATATTAAATACATTCATAATGTTATGCAACCATCACCACCATCCATCTCCATAACTCCTTTCATCTTGAAAAGCTGAAACTTTACCCCATTAAACAATAACTCACCATTCCCTCCTCCCTCCAGCCCCTGGCAACCACTATTCTACTTTCCATCCCTATGATTTTGATTACTCTAAGTATCTGATATAAGTGAAATCATACAGTATTTGTCTTTTTGTGATTAGCTTATGAAATTTTGAAATTTTGCTCTCTACTGCAGCTGCCCAAGGTAGGCAAAAACACAGATTAAAATCCTAGAATTTGTTCTGTTCAAATTAAAAAGATCTCTCTAGTTATTTTAAAACTATTTTGCTTCATAGGTACTTACCTGTCTAAATAAAAATGTTTAACATCACAAACTTAGAAAAATTCCTGGATCGTCTATATGTGTGTGTGTTACATGAACATTTTGAGGGCTCAGGTACATGAAGTCATTCCATGAATTTGCATTCCTGCTATGAAAGAGCTTAAAGTTCAACAGAACCTAGATCAGTCTCTCTACAGAGAAATCACAGAAGCAAAGAGGGCTCTGAACTCAAGAGGAGAAGGGGGAATTTGTCTCATCTATCCTTTTGATAAATGCTTTACAAATGGCTTTTAGTGGGTTGAATAGTTCATTCAAGAACCAGGGAGCAGAACTAGAAGGGACTTTTTTTTTTTTTTTTTTTACTTAATGCCAAGACAAAAGAGCTGCAAAATGTCTTGGAACCCACTCTGTGAAATCTGTAATTCAGACTGAAAACCGTTGCGTTCTTCCCTTCTAGAAAGTGACCAATACATAGGCAACAATCAGAGAAAGCACTTATTGTCCAGATTTTTTATTGTATATAATCTGCCGGAGTCATAGCCACACAGCCAATTTCTATGGCCCATCTGTCAGGACATTGAAATTGCTTTATTATACAGAACCCACTCACAGATTCTGTGGATTCAGTAAGGAATATTTACTGAGTGTCATCTGAGATCTCAGAGGTTCCATAAAACACTTAATTAACATACGAAATCCACTTCAGCTAAGTCTACACCTACTTTCTGAATATCAGTTATTGATTTGATTACTTGTGAGGCTCAGATTTGCATGGGGAAAATCGCAGAAGCTATTGGACAATAAGCTAGAGGCAAAGCAAGGTGGGCGGCCTCTGATAACTATCTTCTCCCCAGGGAGAAGAGTTGGTGACAGAACTCCACCAAAGAATCACAGAAAAAGGTCTATAGAATTGCTTTTGTTTGTTTTTTCACCTTTTGGGGACTTTTTTTTTTTTGTAGTGACCAGGAGTGCTTCCTTAAATTGATCATTAATTGTCCATGTTATCATATGTGACTTATCTTGTTTGTCTCTACTGCTTACAAGCTGTGTTACCTTAGGCAAGTTACTTAACCTCTCTGGGCTTCAGTTTCCTTCTTTTAAAAGGAAGATAAAATCTCCCTCCTGGAGTTAATGTGATGGTTAAATGTATGATTAGATGAGTTTCTTCCAGCATCATCAGCCTGTGGAGGGCTAGAAACTAGCCTCCTAAGATCAAAGATTATTGCTGACAGTGCTGCTGTAATGTAACAGTTATTTGCATAGATTAGGTACTGGAAACATGATTGTTTATTGACTGGATGTATATTCATGGAGGTACATCAGAAATAGTAATGCTGGTTCTACAGCTTTAGACCTCTCATGCACACATGACCTCATCTCCATGTAATTACTTTTCAAGTGTTTATAGTAGTTTCCAGGAGTAACTCCTTCCTAGTGCCATATTTGCTACCCTGTTTCCAGCAGGGCATTTGCTGAGTGTCGCTAGAACAGGTATGTTCAGGTACCTGCCGAGACCCCATTTTATATATATTTGGTGCACAGCAGAAACTTTTAAGATGTAGATCTCTTTTCTTGTCCTGGAAACTACATCATACGTTGGGATTGTAGAAACATACTTGTTGGTTGATTGGATTGCTTTTCAGATTTTCAAATGATTTCTTTCTCTCAGATATAGGGGAATTCTCAAACTAAAATGTTTTGAATCATGATGGAGTCAAATTTTCAAGCTTAATTATTCTAATTACTAGTTCTGTGAAGGCATAAAACAAACTTGAACTTGGGAGTGTACCATTTAAAAACGTTTCTTCTTGAAGACACAACTGTTTCTTAGCAGTTCTCCTGATGTCATTTTATGTCTCAAAGAAGACAACTTCAGAGAAACCTCATAGTTTCAGTCAGTTTAGGCTAAGTTTGGCTGAGGTAATAAATGACACCTTGGTGGTTTACAGCAAAAAAAGGTTTGTTTCTCATTGGCTTTAGATGTCCATCATGGGTTGGCTGTGACTCCATGTCCTCATCATACCAAGACCCAGGATGAGAGAGCAGCCCCTCTCTGGGGTCTGCCTACCAAAGAATTAGATTCATCCTGTAGTTAGTTGATCGGGAACCATTGAGTATTTTTAAGCAGGAGAACAACACTGTTAAGTCTGAGCTTGAAATGATCACTCTGATGCTAGGTTGAAGGAACATGAATAGAAGAAGTTGGTGGCAGAGGAAGCTTTTACAAGGCATGTGCCAAGTATCACGGACTAGATATGTTATAACAGTACCTACTGAAAGGTGTTTCTGGCATGATGGAGCCACTAGGCGGTGGGCACGGAGAAGAGATGACTTAAACTCTTTCTTCCAGACAATCTATTAGAGAGAGAAAAAAGGCAGTCCAGATTAGTGACCAGTTGCTGTAGAGACAGACTTACTCCTGGAATGCACAGTGAATGCAGGGCACAACACAAAAAGCCCAACAAAGACTTCTGGCTTATGTAAAATGACCCGCCACCCCACAATACCTTGGGGTTCTTGGAGAGAAAGAATTGTTGTCAGCCTGGGGGCTGCAGCAGGAGTTCAGCATCTTAGCAAATGAATATTTGTCTTCTTGCACCTGTCAGTGCCCCAGTAATGTCCTGCTAATCTCTCAGTCTCATTTGTCCCAGGGCTTGCTTTCCACTGGGTGGAACAACTGGCAGCCCAGGCAATTGCAGTGGAGAGGCGTCCTCTTC
>NW_011888884.1:3879558-3886210 GCF_000151845.1 Pteropus vampyrus | reverse complement strand
CAGGGAGAAGAGTTGGTGACAGAACTCCACCAAAGAATCACAGAAAAAGGTCTATAGAATTGCTTTTGTTTGTTTTTTCACCTTTTGGGGACTTTTTTTTTTTTGTAGTGACCAGGAGTGCTTCCTTAAATTGATCATTAATTGTCCATGTTATCATATGTGACTTATCTTGTTTGTCTCTACTGCTTACAAGCTGTGTTACCTTAGGCAAGTTACTTAACCTCTCTGGGCTTCAGTTTCCTTCTTTTAAAAGGAAGATAAAATCTCCCTCCTGGAGTTAATGTGATGGTTAAATGTATGATTAGATGAGTTTCTTCCAGCATCATCAGCCTGTGGAGGGCTAGAAACTAGCCTCCTAAGATCAAAGATTATTGCTGACAGTGCTGCTGTAATGTAACAGTTATTTGCATAGATTAGGTACTGGAAACATGATTGTTTATTGACTGGATGTATATTCATGGAGGTACATCAGAAATAGTAATGCTGGTTCTACAGCTTTAGACCTCTCATGCACACATGACCTCATCTCCATGTAATTACTTTTCAAGTGTTTATAGTAGTTTCCAGGAGTAACTCCTTCCTAGTGCCATATTTGCTACCCTGTTTCCAGCAGGGCATTTGCTGAGTGTCGCTAGAACAGGTATGTTCAGGTACCTGCCGAGACCCCATTTTATATATATTTGGTGCACAGCAGAAACTTTTAAGATGTAGATCTCTTTTCTTGTCCTGGAAACTACATCATACGTTGGGATTGTAGAAACATACTTGTTGGTTGATTGGATTGCTTTTCAGATTTTCAAATGATTTCTTTCTCTCAGATATAGGGGAATTCTCAAACTAAAATGTTTTGAATCATGATGGAGTCAAATTTTCAAGCTTAATTATTCTAATTACTAGTTCTGTGAAGGCATAAAACAAACTTGAACTTGGGAGTGTACCATTTAAAAACGTTTCTTCTTGAAGACACAACTGTTTCTTAGCAGTTCTCCTGATGTCATTTTATGTCTCAAAGAAGACAACTTCAGAGAAACCTCATAGTTTCAGTCAGTTTAGGCTAAGTTTGGCTGAGGTAATAAATGACACCTTGGTGGTTTACAGCAAAAAAAGGTTTGTTTCTCATTGGCTTTAGATGTCCATCATGGGTTGGCTGTGACTCCATGTCCTCATCATACCAAGACCCAGGATGAGAGAGCAGCCCCTCTCTGGGGTCTGCCTACCAAAGAATTAGATTCATCCTGTAGTTAGTTGATCGGGAACCATTGAGTATTTTTAAGCAGGAGAACAACACTGTTAAGTCTGAGCTTGAAATGATCACTCTGATGCTAGGTTGAAGGAACATGAATAGAAGAAGTTGGTGGCAGAGGAAGCTTTTACAAGGCATGTGCCAAGTATCACGGACTAGATATGTTATAACAGTACCTACTGAAAGGTGTTTCTGGCATGATGGAGCCACTAGGCGGTGGGCACGGAGAAGAGATGACTTAAACTCTTTCTTCCAGACAATCTATTAGAGAGAGAAAAAAGGCAGTCCAGATTAGTGACCAGTTGCTGTAGAGACAGACTTACTCCTGGAATGCACAGTGAATGCAGGGCACAACACAAAAAGCCCAACAAAGACTTCTGGCTTATGTAAAATGACCCGCCACCCCACAATACCTTGGGGTTCTTGGAGAGAAAGAATTGTTGTCAGCCTGGGGGCTGCAGCAGGAGTTCAGCATCTTAGCAAATGAATATTTGTCTTCTTGCACCTGTCAGTGCCCCAGTAATGTCCTGCTAATCTCTCAGTCTCATTTGTCCCAGGGCTTGCTTTCCACTGGGTGGAACAACTGGCAGCCCAGGCAATTGCAGTGGAGAGGCGTCCTCTTCGAAACACATACAAGGCTTTATTTTCAGGAAGCTGCCTGGGTCATCTCTCCTGAGGTTATATTTTTGGATTAGCCATCCATCTCCCTGAGGTCACCATTTGTAGATACATCCGTTGAAACTTTAAGAGTAAATCTATGACTTAAGAGGAGGGAGCTGAAGGGATTTTGGTATTTAAATGGTGTCTCTCTCTCTCTCTCTCTCTCTCTCTTTCTCTCTCTCTCCCTCCTCCCCCTCCCTCCCTCCCTCTCGTTCACTGAGCAAACTAGACTTGTATCACTGCACTGATCATTCTCCTCACAGCCTCATGGAGAAGAATGAGCAAGCTGTGAGAGATTTATTTCCAGACTGGACTCTCCTCCAGCTGTGAGTGACGCAGCCAAAGAAAGGCTGTCAGTGCTGCTCCCAAGGTGGGGTTGGGGCTGGGGCTGGGACGAGGTATCCTTCATCAGAAAGTGCCAGGGTTAAGAGAACCCTCTTGATTACCAAATCCACTCTCTAAAAAGGAAAAGAAGGGGACCGTGAATGGAAGGGGGCCTTGAGATGGGCAGAGCAGAAAGGAGTATCATCTAAATAATTTACTGTGGTTCTCCCCATATTTGGTTCTGGGAGCCAGGCTGCAGCCACATCTGTGAGCCTTCAGCTCAGCTCAACATGTCTTTGGTGAGGAAACTTCTCAGATTTCAGGAGCCCTGCAAGTCTTTGGAATGCTTGCCAGTGAGGAATTTGAACATCAAAAGGTTCAAAGGTGGTTGGAAAACCCAATCCTCAAATTGTCAGAAGCAAAACATGTCTCCTCTGTCCTAATTTTATGATTTTAGTTGTGATGACTGGTGGCACTAAGAATCCAGGGAAGTCTCAGCGTTTACCTAGCAAACCCTTTCTTCTAAGGATTCAAAACTCTGCAGCATTATTTTAATTTTTACATGCTTGGGAAGGAGGGAAAGTGGTTATTTCATCTGGAGACACAGAGCAGTTTTAGTGATATTCATAATGGAACATTGTAAAACTGGGGAGGGGGTCAAGGTTCAAATATGGGTCTCGTAGCATTTGACATATTTTTATTTGGGGTCCAAATGAAGTACATTTTTAATAGACAGGACAGCACTTCTTTCCTTCAATCAGAGATAATACCAGACCGAGATAATATCCTGAGACAGCTCTTTCCTTCAATCAGAGATAATACCAGACCGAGATAATATCCTGAGACAGCAAGTTGCTTTTCAACTTAAGATAAATATGCCCCTAGTAAAATTTCACCCATTCTGGCTTTAAAACATGTCATGTACAAGGTCAATTAATTGTACTTGCAACTTAAAGCCAATCAGGAGGATGAGCTAATATTAAAGTTCTTTTTCAAAATGAAAATTTATCCTCAATCAGTATTTTTTTAACATGCTATTTCTTAAAAATAAAAAAAAAAGGCATGCATTATTCAAAAATTAGAAAGAAAAGAAAGCATGGATTAGCAGTGGGACATGACAGTGTACAAAGACATTTAAAATAAGTTATTCCTAAACGGCTATGTACCGACCGAAGAAGCTTTCCATGGCATCTGTGACCTTGAAATTTAATCTCAGATTCAGCTTCTGAGCAAAATGGCTGAGCCTCCTGAATAAGCAAGCTTTAGACTAATGCGTTTCATTCAAGAATGATTTTTTGAGGACCCTTTGGGAAGGTATATGAGGAGAATATGGTATATAGATCCTGGCCTCAAGGAGATTACAGCCCTGAGGGGAGCTTTGAGCGCAAAGTGACTGTGTATAATTTCCTCAGCTTTCTCAAAGCCTCAGTTTGATCATTTATAAAAGTGAAATGAAAACATCTTTCCTATCTTTCTCATTGACCACCCTGAGAACTAGTAGAGAGAGGGAGGGAAGTAGGAAGGGAGGAAGGGAAAGAGGAAGGAGACAGAGAGAGAGAGAGAGAGAGAGAGACAGAGAGAGAGAGAGAGACAAAGAGAGAATGGTTATGAAGAATTTTGAATAATTGCAAATTATTAAAAGGCTATCTATCTATGGTCATTGATGGTTGTATCTTACTTTTAAAACCAGACAGGGAGTCTTTCTGTGAGATAGTCAGTGTAGCATCCTTATGAGAAATGCCCCTATTTTATTCCTTTTCCATGGTTGCCTAGAAACAATAATAATCTTATTTTCCTGGCCCTTACTCTTTTTTCTCTACTGTCTGTTGAAGGCCTGATTCAGAACTACTGTAGCTGAAGATGCATCTGTGGTCTGCCCATGTGGCACTTTGGGTATGAGCACTGCCATGTGTAGACTGAGCTAGACATTTTGTATTCATTATCTTATTTAGTCTCACAGAAACCCTGTGAGGTTCACTGCTCTCACTTTATGTAAAAGGAAACTAAGTCTCACAGTAGTTAAGGAATTGTCCTAAGATCACAAAACCAAGAAAGAGAAGAGTTAGATTTCAAACGGTCTGCACTGGCTTTGATTTTCTTGGGAGTGAGTAAACATGAAAGCATGTTCCAGTCCAAGGTTCTTCTGTGGATCTCTGAGCTTCCCACCTGTTTTATTTCTTGGCCTGTTTAGCAGTGCATGTCTGGTGTCCAGTCTCTGATCAGGCTTTGTTCACAAATCTGGGATACTGTGGGTGACCAGAGTATCCTGAAATAAGCCTCAACTCCATCACTTACTAAAGTGAGCTCTAATTTCTTCATCTGCAAAATGGTGATAATAACATGAATTTCTTATAAGGACTGGATAAATAACGAATGTTACAATGCAGTCAGTGCATGTGGTATAAAGTGAGGAGGTGCCCAGAAATCTGAATTTGAATCTGAATTCTGATTCCAGTCTCTTCTGGGATTAGTCCAGAACTAGTTGTGTCCTGTGAACGGAACGTACCCTCAGAGATGTTTTGTGACATATTTGTCATCATGGAATCCTAGTTCCCCCAGGTCTTCTTATGTAGACAGCCCTGCTAGAAGATTATGTAGCTTCAAATAAAACTCTTCATTGAAAAATACCTTAGAGCCCAATTAGTTTAGTGGTTTTCTCAAATATTTTTATTAGTGGATTCCTATTTTTAAACAAATCTGAAAAAAGGAATCACATTATGCAAATCTGACAACAGTTTTGCATTGTCTCTGCATGGAGAGATACAGAGAGACCTGAAGCTCAAATTCTCACTGCAAACCTCCCTTCTCCAAAACTCTGAGGTTTTTCACAATAAGGTTCGAAGAGCTTGGTACTTCCTAACAATCTCATTTTTGTATATGAGAAATTTGAGGCCCAGGAAGACTTACTTCCTAGCAAGAATCCAGCCTTTTAATATATAAAGGCATCGACTGCAACAACTTTGGCTTGATCTGATATTCAACTGTAAAACCAAGTGACAGGAAAGTAGATGTTTTCTGTTTCTCTTTATATAGGTATTTAAACAGTGTTTCCCTATCTTCTATCTTTCTTGGAGATTATGTGAAAATGATTCTGTTCACCTTAACTACAGAGGAAACGAAAAAGAAGAATATCTGAAAAAGCTTTTGTCATTCATCTTTCAAAAAAACCCCAATTACTCAGTATGTATCCAGAACCTGAAAAACTTTCATGCCTTTTGACCCAGTAACTTTTCTTCAGAAAAATTTATGTAAAGAAACTAATTTTAAATTCAAAAAATGATTGATCACCATATCAATTATATTAGAATAAAAATTGTAAACAACGTATGCAATAGACAAAAGATAGAATGGTTGAGCAGTTTAGCTCAGTGGAATATTATAGAGCAGTTATAACTGATTTTATACATGAAATACTTAAGGATAAAATTAACAAAATATATTCAAGATCTATATACTGAGACCTATAAAACATTGCTGAGACAAATAAGACCCAAATAAAGAAGAGCTATACTATCTCAATATCAGAATATTCAATATTATTATATTGATCATCATTATTATTTAAATTTCTCAAAGTTGGTCAATAGATTCCATGAAATCCCAATAAAAATTATCTTTAAAAAATAGATTAGTAAGATGATTTAAATTTTACTTGTAAATGCAGAAAACAATAGCTAAATCAATTTAGAAAAGAAGTTGGAAGGCATACACTGATTTCAAGACTTACAAGGCTATAGGAATCAAGACAGTGTTATGTTAATATAAGTCTAGGCCTACAATATAAGAGTAGATATATAACTCAGTGAAACAGAATATAGTCTCCAGAATAGACCCACATATATGTCAAGGTAGCTCAATGAGGAAAGAGTAATCTTTTCAACAATCTATACAAGAACAATTGGATTTTGGGGGAATTCGAACGTTGATTCTTATATCACATACAAAATGAATTCAAAATGGATCCAAATCTGTACTTAAAAATGAAAACTATATAATTTCCTGAAGAAAACATTGGAGAAAAATCTTTGCAGTCTTGAAATGGGCAAAGGTTTCTTATGACACAAAATTCACTAACTCTAATAGGAAAAAATGATAAATTGAACTTTTTCAAAATGGAAAAGATTTGCTCTTTGAAATTCACTATAAGAATACAAAAAGGCAAGCCATAGATTCATAGAAAATCTTCACAATGCATACATGTAACAAAGAACTTGTGTCTAGGATATATAAAGAGCTCTTACAGATCAATAAAAAGATAATAACCCAGCTTTTGAAAAGTCATAGTATTTGAACAGACAGAAAAAAAGAAATATAAATTTCTACAAGATATGTAAAAATATGCTCAACATCACTAGGCATCAAGAAATGTAAATAAAACCACAATGATAAATCAATACACACTCCCCAGAATAACTAAAATTAAGA
>NW_011888884.1:3866005-3878471 GCF_000151845.1 Pteropus vampyrus | reverse complement strand
ATAGATTTTTATTCACAAAACTGGATTTTGAAAAGCAATGTGTTTTTTTTGTTTCTTTTTTTTTTTTTTTTTTTTACTTAGGAAAATGTCTCAGAGTCCTGTATATAAATCAAATTCTGGTGAATCATTACAAATACGTGTTGTGACTCAGTTGAGATGTTATGGATTCTAGTCTCATATTTGAAAACCCAAAGAGCCTAGGGAATAGCCAAAAGTGAAGAAACAAGATCCCTCTCTATTGCAAAGATAGGATCAAATGAGCAAGTCTGTTTCCCCATGAAATTCACTTTCCACGTTATACCTCGTCTTAGGGTGATTTATTCAAACCCTCCCAATCCACGGCCTCTTACTTAATGTTTTCTAGGAGCTAGCACTTCGAAGTTTTATAGAAGAGCAATATGAAAATATTATTAAGAAAGACACACATACACACACACACACACACTGTAGAGAAAGTCATTTTAAGTAGCCCATTTAAAGTTTTAAAGTTTTCAGTATGTAAAAACCTCAGCAGCATAGCAAAGCATTATCTTTGGGGTATGTAACTTCATTCAATCTGCTCTATTTATACAACTACCGAGGGTTAACATCAAGCATATTTTTTCAAAACGTCTTCTAATTCTGGGTTTGCAATTCAACTGAAAAAAAATCAAAGACACCTAAGAACATTTTATGACTTAAAAAGTTTTCTTTTCTTGAAATAAAAACTACTGCTGGAGATCTCTCCTCCCATATCCTATCAGCTCAACTACCTAGTGTGATTTGAATTGCCCAAACCTCGGTTTAAAAAAAGTAAAAAAGAGGGAGAGAAAGAGAGAGAAAGGAAAAACCTTTGGTAAAGTAAGTTCCTTTGATCCTTTTCTGCTCCTTATGAAAACTCACACTATGGTTAACACATTTCCCACAAGCCAAGATAATGAAGCACATGGGACACCGAGACTTAATTCTGTGTCTGTTTCTTTATTTAAAACACACACACACACACACACACACACACTCACTCACACACACACGCTCTATGGGCCAAGGGAAGAATAGGGTAAACTAGCTCGGAGCAAACAGTAAGAAGCAGTTGTGATTGCCGAGTTGGGAGATATCATTAAAAAGCAAACTGGGGAGTTCCAGTTTAGAATCTTAGGAGATTATTGATTCAAATCCTTTAAGGCATTCTTCAAAGGATTTCTTAAAAAGTTGTACTGTCTGAGGAGTTTGGGCTGAGTGTGTGTGTGTGTGTGTGTGTGTGTGTGTGTGTGTGATACAAGGGGGGAGATTAGTGGTTGGGAGGGCTGCATGTATGTGAGGTACAAGGTGATGAGTTATACGCATGGATTGTGAATAACTTTAGAGTCAGTCTGAGTAAATATAGGTCATTGCACAACAGGTTTTTGGTTCCTCAAAATTCAGCTTCCATAATAATAACCAAGGCCCTTCTCGAGGTGCCATCCTCCTTCACCATCTCCTTCCACTCCCCAGGGGCTGGAGCTAAGAGCATGTGGCATAGAGTCAGACTGTTTGGGTTCAAGCATTGCTCACTTACCAGCTATGTGATACTGGGCTCCTTAGTTAACCTCACCAAGACTCGGTTTCCTCTTAGATAGAATAGGAACAATAATATCTATGTCATAGTGTTGCCGGATTAAATTAGATCATTGAACATATTAAGTGATCAGTATGGTTCAGCTGTGTAAATATTTTTGGAAAGTTTTCTATGCACCAGATGATCCTGTTCTTCCAATCTGAACACGAGGCGCTGTATTGGTCCAGCCGCTGTAACAAAATGACACAGACCGGGGGGCTTAAACAACGGAAATCTATTCTCTCGCAGTTCTGGAAGCTAGAAATCCAAGACTGAGGCGCTAGCATGGTTGGTTGGTTTCTCACTGTCCTCACATGGCCCTCTCTCTCTGCCATTATCCCTGGTATCTGTTCCTGTTCTTATGAGAATACCAGCCATATTGAATTATTAGGTCCCCACCCTTATGGTCTCGTTTGAATTTAATCACTTTTTTGAAGATCTTATTTCCAAATTCAGTTACATTCTGAGGTCCTGGGAGTTGGGACTTCTACAGATAAGTTTGGGGAGACACAATTCAGCCAATAATAGGTGCTGAGTCATCACTCTGATTTTTCAAAGTAAGAGTAGGAGGACCCGAAATATCTTCTTTTTCTCCCACATGGTAATCTCTCTGTTATATTCAGCCCCACTTAAATATCTTCCTCAGCAGAGTTTCTGTTGAACTCACATACACATCTAGTCATAATTCCTTAGATATAATCTGTTATAGCAATTAGTAAACTACATTTACCCATCTAATACATACATATATATACCCACCAATGTATTTACATATATACATACATACATGTACATGTGTGTATATATATGTGTATGTGTGTGTATGTGTTTATATATGGAGAGATAAAGAGATGGGACTTTCATAGTCCATCTCCCCAGTTAGAATGGACACTCCATGGGGAGAGGAGATATTTTGATCACCACAGAGACTAGAACAGTGCCTTGATAGAGTAAGCCCTGACACTCATATTCACATCAGCCCAGAGGTCTGAAACCTCCTCCTAAGGCTCACTTAAAAGCCAGGAGTATGTCTGCTTTCTCTTCCTACTCTATAATTTGCTCAATAAATTTGTTGGACAAATAATGAAGGGTTTCACAGGCTGACATTCAATTCTTTGAAATTATTTGTGTGGACTATAACCAGAGAAGTAAACATGCTTGTTTTAATCCAGAAGGAGGGACATATACATATATCCTTTTGTTTATGAAGCCATAATTAATGAGAAGGCTTCTGAATAAAAGTACTGAGCAGAGTTTGGGACCAATTGCTGACAGTGTATTTCTCTCTTTAAGATTTTCTTTTCTGCACACAAACTTGGTTTGATGGTTTTGACTGACTTGACCATGCCTCGAGGCAAAGAAATATGATAACTATGTACCTAGGGGTGGATTAAGACAAAATAAAGGGCCATCACAGGGCTCTCGCCAATTCTGGCTCTCCACGACTCCCTCTGGGTAAATTCTATAGCTTACACCTGTCCAAGGCAGCAGAAACCTAGACCATCACATCTGTCAATGGCTGCCCAAATAATTAAAGCCATCTGTGCCCAGCGTCCCCACACTTCTCTGAATCAGTATGCAGCTCCATAATTTTACCAATGAGAAATAGCTCCAGAACCATTATGGTTAAATTCTTTTTTTTTTTAACGAAAGAAAAAGAAACTAAGAAGATAAACTCTTTTTGATCCCTCTTGACCCCATCAACAAAATGTCCTATTAAAGACAGCAGCTGAAATGTTAGGAAAGTCTTCGAGATGGAGATGCTAAATCTCCAAATCAAGTTAGAGGTCAGTGCATGTATTTGCCTGAATTGTTTTGTTCAGCACAGGGAATCCAACCTACCTGCTCTCTTTGTGCATCTAGTGATGAATGTGTTGACGGATTGGAATGCAGCCAAATGCTATTTCATGTTGAGTCTTCTCCTCGGGGTATTATGAGGCTGTGCAGGGCAGTGTGAGACAGAACAATGCATGGTTAAGAGCTTAGGCTCTCGAGTCAAACACAACCAAGTGGGAGTCCAACCCCTGTCACTTGCTTCACCTTGGGCAAATTACTTGGCCTCACTACATCTGTTTTTTCATCTGTAAAATGGAAATGGTAATAATATCTACTTTGTTAGTTATGGTAAAGATTACATGAAAAATGCATGTTAAGCACTTACCAGACTCCTTGGCACACGGTCGGCATGCAATCGATGTCACTGCAGTTTTTGTTATTGTGATAGTTATGACTCCCAGGCTATGCAGCCTCTTGGCTTTCGGTATACTTGCAAAGGACAACTTGAAATGGGCTTGCAATTCTATTCCACATTCGACGGGATTGCTATATTGTTCAGTTGGACTTGTTAATTGATAAAGCCTCTGTGATAAGGTGATATAAGTAGTTCCGAACCACCCACTTTTGAATAATCAATTAGTAAAACAAACTTCATAAGACACTTTCTATCTGGCAGATTCTGTGTTAGGGACATTTTCTCTCTAGCAACTCTTTAATCCTTAGGAGAACAATGTGAGGTAGCTGTTATGGATGTCTCCTCTCTTCCATAGGTTAACCCACTGGTTTTCCAGTGGTCACACATCAAACACATACAAAAGCCGATTGTATGTGGTCATATGCTTTTTGTCTGCCCGGAATTCCTCTGGTTTGGTTAACTTCTCTTTACCCATTCTATAATCAATTGTATGTCTTTGGTTTGAGTGGGACTGAATCCATCTCCCCTGGGGGTAAAGGGCGGTAAGAAAGACACAAGACTGGCAATCCCACTCTCTACACTGATGGCCATAGTATGGCCGACTTATTTCTCAGGGTCTCACATGGAAAGAAAGAGGGACTTTTCTTGAGATTGCATGGGAGTATATCTCTGGAAACTGAGAGAACTTGAAAGTTATATGTACTACCACTTGCCTAGAGCATACTTAAAAACACAGAGAAATGGAGAGAGAGGAGAGGGGAAGAAGGAGGGAGAGAGAGAGAGAGAGAGAGAGAGCACACATGTGCGAGAGATCTAGTAACATCTTTTGAACCTCTGGATGATGCAAATGTGCCTGAAACTGGTTGTGTAAGCCAATAAATTCTTGTGGTCTTAGACTAGCTTGAATTGAGATCCCGCTAATATACTTCTAGCTAACAATTGGTTCAGTGGAACCCTATGCTGCTTTATCACACTGCATAAGAATATTATGTTTGAACAGAGAATTTTTCTTTTTGTGCAAATGACTTTTCTACACACTAACTTATTTGGGACCAGTAATATTCTTCTCCCAAAAAAGAATATTCTTCTTGCTTTAACTCCTATATTTAACTCCTATATTTAAGTGCAAATATGGCCATAAAATGCTTATTTAAAAAATTTATTTAAGTCATCTGGTCCTTAGATTTCAAAATCATTTAGCAGTGAAGCATCTTTATAATTTTTTTTTTAAATGAGTTTCATAGTTTGTT
The DNA here is from genome assembly GCF_000151845.1 of Pteropus vampyrus. NCBI lineage: Eukaryota > Metazoa > Chordata > Mammalia > Chiroptera > Pteropodidae > Pteropus > Pteropus vampyrus. The sequence continues at coordinate 3,873,454 of NW_011888884.1, read as the reverse complement.
TTAAGGAAAAGTAGCATGTAATAATACTTGCATTGAGGTAGCTCTGATACGGTGGGAAAAGTATTACCCTTGGTATCTAAAGATATATTGGACTATCAGCTCTGTGACTGTGTAGTTGTGTGAGCTTGGGCAAATTACCTAGCTTCTTGGAACCTCAATTTCCTTATCTATCAATGGAGATAATAATATCTACTTTACATGATTAATACAAGAGTTAAATGAGATAGAGCTTGCAAAACTGAGCAAGAACTTTTTTTTTCTGAACCAGTTTAGTTTGGTATCTAGTGCCATAACCTGGGATTTTATGAGTATCGTTGGATAATGGTGATCATTTTTCTTCTTTGGAAATTTTTTTAAAAATATAAGGGTATGCAAAGAAGAAATAATAATCACCCATACTCCCTCCCCACCCCACCCCAAATAAATCACTGTCAACATTTTTAAATTATTTGTATTTTATCTTTTTTCAAGATTTGTACCTATTTAATTTTAAATTTATGCAAATAATACATAAACCAGTTTTAACTTAAGACATTTAGACCATTACAGATTAAAATATAGTATCCTGAAAACTTCTGTCCCCAACCGATGTCCTTCCATCAATACTAAGAGTGTACTCTATAATTAATTTGTCTCATGTGTTTCTCAAATTTTTTATGTTTTCTATACATATTGATATATTGGGAGAAATATAAAATATAGGTTTCTGAGTTTTTGTGAGTGATTCATGTTAATACTAATATTTTTGGACATTTTATAGTAATTTTCATGTTTATGAAATTGTATTAATTTAGTCCACTGTGGATAAATATTTAAAAATATTTTTCATATCTTAAACAATACTGCATCGTATCTTTTGTGTGTATATGCAAGTCTTTATCCAAGACAGATATGCAGAAAGAAATTACTGGAGCCTAGGGTCAGTAATTTTATAGGTACCACCATCTTGCCCTTCATATTGAGTGTTAATTTTAGGGTCATAAGCAGTTGTGTTTAATTTTATCCTTTTCTCCCTCCCCACCCCACCCCCACTTCTTGCTTGCCTATACTTGATATTATCAAACTTTTTAATCTTTGCCACACTGGTTATGAATCAAGTAGAGCCTTCATTCATAGAGCAATTCTGATTTTACCTTCTATGATTACCTATTTGTGTCCTTTAAACCATATTTTCATTGGCATTTGGACTTTTTTTTACAGACATGTAAGAATTATGTGAAAGCTTCAAATGCTCATCCTTATTATTGTCCTTAATTCTCTTGGCATAAAAATAGTTTTATTTTCCCAAATATGTGTTCTTAATTCAACTTGAATTTATTTCTTCCTATGAATACGACAATTCTTTGGATTCTTAATTTTTACCATTGATATGTATGCCTCTTGAAATAACACCACACTGTTTTAAGTACTGTGGCTTTGTTGTATGCCTTGATTGGAATGACAGGTTGATAAAATGACTTTTTAAATGTAATTTTTTTATAAGGCATAAAGAAAAGAGACTTCTAATTAATGAGCACAGCTGTGTGCTGAGCACGATGTGGGGGTTGCATTTTCACATTTCATCGTCATGTCAGTCATGTGAAAGAATTGGTATTGGCTGACTTTTGTAGATGAGAATCTCAGTGGAAATGTTTAACTTTCTCAGGGTCACATAGCTTGTAAGCAGTGGAGCAAAAATTTGAGTTTATGTCTGTCTGACTCAAAAAGTCAATTCTTTCCTTGACGTCTCCCACATTCCCAAGTCCAGACCATCCTTGAGGAAAACAGTAATATATGTTAATTCCTTTCATTTTTTAAAGCTGTATTATTCTGCAGATAAGATCCTTCATATAGCAGGAAGCTGAAAGATGAGGCTTTAATCAGCTATATATAAGTTATGTTGGGGACAAGAAAGATAAGGAGAAGCAGAGCCTTTGGTAAAGTTGATCAACTATTTCTTATTTTAAGGAATAATACAGCTCTGATCCCACCCCCACCTCTTTGCCTCAAGTTTCCTTATTCTCACTAATTAGTTCCAAATGTTTTTCAGTTTTCTGCTGTCTTCTCCTTTTCTAGACAGAAACCTAATGCCAGCAACGGGCACCAAGCCTTCCCTTTGGCCTTTGCTCTTTATGGCCAGGTCGCTGCCTTCAGCAATTAGTAAATCATGGACAATTTCAGCTGTCACACACTCGTGGATTTGACTCTGACCCCTCTCTGGACTCTGAAGTCTCTTGAACCAATCTGCAGTTTTCCCAGATGGGCTTCCTTCTGCTGTTGCAGTGGTGAAGAATGTGAAAAAGGCTTTGAACCAGCGCCACAGAGTTCTTGGCTACAGATTGCTCACTCGGGCTTTGCAATATTTCCAGTTTTTACCTGAGAAGCAGGTAGTTAGATTTATCAGATTGTTCACTTAGCCATGGAATAGGAGAAGTCTAGACTTCTCCCCTTCCCTTTTAAAGAAGAATGAAGACCTGTCTCTGTTGATTTATGATCTTGGAAAGAGGAGAAGGGCACAAGATAAAAGGAGAGATGAGGAATGCTATGATAAAGTGGGTAACACCTGAGGAATCTCTCCTGCCTGGAGACAAGAGAGATCTTATAGGGCGTTGAAGACAGACAGGTTTTATTTATTTATTTTCAGTTCTTAAATGTGAAATTTCATCTTCTCTGACTTTTCCACACTGAGGACTTTGATGTCCCACGAGATTTGCCTGAGCTGGTATTGAGGTCTTAAGGAAGGTATTTCTGAGCATGGAGAAGCTTTTTCTTTAAACCGAATGGCTCAGTTCCATTTCCTGTAGCATAATTGAGGAAGGCTGATGAGTAAGGACATGTTCGTGTATTTTTAGACTAGTGAATGATTGAAATTACTGCACATGAAAACCAAACACTTCCTAGGAGTGGAAGTTTATAATTCAAACTTGACCTAACTTTGGCCTGGCCTATTTCTTTTTGCTACTTGACTTACATCTTGACTAGTATTTTTTTGCATTTGATTCCTATGGAACATACATGGAGGGAGAACACAGAGCTAAAGAGATGGTAATGAATGACAAGGAAGGAGGTGAGGAAGCAAAGAGAACAGAGTTGTAAGAGAGACCACATGCCCTTACTTGCTCACCTGATTCTGGAGAACAGCCAACCATTAAATGCAATGATCACACTGTCATATCGCTGAATACAGGAGATTGTGATCACATAACTGAGTAGATTGTTTTCTTCCACTCCAAAAACTTTAGAGTCTAACCTTGAGGAAGGTTGAGGACACACCATACAACACAGTGTCTCTGAAATATTGAATGTGTAGCTGAGAGTCAGATTGCAAGAATGAGGGTCAGTGCAATTGCATTGTAATTGCAGCTCTGTCCCTCCTTATGTTATCTTCAGTGGGTTTTCCCCATTTTGGCCTGTGGGTTTCTGATAAGGAAAAGGATGGGTTCAATTAAGTAAGTTCTAATGAAAAGAAATATGGAGGATCTTAACAAATACCTGTTAGCTGCAAAGTATCATATTTCTTGTGCCAGGGAATCATAGATAAGGATTGTTGCTAAGCATGAAGTTGTGCAAATGGGAAAGCCATCCAGGGATCATATTAGATTGGTCTCGTAGTCATTGATCCTTGTTCAAATTCAAGAAGAAAGTATGGGGCCAGCATTGATGTCTCTGTGGTCAGAGCCTCTGCTTATGGTCTCCACCAGCCAGTTGAAAAAAATCCCTTTCTAACTCAGATTTAATAGGTTTCTGGGCCCCGTTGTCCCCCAGTGCCATCGTTATCTTGTTCAGTATGAACTAAGGTGCAGTTCTCTGTGTATGCTTGAAACTAACTAGGCAGCTCTAGTTACCAGGAACAACTTTTGTGGGAAACATTCCCCAAATATGTTCAAAGAGAAGCATTAGAATTCTGAGAAATTTAACTTACTTCAGGTGTGCTTGGGAATTACTTTACATCTTAAAAACAGAAAAAACGGGAGGGAAAACCCACAGTCTTTTCTGAAGCGAAAATTAATTGTCTATAGTCCTAGGATTTTCCTTTGGGTAATAACCAAGAAACTCATATCAGATAAGCTCTTCTGCAGATAACAACTCTAAAATAAAAATATCAAAGATTTTATATAAAAGATTGTGTGTATGATTTTTAGGCAGAAAGTAAGCCCTAGTCTGTGTTATTTCAGTTGGCTAAAATGCAGATATAAAAGCTGGAATTGATCTTCTTTGTAGAATCAGTAAACAGAGTTCAGGGCAACCAGAGAGTCCAGAAAGTGAGGGTTAGGTTATGGGAATATTGACAAGTAGAGAACCAAAAAGGGGAGCTCTAAGTTTTGTATATGACTAGATTCAGATATCTGGTTGACCCTTGAACCATGCACACATGAAACAAATTGCAAGTCTAGTTGAGGCTACCTAACTAAACTGAGATTTTAGTTATTAATCTCAAGAGAAAGAGTTTGCAGTTTGAAGTCAAGTTAATTTCCTGCTCAAAGAAGTCAACACTCTTTGGAAGAATATAAAAGAATCCAGAGTCTCTACAATACGACATTCACAGTGTCAACAATATCCAAAATTGTTCAGTATGTAAAAATGAGTAGAGGAAACACAAATGACAATAAAAACAAGTTCATCCCCACTGGCAATCGAAGAAAGCCAAATGAACAATTAATTGATTTTAACTTATCATATTGGCAAAGTTTTAAAAATAACCTATGCTAGCAAAGGTATCAAATGAATCCTCATCTGATGCTGTTTTGAGCATCAGATAAATTTCTCGAAAACCAATTAGGTTAGATACATTACAATGCCTAAAATAGTTTACACCCTTAACCCAGCAATTCTACTTGTAAAGATGTATTCCAAATAATTTTCAGCTGTGCAGAGTCTTATATAAGGATATTAATAAAAGGATGGTTAAAACAATTAAATATAATGGAATAATTTACAGACATTAAATTGTTTTAAATAAATATTAAAGACAAAATATATAAACACATAAATAAAGAAGCAGTTGTTATTTATTTATGAGTATTTAAATATCTTCCAGATCTGTGACTTTATTACCCTTCTCACTCCTCACTTACTTGTGCTTTGACTCTTTGGACCTTGGTTAAATTTCTCAGAGGGCTATTTATTGGGATATGCTTTTCAGTGGTATAAGTACCTATTTTTAATGTCTATAATTCTACAACCAATGGTATTTTTGGTGGAGAAGAAGACACCTGGGTTTAATTTTTCATTTTAAAAATAGAAGCTAAGATGTAACTATTTGAAGAGATGACAGAAAACAAAATGGAATAGGGAACTATAAAAAGCAGGTAACTGAAACGTTGGTCAGGAATACTTGATTTTAGGGTAAAAAGTAGACCCACTGTATCTGCACAGAGATGATAGGATTTACCAGGTCCCATGTGTGATTTGGTAGGTAGTTATGTCAGAGATCTTCGATACTCCCAGCATGCAGGAATTGGCTAAAAAATTATTCTAAGTTCCTCACTATATAAATCCAGAAACTAAGCCACAAAGAGGTGAAGTAACTTACTCAAGGTTACACAGCATGCTAATAAAATGGTTGAGGACTGGTTAATCCAATTGATTTCTTTGCATTGTACAGCAATTTTTTAAGTTGTTTAAAATGAAAATATATAGATGTAGGTTAATAAGAAATTCAAGGAGGCACTTCTATAAATGCTTTATAAATTTTTATTTTGATACAATGCCAGATTCTGTCTTCATTTCTTAGATGAAGCACCTGAGACACCAGGCAAGGGATTAAAGAAGAGCAAGTTATGATCCAAATCAAGTCTGAAATCTCTTTCAATTGATTACCTCACCTGTCAGTAGCTTAATAAGCAACATTACCTCTTTCAAAAATCAATGAATGGAAATTGTATGAGGAAACAAATTGGTAGAAACCTTTATTCTTGTATTCATAGAAAATATTTTTAAATGTATGAAGGTATTCGTTGCAGCAGTATCTAATATCAAAAAGACTTGAAGCAACAGAATTAGTCAGAGGGGAAGGTCTAAGTAAATTGTGGTACACATGAGATTATTGTGTAACTAAGGAATATGTTGTTATCATTAGGAATACAAGCATGAAACAGTGCCCTTACCTCTATGTCCTCACTTCTCTACATTTGGTAGAGTCAGCTCCATACACCCTGAAATCAAGGTGAAGGCCTGCTGGACTCTCTCCTCTGGGGACTCTGGGAAGAAGTTGCTTTCAGGATTATTCACCTTGTTGGCAGAATTCACTTTTGGCCGTTGTGGGACTGAGGATCTCATCTTCTTGCTGGCTGTTGACTGGGGTTCACTGCCAATTCCTAGAGGCTTCTCCCAGGCCCTTCCACGTGGTTCCCATCATCTTAGCAACGGAAAACCTCCCTTGTGTTGTGTTCCTCTTACACTTCAAATTTGGCTTTCTGTTTTGCTACCAACTGGCAAAAACTCTCTTTTACGGGGTCACGTGATTAGATAAGGCCTACATGCATAATCTCCCTATCTTAAAGTTAATATCTATGAAATCCCTTTTTGCATATAATGTAACATATTCATGGAACTCAAACCTAGGGGCAAATTAGGGCCTTGGGATTGTTTTAGAATTCTGCCTATCACACAGCAGATAGTCATAGGGCTCACTCTCCTACTTCCTTCAGGTCTTTACTTAGATGTTAGATTTTCAGTAAAACATGTCCTGGAATCAATCTAAAATTTCAACTGTACCTCTTATCCCCACCCGAACTTCTACCTCCTTTACTTAACTTTTTTTTCTCTTTAGCATTTATCATCTAATATGCAAAATATTTTACTTATTTATATTGTTTGTCTCCTCTATCACATATAATCTCAGTGACTTTATCACTGTTCCTTGCTGTAGTTCTGGCTCCTAAGATGGTACCTGGAACGTAGTGGACACTCAATAAATAATGCATTTAATGAGTGAATAAATAAATGATACAAAATTATATGCATATGATTATAATTACTTAAGAATATGTATGCATGTAAACACAATTAAAAATAGTATTGTTAAGATGGTGAGATTTTAATAGCTCAAAATTTATTGCCTAATAAATTTTTTGCCTAATAACTTATTGCCTGATAACTTTGTGTTGCTATTATATTGACATAACAAAGAAAAGGCCCCATAGAGGGGGCTGTTCTCTGGGGAGTAGGAATTAGCCAAGTACAATACACTCGTGAGTGGATAATTTTGAGGAAATGCTAAGGACTCTGTGGCTCATCACAGGCAGAAAGACATGCCAGAGGCATTGCGATGTAAGAGAAAGAGCACGGGAAATGGAATCACAGAGACCTGGACCTGAGTCTTGTTTCTAGTATTTACTAGTGTGCTTTGAAAAGTCACTTAACACCTCTGAACCTGTTTCCTCACTAAAGAAATGAGGACCATAGAGCAGGCAGATGCTTAGTCTTACTTTATTTCACTTCATTCAGCCTATTCGTCCTTTGAGTTGC
>NW_011888884.1:3845840-3865955 GCF_000151845.1 Pteropus vampyrus | reverse complement strand
TAGTGGACACTCAATAAATAATGCATTTAATGAGTGAATAAATAAATGATACAAAATTATATGCATATGATTATAATTACTTAAGAATATGTATGCATGTAAACACAATTAAAAATAGTATTGTTAAGATGGTGAGATTTTAATAGCTCAAAAATTTATTGCCTAATAAATTTTTTGCCTAATAACTTATTGCCTGATAACTTTGTGTTGCTATTATATTGACATAACAAAGAAAAGGCCCCATAGAGGGGGCTGTTCTCTGGGGAGTAGGAATTAGCCAAGTACAATACACTCGTGAGTGGATAATTTTGAGGAAATGCTAAGGACTCTGTGGCTCATCACAGGCAGAAAGACATGCCAGAGGCATTGCGATGTAAGAGAAAGAGCACGGGAAATGGAATCACAGAGACCTGGACCTGAGTCTTGTTTCTAGTATTTACTAGTGTGCTTTGAAAAGTCACTTAACACCTCTGAACCTGTTTCCTCACTAAAGAAATGAGGACCATAGAGCAGGCAGATGCTTAGTCTTACTTTATTTCACTTCATTCAGCCTATTCGTCCTTTGAGTTGCCAAGGAAAAGGCTGCTCATGCTGTTCATACTTTTCTTCATCTAACCTGTGTTAGGTTAAAGAAAAGCATCTTCTTGATAGGGTAAGATAATGTCTCAGTAAAAGAAATATCGTCAAGTTAAAAAAAAACAAAACAATATTGATTTCAAATAATTGTAACTAGCCTAAAATGACAGGAGTAGGAATTCCTCTGTGGATACAGAGGAATTTTGACCTTGAACCATTCACTTTACTTCTTGGCCTTCTGGTACATTCTGAGAATCCTTGCATACATGAAAAAAAGTGACTCTTTGTAGAAAGATATTTTCCATATTAAAAAAAAAAACTATTAAGTTTTAAGCATCTAATATATTCCAGGCACTGTGCTATATTCTTTATATACATTATCTTTAAAGTTCAAGACAAATCAATCAGCATATATCAGTGCTTATATTTTATCTACAAGGAAGCTAAGGCTCAGAGAGATTAAATAAATTCTCAGGAGTAGCATGACTAAATGCTAGAGTTGATCTACTGCTATAATCTGTTGACATCATTTTTAATCTGGATCATTCTTCTCAGTGTATTGACTCCCTCGCCAATTTTGTGTCAAAGAGGATTTGGTTCAACATTCTATGCCTTCATCTAAATCTTCAACTTGAATAAATTAACAACAGCGTACTTGGTTTCTGCCACATCTCCCGTGCCTAGCGTAACACCTCATACGTAGTAGGTGTTCGGTAAATAATTCTGAGTGAATGAATGAAAAATGAATGCCAAGACAGAGCCCCATATCATGCCTCCACTGACATGTAGCAGTATCGGTCTTTTCAGGTATAAATCCATTGTACTATATTGCAAAGATATCCTCATTTCTATACTTTTATCTATAATTATTAAAGGAAAGCATTATGAAATGTTTTGGTGTGGTCAGGTACGCGATAGCTATAGTTTTCTCTAAATGTACCATTCTTACCATCTTATTTTCAAAAAGAAAACCTTAAGTAAATCTGTTTCATGAACCTATTATTTCTCTCATATTTCTTTTTCCTTCTCCTATCTTTTTCCTACCTCCTGTCATTCACAAATACTCAATGTTATCATTTGTTCCAGAAAACTACTTGGGATAGACATTAAACACATTACATATTTTTATAGCATAGTCCTTTTGGTAAGGAATGATAATATTTCTATCTTAATTCTTCCAAGATTTCTGGCAGAGTTTTAATGATACATTTGGGAAGTTTTCTTAACAATAACAACCACCACCATTTACTGAAAAGCTGCAATGTATAAATACTGCTTAGATACCTGATATATATTATCTTATCTAATGATCCCAAATTTATAAAGTAGACATTAATATCTTAAATTATCAATCAGGAAGCCAGGACTAAAAGAGCTAAATATTTGCCCAAGTTCACCCAGATAGGAAGTAGTGAAGTCCAGGTTCAAAGCTAGGTCTCTGGCTCCAAGGATTGTGCTTTTAATGAATATATACATTGCTTGGTATGTAACTTTTCTAGGCCAGGAAACACATTAAAAACATCCTGACGTTTTCTTATGATTACTTCACCAGTGTTTGGCTCCACTTTTCTCATTTTAGTTGGATTAGACTAGGTTATGCTGCAGTAACAAATAACATCAATAATCTCAGTATTGCATTTAAGTATCAAAATGGATTTACATGATCACAATAACTGGAAGACCTCACTGGAAAGTCATGCACAGACAATTTATGATTTCAAATTCAAAATGATCCATATCACTTCTAGTGACATTTCATGGCCTAAGCAAATTGTATGATCAAGCCAGACTTTAAGAGGCAGTAATGATAATCCTCCCCTATATCCTGAAGGAGAGAATACACTATCAGTGGGGAGTCTCCTCAAATCCATGTTTTGTCTGCCCTTTCTAGCATTGAGAATATTCTCTTTTAAACATAAAAACAAAATGTGGGTTGTAAAGTTCAGTTTTCATTAAAAATTATGTCATTATATGTTTTCATATAAAAATTATGACAGTTTTAATACTTCCTTCTTGCATCTCACAAAATGAAGAAAGTCCTTGTTGCTGTCCTTCACACTTACGAGAGTCACGTAAATCTATTATTTTCTGACCAGTTGGTCACCTTCATCATTTCCCCTTTTTATATATATCGTTTAAACTCTCCACTCATTAGAGCTCCCTATACGATTACATTGACCTCAGGAAACTGACCCCACTCTTCTTCGGTGTGATGAAAACTTGCTGTTGTAAAGTCATAATTTCAATTTTGTGTGCCTGGTGTCACAGATTTTATTTAATCTTGGAGATTAAAGATGCTTTGAAAAGATGAGCTCAAAATGTTTATTACTCCCCTACCTTTATTAGCAAGCTACTGGAGATATGAAAAATAAAGGAGTTTTTATTTTAAAGGAAGAAGCAGCCAGAAAAGAGAAACTCAACACAGAAAAGTGGTGAAGAGAAGTCACAAGATGACAACTTTGTAGCAGAACTAGACAGAAGTCATTTCAGATTGCAGTAGAAACCTCTGAGAAAGAGGTTCTCCTGGCAGTCTGATACATTTGAAAAGTGAACATATGATTGATCTGATGGAGAAATTAAGGATAGGTACATTGCAGACTACTCATGCCAAAAGCAAACAAAGCAAGATAATAATCAACTCTAAGAAGAATAAGTACATTGTGCAAAATTGAACCATAACTATTGAACTTGGCTCTGCTGTGTATAATATTTAAACAAAATGTAAATACTGATATTGATTAAATGGATTAAGATATAGTTATGGTAAGCGATTTCCACATCTCTCTCATCCTGCATGCCTTTTGCAATGAGAATTTGCCACTCCCCTCATTAAGAGTTGGAGTTGATTTCCCTTCCCCTGGAGTGTCACTTTGCCCTGTCACTTGCATTGACCAATTCAATGTGGTTGAAGTGATGCCAGAACATTTTGAGGCCGGACTTTAAGAGATCTTGTAGCTTCCGTTTTCAAGCTTTTGAAACGTTTCCTTTTAGAATGCTGCCTGAGTCTGCCATGCTCTGAGGAAGCCCAAGTGAGACACGTGGAAGAGAATCAGGAAGCTCTGATTGAAATCCCCAGTGGAGCCCGGCTTCCAAGCCAGTCCACCAGCTGAATGCAGTCACATAAGTGAAACCAGGTAAGACCAGGAGAGAAACCACCAGCAGGTACAGAGCATCACAAGAAATAATAAATCATTATCTCTCTAAGCCACTATATCGGGGGTGATTTGTTATCCCCAAATAGAAAACGGAAACCATGTCTGCATTGGGAGAATAGAAGAAGAGGCGGGGTGCTAATTTGTTATCCCCAAATAGAAAACGGAAACCATGTCTGCATTGGGAGAATAGAAGAAGAGGCGGGGTGCTATAAGAGAGCTAAATTATCAACTAAAATGCCAGGAAATTAATAAATAATATCTTCAAAGGACGAATCAAGAGGAAAGCATTAAGAGTGTGTTATCGGAGATGTGGAGATAGATACCAGAAGAAATAACCAAAGTGTTTCAAGTTGCTGCCTGGGGCCAGACTGTGGGGTGAGCCAGGGGAATGCAATTTTTCATTATAGACCTTTTAGTAGTATTTGATTTTTAAAATGTGAACATGAGTTACTTTGATAAAATAAAATTTATGTGTTTTTAAATTTTCCCTGGAATATGCAATCATGTGAAGTTAGAGCATACAAAGGCCTCAGGGCTGGGCAGATGAATGAGGAGACACCTGTAATTTGGTCGACGGCTTTCTGTTGGCCACCCTGCCCCTAAAGGCTAGCCTCCCTCCATGCCTCTCTTTTCAGTTTTAGTTCTCAGCAACCAGTTCAAAATGAGGGTGCATTTTAATACACAGGAGAAGACTTGACAAGTAACTTAGAAGGAAAAAAACAAGAGGCGACAATGCCCTGTCCTTTTATTTTCAGCTAATTTTTATCACGGCCCCATGTCTTTTTAGAAGAAAAGGTAGAGGAGAAAAAAGCTCAGAAGTCTGTTAACTACTAATATCTGAAAGAAAAGAATGATATCTTTAAATCACAGGTTCTGAGAACCTCTAACTAGCCCCAACTCGGTGCAATCTGATTGCTGGAAAAATACTTGTAATTCTTCTGTGCTCTTTGGGGTCGGTCCCTCCTTGTTTGTGACTGTGAATATAATCTGTACTAAGTCTTAAAGAACTTGGGATTTTTCTGGTGATACATAGCTAGAAATAGCTTTGGAAAATCTGCTTATTTTTGTTTCCTCCACCTTTCCCCACAGAATTCGTACTGCCATCCTTTGGCCTGTTAGAAGTGCTTGCTTCAAGCTATCCATTATTTCTGAGAGCAACACAGTCTGTGGCTTAGGCTGTGCAATTCTGACAACTGGACAACTTGGTTGGTTCAGGGTTTAAAAAAAATCAATCAAAGCAGCTGTTTGGCAAAGTGTATTGAGTGATTTTCTCATTTTTCAGCAAGCTGTTGTGGAATTATATCACTTCAACTCAAGTATTCTCTCATTCCCCAAAATATCTCTACTCTTTAACTGGCTTCCCTTTTTCTGTCCCATTCTTTCCCCAGTTCCCAGCTTAACTTACCTTCAAAGGAAGCATCACAGGATTATGCTTTCTGGTTGGGTGATTCCAGTAATGAAGGTGGAGCTATTCTTGGGGAATGGATCAAAGAATATTTGTATGGTCAATTTGTATGCAAAGATGTTAAGATGGAAGGGCTGAGTGAAGCCCCTGCCTCTGCTTTCTCAGTCCTTGCCAGCGGTAGTGACTGAGTCCATCCTTGTCCTGTCCAGCATCATCTCAGGCTGTGCCAGGCTCACCATCCCTAGGACTTGGAATGGAATCTTATGCTCACAGGCCACTCTCTAGCCTGCCAAGTATAACAATAACAATAACAAGAATCAATGCCAATTGTTGAGCATCTGCTATGGGTTCAACATTTGACCAGCTACTTATTGCTAATCCTTCTGCCAATCCTGAATGTTAGGTATCATTTTTCTCATTTTACAGATAAGCTTACACACTGGCCCACTGTCACATAACCAGCCACATGTGGAGGCAGAATTTTAATACATATCTTTCTGACCATTGCTCTGGATATTACTGGCTCCTGGGCCCTACAAACTATCCTTATAGCTCTGTCTTACATTCAGTTTCTGTTTCTATAGTGGCTTCTCACTGCCACTGTCTTTCTAATGGATTAAGCCCCATTGATGGTGACATTTGTCTGAATCTGGCCAATCCGTTTAACTTGGCTCCTTGAAACCCTGACTGCTTTGGCAGAAGCTGGCCTGGAGAATGGCCGTTTCTCTCAGCTCTTGCTGCCTGGTCTTGCCTGCCTCCTTCCCTTGCTGCATGAAACCTCTGCTCTTAGAATGCAAACATCTGAAAAAACCTAATGAATGTTATATTCATTATTTATTCATGTTATTGTGTCCTAAGCCCTGTGCTATTCTTTGTGTGGGGCAAAACTAATCAAGAATAGATCCTGACCTCAAGGAGCTACTGTCTATTAGAAGTGGCTGAGAAGTATAGATTTATACTAATAGTAATAATTGTAGTTGTAAACACCTATATAACTCTTATTATGTACAAGACACTTTAAGAAAGTTGTTTCACTTTGTCCTCACAATAGCCCAGCTAAGTAGATTCTATTATTATCCTACTTTACAAACAACGAAACTGCAGCACATAGGGAAGATTATGAACCAAGCAGTGTGGCTCCAGATCTGAGTTCCTAAACACTGCTGTGTTTAATGAAGATGCTACATAGGTTGCAGGGCAAGCATAGATCAGAGGAATAGAGAGAAGAAATATAACCTGGCTACATAAAGCTGGGAAGGCTTCCTGCAGGAAGTAGCACTTGAGCTAAGCCCTGAAGGCTGGGTAATATTAGGCCGTAAGTGATGAGTATGCAAGAAGGAAATTTCAGAAGGAAGGAATAGCAATCACTTGGTTGTTTGTGGGCTCGTTGCTGAGGCTCCAACATGCCTATCTGAGCTGTGACATGAGACATCAGCTTAGCACTGTATGCTTGGCAGTGTGCAAGACTCGGTGACCCTTTTGTACATCAGTTTAAATATGTCTTTGGAAAAATATCTTTATCTTCCTTTACCAGGACTCCACATTTTTCTCCTGGCTTATTGCTACCTCTGGAATCCTTCCTATAAGAATGTTAGTATAAAACTATTTTGAGTGAGGACATTGACTCAGACAGGAGGGCAGCTGTCAACCATGTCAGATGAGTGTATTCACTGCCCAGCCTAGAGAAATACTTTCAGTGTTGCTCCAAGCCCAACGATAGTTCTTAATCAGGGACAGATGGCAGCAGGCTATTTAACCTCTGTGCATTTCCTGAATGTGACATATCTGCCCATCTTGTTAATGACTGAACTTAGAGGGACACCAAACTGAGAGGGTTGGGGAGAAACCTGAGAATGAAATCCTTATCTTCTGCGCCCTTCACCATGCCTTGTCTGCTCTAAGACAATGGTTATTGTAATGATGAATATACCTGTGTGCCCTGTTGAGGGGACAGCTCTTAGAGAAACTTGGGGGTGAACATAATATCCACCACCCATAGCAATGCCTTTGACCACAGCAAAAATTTCTGTGGAGATTCCTGAATTTTCTTAATCCTCTAGATTTCAATCCTTTTCCACTACAACTTCATTGACCATTTAGCATCATCTTGACTGAACATTTTATTCACAGCATCTGACTCCGCTCCAGATGTGTCATCATGGGTGGCCTCTTTTAATTGTAGCCATTATGGTTTCTTGTTGGGTTTTTTGTTTTGTTTTGTTTTTGCTGAGTTACCACTTGTCTGATCCTGACATTAAGAAAGTACCTATGTTCTCTTTTTCCTAAGTCTGAACTCTAGCCTCACTGTTTATATTCATTGTGTTCCAAATAATTAGTCACTTGCCTTGGCAGATGAGCTTTTAATGTTATTTCTCTCAAGAGATACTATCATAATCCTGAAAACAACACTCAAAAGTCTTTATTTTTACAAATGGAGTTTTACACTATTCTCTGTGTGTGTATGTGTGTGTGTGTATGTGTGTGTTATTTTCTTAATTCCATTTCTGTTGTATCTCTCTGTGGTTAAGGCAAGACCTGGTACGTGAACAGTGCCTTTTCTTCTGTAGAATAATGATGAATGGAGCAGACTTTATCAATACCATTCTAATGCAGGTAGGAGAAAATAAACCTGACTGAATGAAAAAACGTGGGACGTGTCCTGAAATAGATTATTTTTCTCCGATGAAGAACACCACATGCAAAACTTTTCTGATAGTTTTGAAGAGTTGACTTATTGAAGAATTCAATAAAGTGGTATGAAATCATCATTAATTATACTGGATGATTTATGTTCTCAACTTCTGTTAGTTCAGGTAGGTTCTCCCCAATCCCCACTCCAGTAAGTTTTTCACCATCTACTTGCCTTTTTGTATTTATAAAGTTGTTGTTATGTGTCTTGTTCCTAAAAATTCCTAAGCCTTTTTTTCCCAAATGTACCAGTTTCCCACTGAAGAGCATCTTTGAACTCCTGGCAATATCACCAGATATTTGTTGGTGTGCTAGTTGAATTCTTGTGCAGCTTTCAATTCTTTCCAGCAAAGTGAGGTTTCATGGCTCTTGCAGATTCACTTAATCTTTTGCAACACATGAATGATCCCTTCATTCTAAAGGCCACATGGTTGATTTGGTAATTTCTATAGATCTGTCTCTCACTGTTTTGCTTTTGTCTGCTCATTCCCTTTTTGTTACTTAATTATTTTGTGAGTTTTCGCTCTACCTTATTTACCATCCTTGATTCAGGCCATCCCTTATTCCCCTCAACTCCAGAGCTTTCCAGCCTACCCTCCAAGACCCTGGGGTTTCATCTCTACATATTACCATCATCCTCCCTCTTGTTAACTGAAGCAGAGGCTAGGAATTATGTAATTCCACACTCCATTGGCCATTTGTGGGGTTGGCTTTATGGAGATTTTGTCGCTGGAGACCTCATTCCATGAAACTATAGTGTCCTAAACGGTGGAGAGCAGAATGCAGGTCACCAGCTAGAGAACTTGTCTTCTCTTAGTTCTCCATGTTCATTAGTTTGGTTGGAAAATATTATTTTTTAGAATTCTGTTCGGGAAGAACTTTTGTACTTTTTAAAAACTATATAAACTCCATATTTTGATAATAGCATACTTGGGGCTTTTAAGACATTTCAGTGTGGTTTTATCTTAAAGACTGAGCTTTTAGTCATTTAAAAGTTGATATTTTTACTTAACTATGATTTTTGTTAAAATAAACTGTAGCTTTTAAAAACACAATTTTGATTCAGATTTAATATAATCAATTAAGCTAATTCTAAAACATTTTTTCAAACTCAACACTTATAAAACATTAAGGAAAAAAGTAATTCAAGATATTTTTGAGTATCTATGTTCAAAACAGTTTGCTGATTCAGTACTGGAAACCGTAACCGAAATATCAAAAGTGAGAGATAAGAAACAACAGTATGAGAAGTTCTGGAAACATCAAACTTCCATATTTCCAGTCTTTCCATCTTCAAATTTATCTCTTTTTTTTGGCTGCCATAATGCTCTTTCTAAAATATAATCCAAATCAAGTGGATTCTCTGATCAAAAGCCTTTAATAACTTCGTATAATTTCATAAATTGTCTAAATTCCAAGAATCAACAGTGTAAAATCTCTACAACGTGGTTTCAACTTCCCCTTATTCTTATATTTTTTTTCATTTGCTCCCTCCCTCCCTCCCTCTCTCCCTTTTTCACTCTATTTCATCCTCTCTCCCTTTCTTCCAGAATATTAAACATCCAGAATATACCAAAGTAGTAAGACATATGGGGGAATGAGTCATCCTCCAAAGACCTCCAGTCAATACTCTTCTGCAAAGGTCCACAATGTATTCTATATGCTCTGGTCCTGCTGTCTTTGCTCTACTATGTTTCCACCGCTCACTGCATCTCACCTTTCCTTTACTTCCAATGCCATCTCCATCACCATCTCTTTCCTCTTATACTCTCTCATTCCAAACTCATCTTCTTCCTGAACACTCCACAACCTAGGGTGCCTACCTTCTCTGTGCCTTTTACAGTATATCTTTCCTTCATTAAAAAACTTCTTTCTAATCATGAAAGTAATACATACTCATTCCATAAGACTTTGAGAATGGAAATAAGTGTAAAAAGAAAATACAGTACATGGTCTTGTATGACAGAGTCGTCACTGAGAATATGAATGTCCAGATTCTAATCCCATCTCTGCCACTTAGAATGTTGAGCATGGCATTCATCCACTTTAGGCCTTGAATTTTTTCTCCTCTGAAAAGCAGGAACTGTGTTCCTGATCTGTAAGAACCATTCTGGCTGTGGAATTCAATGTCTAATTTACATGTATGTAAATGTGTATCATGTGTCTTTTCTCCTCCATCGGGCAGTGATAGGCTCTTCCTTGCCCCACCCAGTACTTGGCCCACAGTGGATCATCCAGGCACTTTGGAAGAACCGACGCATGTGTTGAGAGTCTCATAATTTTATTTCCAATAGACTCAACTTGTAATAATTTTCAGCCATTGAATCACATTTGTCATCTAGCTTATTAAATAGTGAAACATACTGAATTTGAATTTTATTATTACATTTAGAGTTTATTATACTACATTTCTCTGTACACTTCTGCTTTCCTTTTTTCCCCTTCTAACTTAAAATGATAGCACCAAGCAAAACATTAAAATTCTATCCACTCAAACGACACTTAAATTGATTTTGTTCAAATTCAATGCAATCCATACAATGAGTCTATATTTAATGCTACCCTCTCTTCTGAAATTCGAAAAGTTTTTTTTCTGTCTAGAACTCTGTGAGTTGAAAACTGAAAAAAACAAAACAAAAAAACCCACTAAGACAGTGGCAACTTTATCATAAGATTCATGCTAGCAGTATTAGCAGTATTGGGAAACTGGATTAGGGTATGGATTTATAAATCCCTACAGTTCCTTAGAGTTTCTACACAATTTTTTAGGAAGTCATTTAATAACACATCTCCTTTTTCCTAAATATGATATCCAGGAAGCCCTTCATTTATGTTTGCTACATAATTACCCTTCAGAGTCAGTTCCTGAGTTTTACATAAGTAACCAATGGGTGTTTTGTTTCCTCTAGACTTCTGGATATGGGGGGTGGGTAGGATAGCATCAGAAAGCTAGCGCTGGGACTGCCACTTGTTGGCTGGGTGAGGGTGGGCAAATGACAACGTCCTGTGACTGTGTTTCAATTTCTTTACAAAATTGCCTTTCTTTGCAAATTGTGGTGAAGGTCACTTAAGATGATATGAGAAAACCTTTTGAAAACTACAAAGCTTCATAAGAAGTGGCAAAGGTAATTCTCCTTTAGAACTGACCCCAGGGTTCATGAGAAAGCTATCTCAGGCCACCTCTCATGTAAAATCTCTTTTCTTGGCTGGGGACGAAGAGAGGTGAGGGACTGATTTACTTTATATTTTGCTTTAACACTGGCAATATTAATGGGTAAACAGAACTTCTGTGTTGATGTCTTAATTGTTTTCATCTACTATTTCCTGTTATTAGAAGAATTTCTCTGGGCTCCCTATAAATGTATTAGAAATTATTTGGTTAGGATTTTATACTCATGGTAATTAGCACTCTGAAGCGTATAAGCAAGTAAGCACCCTCACATTATGAGGTCCCTCTTTAACATGCCAGTATGATGTCCTGTTATGCCAGAGGGATGAAAAAATCAACCAAACAAACAAAAGTTTGTTACTGTCAAATGTGAAAGAGCAGGAAACAAGATATCACAGGGAATTAATTTCATAAATTTTGAAAAGTCACCCTCTTGTTTGCTCTCTGGTAGTATAAAAATCTCTCACAAAAAATAGCCCCCTTCCCCGCACTCTGCCCGGTTAAGGTGGAACCAAAGCAGTCAAAAGGAGAAACACCAAATGTTACGTTCTTTTCCCCTCCAGTTTTATTGAGATATAATTGACATATAACATTGTATTAGTTTAAGGTGTACAACAAATTAACTTGACATACGCGTATATTATGAAATGGTCACCACAATAAGTTTAGTTAACATCCATCACCACGCATACAGTTTTTTTTCTTGTGATGAGAACTTTTAAAATTATTCTCCTAGCAACTTTCAGTTATACAATACAGTATTATTAATTATAGCTGAATGTTATCTTCTAAACTGGTCTGCTAATATCATGTTAGATTCTGCCACCTGCTCCCTTCCAGCTATTTTTTAACCTGAAGCTTCTGAGGCAAAACAACTCTTTTTTGCTAATGTAGCAGATCTTTGGCATAAGCTCTGTGTTTTGAAATAGTGGTTTACTTAGGTCAAATAGGTCGATATGTTTGAGTTACTGAATTTTTATTAGATTTTAAAATATATGTATAATAGCTTACATAATATTTTTCCCTCATACATAGTATCCTATTCATTTTTACTGAATTGGAGTGCAAAAACAAGCTCCAGAGAGGTCAAGTATAATTTGCCCAAGGCCATGTAACTATTGGAGAACTAAGTGTGACTTGCTTTCAAGCCCCCAGTTCCTTCCATTTCCTTCACAACATTCCCGATCATTTTCTCGGCAGTAGCAATTTTTCTCTGATCAATACTCTTAGAATTCTTCCTCCTGGACTATGTTACTTCTCACTTTGAAGGATGCAATTCTATTGGTGATTTGGCAAAAATCGGTAGATGTCGTGCCACCTGGTCATAGATGGCGCTCTCACCCAGAAGTAACAGGAGGAAACAGTGTTAAAATAAGGTATCACAACTGTTTAAACTCTCTCATCAAGGACATTTTCATCAGCTAAGTTTCTAAGTTACCATCTTATTTTTTTTGCACAAGGAAGTCATCTTTTGGAAGGATGCTGTCCTCCACCAGGTTTTCATGGGGAACAATCAGACATTTCAAATCTCATTATCTGACCGAGTCAGGCCTCCTAATAGAAGGAGAACAAAGGCAAAAAGGCAATTTGTGTGGGAGGAAAAAGGGAATCAGTTTGCTCTTTGACTAATAGATGCGAGAACACTGGACCATAAATCCCAGGTAGACCTCTTTCTTCTCAGTTCAGAGGCTGCCTCCTGACCCACTCTGTAATGGGAACAAATACTTAACGGAGGGCAATTGTAACAGACCATTTTCACTAGAGGCTGCAGACATTTTTCTTTCAACTCTTACTTGACAATTGTGGTCCCAGGTGGGTGATAGCAGAAGACTCACATCACTTTCTGGACCTACTCACGACTATCACGATGCCAGCTTGTCCTAGTTTATTAGGCTTCCTACCTTTCCAGGCAGTCAAATAGTTATTATTTTAGCGAGATCAATGTGGTGTCAACATGGCATCTAAAATATAGAACAGGCCAAATGTATGCTGTCCAGTGTGAGGAACTGTTGCCGAATGTCAATGAGATTAAATGAATATGTATTAAGCTCTAGCCATGGGTCAGGCACTGATTTGTGTACTTTCGTTACCCAAGGTTTTTCTTTTAATTGGAGCAACCACTCTCCTACAAGATTGGCAGAATAGACTAACTTATATCTGGTTAACCCATAACCGAACTATTTTATTGCTGTTTATAATTTAGCCTCCTCATTCGTCTGAACCAGTTCCTGGGTGAACCAGTTTGAAAGACAACTGATCCTCATAGAGTGTTTTTCACCGGCAGGTCCACTAATCTCTCTTGGCTTTCCATTGGCTGCCAGCTAAGGGATGGAGGGGAATTTGTTTATTCCATTTTCAGATGGGAATCCTCTATGTATCTGAAAAACAACTAGCCACCTGGTACAACTTGATAGGCTAGTTAAAAAGACCAGATTGTACAGAGTCAGATAGATCAGGGTTTGAATCCCAGCTCTACCTCATCATCGCTGTGTCGCATTAGGCAAGTTACTTTATGTCTCTGGGGCTCACTTTACTTATCTGTAACATGAGGATGACAAAACCTATCTCACTGGGTTATTGTGAAGGTTAAATCAGATAATGTTTGTTAAGCACACTGGAGATTGGGTGATCAGCAAGAGGGAGGGGCAAGAGTTGAGGAGGAAAGCTTTGTGAGACATGGTCCATTAACCAAACATGTGATATCACAGTGCAAAGAAGACAGGGAAAGGGTGAGTGGTCAAGATGTTTCCAGGCATTATGACCCCTAAATGAAGGCTTTGATGAGGTGAAAACACTAACTACAACCAAAGACAGCAGCTTTTCCAAAATGGCCCCATTAAATGTTTAATTGGGCGAGAATATTTTGTGGGTTTCCACATGCCAGGAACCTTATGCAGTGTTTTATTCTTTCCCTAAATGTCTTTCTCACTATAGAGTGATGTAAACTCAAAGCTCGCTGGAAAATCTACCTGCTTGCTCTGTTAGAGAACATAAACTGGTTATTGTGGTGAGAGTATTTTCTTTCTTTGATGTGTCTCTTTTAGGACAGTCTTTCCTGCTCGCTTTGAGAAGATGGTGGGAACAGTGAGTGAAATGATTTACTGGGAAGATAAGTGAAGGAGGCTTCAGGTGATCAACGGGCTCTGTGAAGCTGGAGGTTACCAAAAGGTCAGGCTGAAGGGCTGCATTCTAGAGAGCTAATATTGGGTGAATTGGGTTGTTCTTATTTCACCCAAGAGGTAATTGTCCCCCAAAATGCATTGCCGCAATATTTCAGATCATCTTGATTATATAAAATCTTCCATATATTGTACTCTCTCCTCTGGGCAGCGCTGGCCTAGATAAGTCCTGTGGGGAATGGAGAGGAAGCACACGATATGGTCTCTGCTCTCAAGGACCTTATTTAGCTAAAAAGAGAGGATAGAAAACTAAGAAATAATACAAGATACATTCAGTATCCTCTTGATTCTGAATATAAATGGGATAAGAGACTAAATCTTTATGTTCTGGCAGATGCCGATCACTGATGAAATATTCATCAAACCATCTCAAAATGGAGAGGAAATAGGGACAATATTTTAACATTAGCATATAGGTGTATGTTGTTATACTATATTTGCATTGACAGGTGAGTGTGTTGGGGCAGCAAGAGAAGACTTCTGGTGGAAGGAGGACCTTGCTGATAAAAAGAATATGTATTAGGGACAAGTCGCTAATACAATGAGATGATTAGGTAAAGGCCAGGTTAAGAAGTTAGATTTCATACAGTAGAGAATAAGGAGCCATCCGTTGTCTTGAACTAGAAAATGACATAATGAAAACTGTATTTAGGAAGGTGGGTTTTTCATTATGGCATAAGATAAATTAGAAGAGAGTGAAATGATTTTCAGAAAAATCACTTATAGAAATTCCACCCAGAGTTACTAGAAGCCAGGTGGTAGTCAAAAAATTTTCAAATGGAAGATTCAACTAAGAGGAAGAAAATCAAGGAGTGTAGTACTTGAGATTAATCCATGGATTTCCAAGCTGCTGTTGCTTGTACAGTCAGAAAGTGAAAGTTAGGATCTTTTCTTTCTTTGTCTTACTGCATCACGCTGGGCAGCATAACAGAATTGTCAAGAGGGTGGGCTCTGGCCTGAGTGTTAATCTTGGCTTCATCTCTTACCAATTGTGCAACCTCGAGCAATTTAAGCTTCACTTTTCTCATATGAACTATATGAAACACAGTGTTACCAATGTCATAAGGCCATTGTGAAGATTAAAAGAGATAATGCAAGTAACATGCTCAGCAGAGCGAATGGTCTAGAGCAGACTCTGAATAAGCAAAGTCACTGTTTTTATCTGTGTGTTCTTTGGCAAGACACTTACTCTCTCTGAGCCCCAGGACACTCCGCTGTGAAAGGAGATGAATCAGAACTACCTTGAACAATTATTGTGAGAATTAGAAGAGATCGATGTGAAAGCACTTTGAAAAATGTAATTTTCTGTATGGGTGCTAGTTTTTATGGTTATTGTTTTTCGTAATAACTGGTGTCAAATATAAACCATGTGTCCAGAACCTGAGCTAAAATAGGTTCCTTTACATTTAAACGGTCTACTGGGTTTATCAGAGATGTAATAATCTACAGAATTTTCTTAGGTTATGGGCCTGGCTCTGAGCAGAAAGTGCTGAGCTGGCCAAGGAGAGGTGACAGAGGTTTGTGTTAGGTAGACCCCCCCAGATGATGTCATGAAGGCCTTTCAGTTTAGCCAAGTGTCATAAAGCCCAGGTTTCTCTGGTACCACCTGAAGAGGCTTCTCCTGAGCCAATTGTACAAGCCCAGTAACCTCTGCTTTCTGATGAATAACTCAGGCCCATTCAGTAAATCAGCAAACAATTCTCAAGCATGTACCATGTGCCGTACCCAATGCTAGGTATTGCGATTACAGGGAGGAATCACTGAGACTTGCTACTAAAAGATGCTTATACTCTGGTGAAGAGAAGAAACCAGACTACAGGCAGAGCAGCCATGTGAAGCTTCTGGATGGCTCTGGCTCTCACACTGAGCACTGTGTAGAGTAGTGAATACAGCTCAGGGCACGGTGTCAGGAGATGCTCAGCCAATTACTAGCTATGTGATGTTGGTTGAGAAAATTAATCACTCCAACCCTTGGTTTCTGCATCTAGACAATGGTAACTATATACACCTCCTACGACGGTTAAAGATATTAAAAGAGAGAATCAGTGTCTGGCCAAGAGTAAGCTCTCAACAGATGGCAGCTGTTTTTACGACAGAGGGAGGGTATAACATGCACACACACAGGGCAAGACCTATTCCAGGTGACCATACCTCTCTTTAGTAGTTGTCTACAGCTGAAGAAAAAACAGGATCTGGACAAGACTTTTGGTCAGTGAACATTAACTTTTGTTATTTTCCATCAACTAACCTCTCAGATATATCTTTTCACATGTATTATTTCTATAATCCCTAAAACAGCCAAAGAAGAATATCATAACCCCAACTTCTAGATTAAAAACATGAGGCTCTGAGAATCTAAAATTTTTGACCCAAGGAACACAGGTAATCAGAGGTAGGCCTGGATTTGAACCCAGGTATTTTCAGTTTTACTACATAAGAGGAGATCTACCCACAGCTGTTTTCTTCTTATTCTCAATAAAATCTAGATATTTGAACTTTCAGTTTACTGTTTGCCATCGCTACCACTTATGCAGCCTGGATTATATATAAAAGTCATCAAATGTTTTATTATTTTGTTCAAAGGGTATATCCAGATATGTTTGAATGATATTTGATTCTATAAATAATGTTATATGAATCGCCCATCTATGAATTAAGACAAATTTCTTAGGGAATTTGCTTATGTTTGCATAGTGATATGCCATTCCAACCTATTATTATGGCAGACATTGTATTGTAATCAATGTAAGGGGTGGGGTGAGGATAGAAATTGGACATCTATCCTTGCCATGTACACTGTCACATTATTCCATTTAATCCTTAGAGGATTCGTCCAGTCAACAAATAATTATTGGATTCCTCTTCTGTTTCAGGTATTCTGGGTATTAAGGGTACAGAATCAAACAAAACAAAATCCATGCCTTTGTGGAAATTAACATTCTCTTGGGAGATGTAAACAATAAATAAAATATATATGCCAGTTAGACAGAAGTGCTATGAAGAAAAATAAAGCATAGAAAGGAAATGGAGATTTTGGCTTTTATTCTAAATGAGATGGAAGCCACTGGAGGGTTTTAAGAAGAATGACGTGATCTGCCTCATATTTGAAAAAGTTCACGCTGGCAGCAAACAGCACAGAGACTGTATGGATGGCTTTGCAATAACCCAGGTAAGAGAGGATGGTGGCTTAGACTTGAGTGGTGGCTGTCTAAGTGAGAAGAAGTGGTTGGATTTGTGATATATTTGAAAGGTAGAGCTGACAGCATTTGCAGATGGATGGGATAAAGAGTATGAGAGAAAGACAGAAGCCAAGGATGACTTCAAGGCTTTTGGAACTGGAAGAATGAATGGAGTTACCTTTAATGGGGACAGAGAAGACTACTGAGGAGCTGCTAATTAGCAGCTTACTCACACCCGCACATTGCAGCTTCCCCACCACCCAACCCATTCCAACTGAGCAAAACCTACAAAATGGTGAAATCACTTCAATCCAGTTCATAAGCAGTTCATAACCATTGTGGATAAATGCCTTGCCAAAGGCTCTGAAAACAACTCTCTTTCTTCCCCTTTAGACTAATTAGGAAGCAAATTCTTGTGAAATTAGAGTGCTCTAGTAAATTCAAGCCAAACTCTTGGTCAACTTGTTGATTATGGAAAATGGGGTTTTCTTGGCAACTTTTCATATGTTTCCACTGCTTTTCTCTATCCAAGAGATGGGCCTAGATGCCAAGTTCTTTATTTTTCTCTAAGTTACATCTCTTTTGATAAACTGTCTTATGGGTAAGGAACTACCACAGTGGTTATTTATATTTGGTCTTAGACTAAAGAACATCAACCAGAGGGAAATAAATAACAAAAATATGGCTGTCTCATTGGACTCATAAAGGGATAACTTTAGTGAGATTCTAGGACATAGCACCCCTGGCAGACATGGACTTAGTCCAGCCTTCTTGTGGAGGATGTTTATCTGGTTGGCCACCCCTGGCCCCCAAAGTAACCAAGGCAAGACTTAAACCTCCCAGAACAGATGTCACTCTATTCCTGTGCCTGCAAAGATTTTCTAACTCAAGGTCTTATAACAGACAACAATGGGAGTAGTTGAACATGATTGAATCTCCACCTTGGAATGAAATCTATATAAAGCTAATTCACAATTGACTTGGGTATATTTACATATAATGTACCATAAATAACAGAGCGAGTGCTGGTATAAACTCTCAATTTTCTTGCTCTACAGAACAAATAAAAATGTTAAACCAGTGCAGCTCACATAAGTTTATTCATGTTGATGTGTTCATTCACTCATTAATTTACTCATTTATTTACTCATTTCATAAACATTTTTAGCAACACTTGTGTGCCAGCCATTGTGCTAGAAATTACTAGAGTAGCCTCAGGAAGCTCACAGTCTGTTGTAGGAATGGGGAGGGGAAAAAGCACCTATGCCTATAGTATTGCAGGCACTATATTAGGACCTGGGGATACAGCAGTAACAAGACAGATAAGGTCCCTGCTCATAGATCTTACAGAAATTAAATAAGGAAACATACAAATGTGGTTAGATATATGATTATTTTAGGGACTTGTGTCACGCAGACAGAAAGAGAAAGGTGATTGGAAAGAGAGCAAATGATGTAGAGGGTTGAAGTATTTTAGAAAGAGTGGTTAGTACATGAGGACAATGATCCAAAGAAAAAACATGCCAGAAAGAAGGAACACAAAAGTCAGTTGAGGTAGAACAATATGGAAAGAGAGGGGAAAGGAACAGAGAGTGGTCTAGTATGTATAGAGCTTGGCGAAGAATGAACTAGTGGAGTGGCATGAGGTCAAGTAGAGAGGCAGGGGCCAAATCACTGGGACTTTGTGGTTAAGTAGTTTGGTTTTTGCTCTAAGTGAAATTGGATGCTATTGAAGGGTTTTATGCAAGAGCTTACTACAATCTATGTGTAATATAATTTAACTTTATACATGGCAGAGAATGGACGAGAGGGGCAAAGGTGGAATACAGGAGATGGTTAGGAGGCTGTTACAGATGAGAGACGATGGCAACTAGGACGATGGCAACTAGGAGACAATTTGTAGTGGTCAGATTTAAGATATATTTTGAGAAAAGAGTAAAAGAAATGAAACGCCCAACAATGGCCCCTAGGTTTGAGGCTGAGCCCCTGAAGAATGGTGTTGCTATTAACTTAGAAGACTGAGGAAGGAAGGAGCTTAGGAATAAAGAGTGCTGTTTGGAACCTGTTAAGTTTGAGATGGTAATTAAATACCCAGGTCTAAAGCTGAGGGAATAGGTCAATATAGGAGATATAGATATGAGAGTTGTCACATATAGTTGATATTTAAGTATTTTGAATGATATAGCTCAGAAATAGTTTCAGATATAGAAGAGAAGAGGGCTGAAGACAACTCTGAGGCATCCCACCATTCATAATGGAGGCAACAGAGAAGTGACCTACAAGAGAAACCAAGAGGCATCAGCCAGTTGTAGGAGGAAAAACAAGACTGTCGTTACTCTTCAAGACAAGGTATTTCAACAGAGAAGTAGCCATCTTTCCCAAAGGCTGCATAGTTTATGATAATAGATAATTGATCAATGGATTCGGCAAAGTAGAGTTCATTGATAATCTTGACTATGGCTGTTTTAGTGAAGATATGTATAAGATATATAAAAACACAAAGAATAAATTATTCTGAAAATGCATTCTGAGGGAAGTAATATAGAATTTGGAATTAAAATTTTGAAAGTGAGTTAGTCAGGCAAAGGCAAGTGTTAGGGAAGAGCATTTCAGCAGAGTTTAACTAAAGAAAGTTAGAGAAACATCATTTTGTAGAGGGACCTATAAGCAGTTTGGTGGTGTTGAATGATGAAGTACTAAGCCAGAAATGGTGGTGGTGGAGGGGGAGAGTTTCTGTTACAGGGCCAGATCATCAATGATATGG
>NW_011888884.1:3845349-3845790 GCF_000151845.1 Pteropus vampyrus | reverse complement strand
AGTTTGGTGGTGTTGAATGATGAAGTACTAAGCCAGAAATGGTGGTGGTGGAGGGGGAGAGTTTCTGTTACAGGGCCAGATCATCAATGATATGGCGAATGTTGTCTATAGGAAATGAGGAACTATTGAAGAGTTTTATCAGGAAAGTGGCATTATCTCGTGTGCATTTGCAGCAAGGTCATTCTGTAGTATGGACTATGGCAGGCAAGACTGGAGACAAGGAAACCACAGATGGGTCGTTGAAGTGTTATAGGTGAAATATAATGAGGACAAACTCAAGTAGTTATTGAGATAGAAAAGAGAGCATATCCTAGAAATTTTGAAGAGATAAAGTTGTCTTGATTACGGATTAGTTGAAATGCCTCTAAGTTTTAGTGACTGGGTGAATGACATTGCCAGCATCTGTGATAGGCAAAACTGAAGGAGGATCTAGCTCAAACA
>NW_011888884.1:3840842-3843933 GCF_000151845.1 Pteropus vampyrus | reverse complement strand
GCCAATGTTAGATGCTGGATGGCTCATCAACATGGAAATTAAAGCCACTCTCATTACACAGAGGTTGATGTGGAGCCAGAACCTACAATGAATGACAGGGAAGGACCATAAAGCCAATAGGGGACAGTGATGGGTGAGGATAGGTTGTAGAGATAGTTTTTACAAGAAGGCTTACGAACAAAAAGACAAAAAGGAAGTAGCACTGAGAAGCAAAGTAAACATCAACTCTTCCTCCTGACTGTAAAGTAGTTGAATTATGTAAGAACTAGTAGCTTTCATTTGAGAGGGCTAGAAAGAAAACCATATTTTCAGGGGGGAAGGCAGAAGGATTAATATATGATAAGATTAATATGGGAGGATGTCTTTATAATGAAGGGTTCCAGAGGTTTTACTGGAAACGTTTGAAAGACAGAGGAGTAGTAAGATTAGAACCAGGATTGAGAAAATCGAAGCAGTAAAGGGATGCATATGTGAGTAAGCAGAGATGACTGTGGGGCTTTATGTCTTGGACAGAAACCATGGAAGGGAAGCTGGTACAATGTACTGGCTATAAAGATTGACTAAAGACATTGGCATAAAGTAGTAACCTTTGAAGTCTGGCAGAAACAGGAGGCTTCATCTGTGTACATTGAGTCCTCTTCTCCTGGTATGGCTAACTTTCTTCTCTTTTCCTTCTATGTGCCCCATGCTCTTCTTCTCCTTTGCTATTCAATCTTGAAATGTCAATCTCTTTATAAAACTTTGCTTAAGTTCTTGTTCGATGCTCACTTTGGGTACAGACCTTAATTGTTTTCTGTGCATGTTAGATACAATGTATGTATTTAAATGCCTGCTCTTCTATTCGTTAAGCAGGTATACCTTGTGTCTTTCTTTGGGAGGCTTTGATGCTCTTAGGAGGAATTTCTCAATGCAACTCAAAATAAAATAAAAAAAAACTTTTTTATTCTTGTTGGTAATAATATTGAAACTTGGACACTTCCTGTGTAATTCCATTTAATTTCCTCCCATGCTGTCTCACTTCTAAGTGTTCTTGTTTTATCACTTCACACTATTTCTCTTTTGGACTATGTAATAATGTTAATAACTTACAACAGACTATGTGCTCTTCCCTGTATCTTTCTTTTCAGGTATAATTTCCATGGCCGTGGAGTCATCTAGGATGCTCTGTGTAAGCATGAATAATTTAAGAACCACTTGGAAGGCCTGGTATCTCTACACCTTTCTTAATAAAAGGCAAAGTTCAATTTAGAAATTCAGACTGCAGACACATTCCCCAGACCTCGTTTTCACCATGCAGATCTTGGAGCATAAGAACGGGCAGAGAGTGAACAGCCTTTGCTCTAGGATCAGAGGTTACTTTTCTGTGACTCGCTAACAAACATCATTATCTCTGATGCCTGACCTGTCCAAATGCTGGAATTTCCATGCCCAGACCTATCATTGGGACCTACCTGGCTCAACCTGCCTTTGATTACTATTTAAATTTAACCTGAATAGATAGCTTTCATCCAGTCTTGTCGGTTGCTCTGAGCTCAACCTATTGCCCTACGATTATAAAAGATGGAGAAGATGGGCTTCGGTGGGAGACATAACTGTCAAAAGGGCTTGAAACTGAATCTAGAAGGAAAGAGAAAACAAATACAGACAAAATTACAAACCCGTACACTGTGATCAACAGCGACTGATATCCCTACCCCTTGTCCTACCCCTGCCAAACTATTAACGATTTACACAGATATGGTCATATCCTCACCCTATTCCGAAGTCTTCTAGGGTTTCCTGATAACTCTGGGAACAAAATTCAAAATCCTTAACAGGACCTTAGAGTTTATGACCAAGTTTTAAACTATCATTCCATTCTTATTTCTTGCCAATTTTCATCCTGCTCTTACATTTCAACCACACCGTAGTAACCTTTCCCTGAACAAAGAGGATTTTCCACATTCCTTTGTCTTACATATGTCAGTAGCTAGTTGTAAATTGCCCTTTTATCATCTTTTGCCAGAAGAACATCTCTACAATATTCAAATCCCATCAAATCCCAACATAACCTTTCCTGGAAATTTTCCTAACTATCTACAGACAAAGATAATGGTTCCCTTCTCTATGTTCTTTACACATGTGGTTATTTTAGTGTTAACATATGTCTTGGGCAGGCTGGCAGGCTAGATATCCTTGGGCAGGAGCTGAATCTGCAGTCCACAGGTAGAATTTCTTTTTCTTCTGCAAAATCTGTTTTACTCTTAATGTTTTTAGCTGATTGAATGAGGTTCACCCAGATTATCAAGGGTAATCTGATTTACTTAAATTAAAGTCAGCTGATTGTAGATGTTAATCAGATCTACAAAATATCTTTACAACAACACCTAGACTCGTGTTTAATTGAATAGCTGAGTACTATAGCCTAGCCAAGTTGACAAATAAAGCTTACCATCACAGGGAGACAGAGTTGTTAGTCCTTTAGAATCAAGTTGTCAGATGTCTGGAAGCAGCTGTAGCAGAAGAATCTCAATCTTACTGTGGGATCATATGGAGCCTGTCATTTAAAAAATTTATTGGACATATTAGTAGCTATTAAGTATCAAGAAATTATTTTAAGAATGTGTTCATTGCTCCTTATATGAAGAGCCTTATATCTTTAAGAGTTTTCTTTCAAAACTGAATAAATTTCCTGTTTCTTTGGTAAATGGACAGAAGCGGCCATATTTTTAAAAGATTTTAAAGTAGAATTATGCCTAAAATAAATGAGGTAAAGGAAAATAGGTTTGTAGTAAATGACAAGATTGGAAATCTCAGTAGAGAAATAGACACTATAATGAAGAACCAAAGGGAAATTCTAATGTAATAACAGAAATTTTAAAAAATATTTACTCACCAGAGAAGACATACAGATTACAAATAAACATATGAAAAGATGCTTCAAAGTATATGTCATCAGGGAAATGCAAATTAAACAACAATGAAATACTGCTACACATCTATTAGAATAGCCCAGATCTGGAACACTGATAATGCCAAATGCTGGAAAAATGTGGAGTACAAGAACTCTCATTCATTGCTGGTAGGAATGCAAAATGGTACAGATGCTTTG
>NW_011888884.1:3826940-3839567 GCF_000151845.1 Pteropus vampyrus | reverse complement strand
TTCACCATGCAGATCTTGGAGCATAAGAACGGGCAGAGAGTGAACAGCCTTTGCTCTAGGATCAGAGGTTACTTTTCTGTGACTCGCTAACAAACATCATTATCTCTGATGCCTGACCTGTCCAAATGCTGGAATTTCCATGCCCAGACCTATCATTGGGACCTATCTGGCTCAACCTGCCTTTGATTACTATTTAAATTTAACCTGAATAGATAGCTTTCATCCAGTCTTGTTGGTTGCTCTGAGCTCAACCTATTGCCCTACGATTATAAAAGATGGAGAAGATGGGCTTCGGTGGGAGACATAACTGTCAAAAGGGCTTGAAACTGAATCTAGAAGGAAAGAGAAAACAAATACAGACAAAATTACAAACCCGTACACTGTGATCAACAGCGACTGATATCCCTACCCCTTGTCCTACCCCTGCCAAACTATTAACGATTTACACAGATATGGTCATATCCTCACCCTATTCCGAAGTCTTCTAGGGTTTCCTGATAACTCTGGGAACAAAATTCAAAATCCTTAACAGGACCTTAGAGTTTATGACCAAGTTTTAAACTATCATTCCATTCTTATTTCTTGCCAATTTTCATCCTGCTCTTACATTTCAACCACACCGTAGTAACCTTTCCCTGAACAAAGAGGATTTTCCACATTCCTTTGTCTTACATATGTCAGTAGCTAGTTGTAAATTGCCCTTTTATCATCTTTTGCCAGAAGAACATCTCTACAATATTCAAATCCCATCAAATCCCAACATAACCTTTCCTGGAAATTTTCCTAACTATCTACAGACAAAGATAATGGTTCCCTTCTCTATGTTCTTTACACATGTGGTTATTTTAGTGTTAACATATGTCTTGGGCAGGCTGGCAGGCTAGATATCCTTGGGCAGGAGCTGAATCTGCAGTCCACAGGTAGAATTTCTTTTTCTTCTGCAAAATCTGTTTTACTCTTAATGTTTTTAGCTGATTGAATGAGGTTCACCCAGATTATCAAGGGTAATCTGATTTACTTAAATTAAAGTCAGCTGATTGTAGATGTTAATCAGATCTACAAAATATCTTTACAACAACACCTAGACTCGTGTTTAATTGAATAGCTGAGTACTATAGCCTAGCCAAGTTGACAAATAAAGCTTACCATCACAGGGAGACAGAGTTGTTAGTCCTTTAGAATCAAGTTGTCAGATGTCTGGAAGCAGCTGTAGCAGAAGAATCTCAATCTTACTGTGGGATCATATGGAGCCTGTCATTTAAAAAATTTATTGGACATATTAGTAGCTATTAAGTATCAAGAAATTATTTTAAGAATGTGTTCATTGCTCCTTATATGAAGAGCCTTATATCTTTAAGAGTTTTCTTTCAAAACTGAATAAATTTCCTGTTTCTTTGGTAAATGGACAGAAGCGGCCATATTTTTAAAAGATTTTAAAGTAGAATTATGCCTAAAATAAATGAGGTAAAGGAAAATAGGTTTGTAGTAAATGACAAGATTGGAAATCTCAGTAGAGAAATAGACACTATAATGAAGAACCAAAGGGAAATTCTAATGTAATAACAGAAATTTTAAAAAATATTTACTCACCAGAGAAGACATACAGATTACAAATAAACATATGAAAAGATGCTTCAAAGTATATGTCATCAGGGAAATGCAAATTAAACAACAATGAAATACTGCTACACATCTATTAGAATAGCCCAGATCTGGAACACTGATAATGCCAAATGCTGGAAAAATGTGGAGTACAAGAACTCTCATTCATTGCTGGTAGGAATGCAAAATGGTACAGATGCTTTGTAAGAAAGTTTGGTGATTTCTTACAAAACTACACATATTCTTATTATATGATACAGCAATCATGCTCCTTGGTGTTTATCCAAATGAACTGAAAACTTATGTTCACAAAAACCTGAACATGGATGTTTACAGCAGCTTTATTCCTAATTACCAAAATTTGGAAGCAACCAAGATGTCCTCCAGCAAATGAATGGATAAATAAACTGTAGTATATCCAAACCATGAAATAGTACTCACTGCTAAAAAGAAATGAGCTCTCAAGTCCTGAAAAGACATGGAGGAACTTAAAATGCATATGACTAATTGAAGGAATCCAATTAAAAAGGCTATATATTGTGTGATTCCAACTATATGGCATTCTGGAAAAGGTAAAACTATGGGGACAGTAAAAAAAATCAGTGGTTGTCATGGTTTGATGGGGAGGGATGAATAGACAGAGCACAGATGATTTTTAGGGCAGTGAGAATACTACCTATGATACTGGAGGACATTATACTAAGTGAAATAAGCCAGACACAGAAAGACACATGTTGCATGATATCACTTATACATGGAATCTAAAGGTTGAAAAAAAAGCTAAACTCACAGTAGTAGAGAGAAGAATGATGTTTCCAAAAGCTAAGAGGTAGGGGAGAAGAGGAGATATTGGTCAAAGGCACAAATTTTCATTTATTAAGTGAATGAATTCTGAAGACCTAATATCCAACATGATGACTAAAGTTAATAATAATGCATTGTATACTTGAAATTTGTAAAGATCTCAAGAGTTCTTATCACACATACAAAAATGGTAACTCTGTGAGATGATGGATGTTAATTAGTTTGATTGTAGTAATAATTTCACAATGTATACTAATATCAAACATCACATACACTTTAGATATATATAATTTTATCTGTCAATTATATTTTAATAAAACTGGGAAAAATAGAATTGTGTATTCAGAAAAAAGAATCTTCATAATAAAAGTGAAATAAACGTTTTTAGGTAAAATTAAGAGAGTTCGTCAGACTTGCACTACAAAGAGTGCTAAAGGAACTTCTTCAGGCTGATAGAAAATGATATAGATGATACTTTGCTTCTCAAAAAGGAGAGAAAATTAATAGAAATGGTAAATATGGAGAGTAAATATAAAAGTTTAATTTTCCAATTAATTTTTAAAAATATATATGAATATTTAAAGTACAACATGAAATTTTTTCAGGTTTTATGATGTGTGTAGATATATATAATACTGTACCCTAATGGATCAATGGGACTAAGTGAATTTTTACAGTTGCAGGATTTCTGTGATGGATGAAAAATTAAGAATGAATATTGTCATCCATAGAGCAATCACCAAAAAAAAAAATGCAATGGCTAATGACTAAAAAGCCAATAGATAAATCCAAATGGAATTCTGAAGTAAAATTAAATAATCAGAAAAAAAAAGGCAGGAAAAGAAAAACAAGAGAAGGCCAAAGAGAAAACAAAGAATAAATGGTAAGCCTAAATATAGTGATATAAATAATTATATTAAATGTTAAGGGACTTAACAACCCAATTAAAAGGATTTAGTATTTAGTTGTCAGCATGGATGAGGAAAAGTTCTAACTAGATGCTGTCTTCACAAAATGTACTTTAAATATGAAGACAGATAGGTTGTAAGTAAATCAAAGGTAAAATTTATAGCATATAAATAGTACGCATAAGTAGACTAGAGTAGCTGTATTTATATCAGATGAAATAGATTTCAAAACAGAACATTACCAGAAATAAAGAGGAATATTACATAATGATAAAAGAGTTAATTCATAAAGAAGATATAAATGCATATATACCAAATAACATTTCAAAATATAAAAAACAAAAATTAATAATTTAATAGAGAAATAGACAATTCCACATAGTTGGGGGTTTAACACTCCACTGTAGGCAACTGATAAAATTAATAAAGATATTAATGATCTGAACAATATAATTAGATCCTTTGACCTACTCAATATTTATAAAACAACTCAAAACTCCTGATGAATGTGTATTTTTTTCAACGGCATATGGTACATTCACAAAAATAGACCAAATTCAGGACCATAAAAGGTCTGAATAAATTTAAAAGGATGGTATTATACAAGTATGTTATCTGATAACAATAGAATTAGAAATTATTAACAATATATCTAGGTGTACCAGTCCAGGTTCAAGCAGTAGTAAATTATATATATAACATATACATACACACATATTACATGCACATACAAACAAGAATTTGTTATAGGGAATTAGCTTATGCAGTTGTGAGGGTTGGCTGAGTAGTCCCAGATATTACCCCTGTGACTGATATTGGAGCTTGATATCCACAGGGTAGACAGTCAGGAAGGGTGGATCGTGAGTAAGCTGGAACCTTAAAAGGATGGACTGGAACCTCTTTCCATCCTTGTTGCCTCTGATCTGGTGATGAGGGTATCTTACAGGAGCCAGGACCTTTTGTCACTAAAGTGAAAACCCACTCCTGACATATGAGTCAGAGAGGCTGCAAGAAGATCCAAAAGATCAGATGATAGAACAATTGCAAGCCCAGCTGCAGCTTCATGCCAAGTGAATCAGTAACTCAGCTACAAAATAGCTGTTACTTCCCTTCTACCTTCTTAATTACTCAAGAATTAGAATGAATCTCCTAATGTCGCCCACCATAAATAGAAACATACATGAAAGAAAATCCTAGAAAATGTAGTTGAGCCTAGCCAAGTTGACACATTACAAAGCCACTACACCAGGTAAACCCTAGATATTTCAAAATTCACAACATACTAGT
The DNA here is from genome assembly GCF_000151845.1 of Pteropus vampyrus. Taxonomy (NCBI): domain Eukaryota; kingdom Metazoa; phylum Chordata; class Mammalia; order Chiroptera; family Pteropodidae; genus Pteropus; species Pteropus vampyrus. The sequence continues at coordinate 3,834,966 of NW_011888884.1, read as the reverse complement.
AAGTAATCCATGCGTTAAGAAAGAAATCACAAGGACAATTAGAAAATATTTTGAACTGAATGATAATGAAAATACAGCATAATATAATTTGTAAAATACAGCTAAAGCAGTACTTAGATGGAAATTTATAGCTTAAAATGCTAGCATTAGAAAAGAATGTTTAAATCAATGATCCCTAAGGAAGTAATTAATATTCAGAGAAAGGAGAAAGAAGGAAATTAAAAATAATGGGAATTAATAAAATAGAAAACAAACAAATAATAACATAAATTAATAAATCCAATTTTTGTCTTTGAAACAGCAAAATTGATAAACCTCTTGCTAGACAGATCAAGACAAAAGGAAAAAGGACACAAATTACTAACATCCGAAGTAAAAGAGGGACATCAATAGAGATCCGAGAGATGTTAGAAAGATCATAATGGAATATTCAAAACAATTTTATACCAACATTTTTGACAACTTGGATGAAATGGATAATTTTCTTGAAAAATTAAACTTACTAAAAGTGACAGTAAGTGAAACAGAAAATTTGAATATCCCCATTTCTATTAAAAAATTGAAATTATTATCAATATTCTTCCCATAAAATAAACTCAGTCCCAGATGATTGCACTAGTGAATTCTTTCAAACATTTCAAAAAGCAATTCTATAATATACACAAATTCTTTCTAAAAATAGAGAAGGGAATACTCCCCATTAGTTTTATATGGCCAGCATAACCCCAATTCTTAAATCTGACAGAGACATAACAGAAAAAAATAAATTACCATCCATTATCCCTCATGGATGTTAAACCAAAAATACTTAATAAAATATTAGCAAATATAATTCTGCAATATGTTCAAAGAGTAATACACCATGACTAAGAATGCAAGGTTGGTTTTAATATTTGAAACTTAAGCAGTGTAATTTACCATATAACAGAATAAAAACCAAAAAAAAAAAAAAATGATCTTTTTAATAATTTTCAAAAAACTTAAAATTTATTTTCAATTTATGATTAAAGAAAATACTTTTGCAAACCAGGAGTAAAAGTCATGTACAAAAAGCTTACAGCTAATATCATACTTAATATGAAATGTATTCCCTAGGGTCAGGAATAACCTAAGAATAACCACTCTTTTCATGTATATTTCACAATTAACAAAAGACATGAAGAAAGTGAATTGGCAAGCCATAGACCAGGAGAAAATATTTGCAAAACAAGTATCTGACAAAAGAAAGTATCTTGAACATATAAAGAACTCATACATTTCAATAATAAAAACATAAAGCACCTAATTAAAAATGGGCAAAGGAAGATATGGGAATAACCAATAAGTACCTGAACAATTGCTCAATAGCATTAGTCAATTCTAAAATAGAAAATAAAACTACATTGAGATATCACTACACACACATGAGAATGGCTTCAGTTATGATGACTGGTAATATCGATTGTTGGTGAAGATGTGGAATAAGTGAAATTATCATACATTGTGAGAGTTCAAAATGGTGCAACTTTAAAAAAAAAATGGCTTCACAGTTTCTTATGAAACTAAATGTATACCTACCCTTAAGATCCAGCAATTTCAACCATGGTTATTTTCTCAAATTAAACGAAAAGAAACTTGTATCAGAATGTTTATAGTGCTTTTATTTATAATAGCACAATCTGGAGACCCCAGATGTCAATCAATATGAGAATGGATAAACAAATTAGTGTATTAATACTACTCAACAGTAAAGTGGGAAGGCTTACTGAAGTGTGCATGCATCGACTTGGATTAATCTCCAAAACATTATGCTGAGTGAAAGAAGTCTTGAATAAAAGAGAGATGCTGCATAGTTCTATTTATATGATATTCTACAATAGGCAAATATAATCTATTTTGGAAAAAAATTAGAACAAAGTTTACCTCCATCGTAGTAAGGGGTAGTGATTGACTGGAAAGGGGAAAGAGAGAATTATCTGCAATTATGGTAATATTTTATATCTTAATAGGGGCTTGGGTTACAACCCAAGATGTATACATTATCAAAATTGAGCAAAAATGTAGTTAAGATTTGTGTTATTTCATTGTATGTAAAATTTACATCCAAAGAAAAAAACTAATATCAAACTCTAATTAATGATATGCATAATGAAGTATTTAGATGGAAATATTCAGAAGTCTGCAATTTACACTGAAATGCCTTAAAATAGTTAGAACGATGTATGTATATAGAGATGAATAGATAGGTATGTGATAACCGCAAGTCTAGTAAAGGCTAATGATAGAATCTAGGTTATCGATACAGACGTTGATGGTAGTATTCTTTCAATTCTACTCTCTGAAAATTCTTATAATACATTTTGGGAGGGGAAACAAACCAAATGGAAGGAGCAAGTAATCAAAAAGTTTTAGGGTTTGGTTATTTAGCTGTTGTTTCAGAAACATAAGAATTTTATGTATTTGTTTTTAAATATGATACTGGCTACTATGCTTCTCTTACCAATAATTATCCTATGATGAAGAGACAAAGGAATCCAGAAGTGTGTTCAGACATTTCTGAAGAATTGGCTTCTACTTGGATCAAAGAATTCCTTAAGTTTGGCTGTGAGAATCAAATGTTTCTTTTAGTGTGGAAGTAGATTAGGTTAACTTCTTTTCTCAGAACCCTAGGGCTTGGAACAGGTGGTGTGTGACTTTCAGTCTGAAACAGAGAAGTGCCTTCTTTATTCACCAGCCGTATCAGAGGAATCAGTCAGTTGATTGACAGAGCCCCTAATGACCTTGTGCTTTACGTAGTATAATAGTACTGCAGGTGTCTTTCAAAAGGATGTTTCAGATAGGACAGTGAGCCCCAATCCCTGGTAAATCAGATGTGGCCACATACAAATAAGATCTTTGTTTGGCCTGAGGAGTGTATTTAAAAAGCTACCATCTTCACTTGACTTACAACTGTCTCAGATGGTTTTATTTACCCTTGTTCTTCCCTTAAAATCTTTCTATTCCCTTCAATAAGATTTTATAGTTTAAGAACTTCACTTTATTCTAACAGTTTTCTAGCTTCTGTCTTTTTGCTTTGCAAGTTAGGGGATGGCGTATCATCTGGATTTGGCTTGGAGAAATGCTGTGGTCTTCTGGAAGTTGTGATTAGCTGAGAGGAATCTGAACTGAGCTCCTCCCTCTCTAGAATAAGAACAGAATATTCATGAACAGAGTTGCATGATGGACAAGAACCAGTAACATTGCTGAGCAGAAGTTAATGTACTGATGGTAATGATTTCGATCTTTACTTGGAAAGGAATGTTGAGAAAAATTTGAAATGGTCACTTTAACTCCTAGGAAGATAATTTCCTCCTCTTTGTATGTGGTCTCCTCCTCTTCCTCTTCCTTTTCCTCTTCTTTTTCCTTTTCCTCTTCCTGTTTCTCTTACTCTTGTGCCAATAAACTGTAAGATCTATCTATCATCTATTTCTATCTATCTATCTATCTATCAATCATCTGTCATCTCTTTCCTCATATCCATATATTCACATATCTAAACACACACATCTTTTTATAAACAAGCAGATGTGAATCTTGCTGATTTTCAAATAATATATTTGTGAATATAGGAGTTTGGACCATCACTTTGAACACTGCTAGGGTGCAGAATTGAAGAGGAATGCTGCAGAAAGATGAATGAGAGTCTTCACCCAGAATGCAATACCATTATGGACAAATTCTTTTTTTAATTAGCTTGTTGGTTTGTTTAGATCCTATCTTCTTCCAAAAACTAATTTGATGTACTTTAAATAACACACACATGCAATAATATCATCAAAACAGGAATAAATAAAAATCACGTAGAGAGAAGTAAAATATGTATACAAATACTGGTAAAATATACTCATTATAGTAAAACATTACTGTTAATTGTACATTTCTTACAAGTTAAAGCAAAAAATATATAAACTCACAATGGATCATAGACTGCTTTTCAATATGATAAAGGAAGCACAGCAGTTCTTTAGCAAAGAAAATCTTTGTGCTAAATTTTTAAAGAAATTTAATATACTATGCATGAATATTTATGGAGCTCTTTGGTTTAAAAACCTCTCTCCTTTTTTCATTAATACTCACGCATCTATAAGTATTTTTGTCTCATTTTACAGAAGAATAGATTGAAGCTCAGAGAAATGTGGTTTTGTGACTACTAAGTTACAGAGCAGGAGTTCTAGCCTGTATTTTTTAACCCCAAATCGTGTGCTCTTTCCATGTCACCATGTCAGGTACATTGGCTACAACAATGGAAGCTTGTTTTCAATAGTACCTTTATTGAAGATGCAGGAATAGAGATAGCATGTGACCATTTCCTGTACTGACCCTTGGTTAAAAGCTGAAGGCATAGAGGTTAGAGCAAAACTCATTGAGTGACTTGCTGTTTAGAGATAATTTACTGAGGTCTAGGTATTTTCCTTTCCAATAATTTAAATTTATGTGAGTTTAAGAGTTTTGAATAACTGAAAAAATTGAGGCAGAATGTGCCCACTAGACTAATAATCTCACCACTATTTTCTTGATTGGAAATTGTATCAATCCTAGAGTCCTGGCAGGAAACAGATGGCACCACTCAAACTGGGTAATTAAAGTGAGTTTAATAAAAAGATTATGTACAAAGGAGCATGTAGAGTTTAGGGAAATCAACAAGAGACAGTGCAGGGCTTCTAGAGAGGAACAAGTCAAGGAGTAGCACTCTTAAGGAAGGAAGCTAGAAGAATAAATTCCTGGATAAACTTTCAAACCTCCTGCTGGGGCTCCCATTGACCAAATTCAACTTAAAGGTAGAGGACAATGGGAGCCTGCAATATATTCCATGTAGGGAGGCAAAGAGCAGAGTGAAGAAGGGTGGATGGCCAATCTGAAGGTGGACATCAGCATGCAAACGGATGGGAGTGGTACAGGAATGAGTTCTCTGGAAAAAGCAAACAGAAGAGAAATTTGGTAAATATGGATCAAAGACAGACCTGTCTGTCTCAATTATCCCATCCCAGCTGTCATGGTTATAGATTCAAGTTAAAAAGGAGAAAATGAAAACAAACTTTTCTTAAACACCAGTATGTTCCAGGTCTGCGTAGATTTCTTTCCATCATCAGCTCATTTAATTCTTGCAATAATAACCTTGGGTATTATCATCACTATTAGATAGACAGGAAATTAAGGCTCAAAGAAGCTAAGGCGTTCGTCCCATAAAATAGCCAGAAAATAGCAAATCATGGATTTGAATCCAGGATTTGCTAACATCAAAGTCTAGACTTTAGTCACTTTTGCCATAACACATCTGCACTGAAGTAGAACCTTAATGTTTCTGAAGAAGCAGTTTTGGATTACTTAGATATATAAACAAGTGTTCAATCAGACCAAAAGTTATCACTCAAGAGAATATGGAAGAGAGCATTCAAATTTGGAAACTTCAGAGACAATAAACAGTCATATACCTTTCCCATAATGATAGCAAATATTTAAATATTGAATATTTAAAATATAGGCTATTTAATTTCTATGTAGTAAATCAATTCATCTTCTTATCAATTATATAAAGATGAAATTGAAAAATGAAGCATAGAAAGAGAGTGAACAAAGTAAAAGGGATAGGGACAGAAGTCTGACTTCTCTGGATAAAGCTGGTTTCCACAATTATAGATCAAAATAAAATGACAAATGAAAAAAGAAAAAATTTTCCCAAAAACAGAAAAAAAATTTTAATTTACTTGATATAAGTTTGTTGGCATAACTCCATAGAGAGGAACATTTTTAAGTAATTTAAAACTGAAGATTTTTCTGTACATTCTGAATGGTATGTTCCCTAAGAACAACAACTACAAAAATATTAAAAAATCTGAAATTGGTGTAATAATATTGTGAGTAATAATATTAATAGTTATTCTGAAACTATTATGCATATACTGTATTATATGTGTAGTTAATATGATATAATAGAGCAATATCACTTTAACATGATTACTGTCAGGACCTAAGATTTTTGGTATAGGAGAAAAAGATATAAAATCAAAGAATTTGAATAAAACCCTGTAATTTGTAATTGAGACTAGAAATATCACTATATATTTATAACATATATCATTCTGTATTGAAAAGACTTAGAAGTAATAACAAATTTAGTACCAAGAAACACCACCAGCATCCAAATTATGTTCTCTAAGTATCTTTTCCTACTGGAGGAGGCAGTGTTGCTTGGAGAAAAATGGCTGTGTAAAATGTGCTTGAAACATCTTGTCATACCAGAAAGTAAAGAAGCTGTCAGAAACTACTGGGATGCTGCCAAAAGGATTCAGGAACTAACGTGAAGACATTCCCAATGGACCAAGATGAGGCAATTTGAGCATCTATAGGAATAATAAATTTATGGAATAAAACACACCAAAATGTGAAAAAACAATGATATCATAATGATAAATAAGAGGAAAAAAGTCATTGATAGCCTTTGAATTATGCTAAAGAACTAATTCTCATTTTTCTGAAAATCGATAGAAAATCAATCAAGTATTCTACTTGCTTTTCCTATACAACTTCAGAATAACCAAATATCCTGAGGTTTATTTCCATAAAAGTAACCCACCTGACAAATGAAGGAGGAAAGAATTGGACAATCACTATATTTCAAACATCTAATAAAATACTGGATCTAGGTAATGATAATCAATGGCTACTAAAATCATAAAAAGAGGGAAAAGCCAACACTGCGCATCCTGTTGGAATGATGAAATACATTCTATGAAGACTTTTGCCAAAACATCAGCCTAAGTGAGATCAAGTTATATCTGGATACAACTATTAGTTAGTTCATGGGCAATACAGTGTTAGAATGACATGTTAAATATTGCCATAGAGTTGGCAATCAAAAAAATCCAGAATGTGGGAAATTGTACAGAATATCAGTAAGGATTTTATTTCTTCAACAAATAAATTGTAAGGAAAAGGAAAGAGGGAGAAGCTATAGTTTAAAGTAGACTTAAGAAACTCATAAAAATGCAATACGTGGAAATCATTTGGATCTCGATTCAAAGAAAAAACTGTAAAAATAAATTTATAAGATAATTAGAAATATTTGGCATGGGCTGCATTTTTTACGATATTAAGGAATAATTACAAATATTTATGTAGATTTATGGAATTATAGTTATGTTCTTTAAAAGAATTCTTACTCAGATAGATGGTTTGGAGATCTATATAATTTAGGAAAATAATTTTAAATTAAAAATGAATAGCTCATCCAGTATAAATTTAAAACTGTACTTCCACAAATTCTTCTACATGTAATGGGTATGAAGCTTGGTCTATAAACTTCAATGTGTAAGATAAAGACCTTCTCCAAAAATTTTCTGGAACCCTATTTAGGTTCTATTTAAAGATCCAAAGAGTGGAAATATGCAGAAATTGAATTTTAGTCAGTTGAGGATTACTCCCTATTTTCCCCTGGCATGCATCCAAGTTCAGGGGAGTTACCATATTGTTATGGTCTCAGATTAGGGGGCATTCGGTCCTCAATGTCATCTGTTCATGTTGACATCTGTTGAAACATTCATCATACTACCATCTGATCCTTGATCTTTAATCCATGCAGATCACCAAGAGCCATCCCTTTTTTCTCATCCTCAGGAATCCTTTAGGTCTGGCTTTTTTTCCAGTTGATAATTTGGTCTCCCTCTCAGGTGCAAAAAGATCACTCTTCCTACACCAGGCTGTGGTATAAAGAATTTTTTGTGAGGTTCATCTGGCTCTGTCTGCCTGAATACACAGCACAGCCACTTCTTTTGAGGGGTCTTGCTCCTCCCAGGGACTCTATCCTGAAAGGAAGCACAAGTCTCTGCTTTTGCATTCTACTAACACTTCTGGGGTTCATTTCATCCATTCCACCACTGGCCCTCTGCCCCACCTCACCCTCCTCCAAACACACAGGGTCAGTGAAGAGAAGGGGCGGGATGTTTTCCAGGCATCTGCTAACATCAACCACATTACCTTTCCCTCCAATATCTCCTCTTTTCCACCTAAG
>NW_011888884.1:3784514-3825385 GCF_000151845.1 Pteropus vampyrus | reverse complement strand
CTCATAACAACCCTATGAAGTAAACATTATCCCCATGTTATAGGACATAAAACTGAGGCACAGAGAGGTTAAATTACTTGTCCAAGATTACACAGTTAGTCAGTGCTAGCACTAGAATCCTAGTCCAGGCAGTGTGGCTCTAGCTCTGTGCCCTTTAAGTCATTAAGAAAGACATGCTGGAAAAAAAGTCCACATGCATTTGAAAGTCTTAGTCAAGGTCTTTTTTGCATGTATAGTCCATTTTTTAAAATCATCAAAAGTATACAGCTTATCTCTGCTATCCAAAAGTAGAGTGTTCCTATAAAATCTCTTGTAAGCCAAAATGGTGTAAAGCAAAGAAGCAATTACCATCCATTTATGTGGAAAAATTCAGTGCTCTCACAATGTCTTTATTTTGTTCACCACAATCAAAATGATTAATTTTTTCCAGTTTTATGCTAAGTGTAAATGCCCTTACAAGCTCTCAGGCTACTCTGATACCTTAGGACACATCTTGCTAATGAATGCACAAAATAAATCAAGGTAAAGCACAGAAACGCTCACAGACCCAGTTCAAAGCTCTGGTGGCTTGATGCCGAGATGCTGAGTGTAGTTCCTAGGGAAGGAGCTTGGTGGGGCCACTCTCTCTGTGTTGCCTCTATAACGACTGGCTGCAAAACAGACAATGGACGCTCTTTGTGCTTTTCGCCTTTGTTCATAAAAGTAAAATTCTCTTTTGGACTTCTTTTGGTTATCAAAAACAAGCACTAATGTAGATCTTTCATAACAACGAAGTCGTGCGAGGCGAACTTCCGAAAAGCAGGGATACCTGTAAAACCATCTGCCTCTCTTTATTTTTCTTTTCTTCATCCACAAACAATGCAGATGTTGTGGAGGATGAAAGAAATGTAATAATTACTGAACTGTCTTAGATGCATCTCACTATTGCACTGAAATTTATATTATTAGGTTTCCATTTTATTTCAGATGAGGACACTAGCCTTTAGTTGAACTTACGTTTGGGTAGACTCACGGTGAGGAAGTGGGAGAGCTTGAGGCTAACTCAGAGCCATCTGATTGACCAAGTTCATGCTTATGCCCTGACTATACAAGAGAGTTTAACTGCGTTATGACCTGAAATTGAAGGTGGACAGTTGCAAGGCCCCTATGAACATCTGACCCTGCCAGGGGAGAGGAGATTCAGACCTTGGGCCTGTCAAGCAGATACCTTTTCACCAGCTGTGACACCTCCTGCCTATAAGTAGCATTAATGAAAAGGCTAGAGGAGTAGCAGATGGAACACACTCAAACCTTCCAATCAGGGTTCGTCGATCCCCTTCGGCTTCTCTGGGCACTGTGCATCATCTGCATTAAAAAGCCCAGTGGATCTTTTTCAGCTGCTTCCCGTCAGCCCACATAACCTCCTTTGACACTCCTCCGGGAGAGTCCCGTGTTGTGCAATAACAGACTGAGGATGGTGCAAATAATTAGAACTTAGATTGTCAATTTGGTCTCCAAAGTCCATCACACAGAAAGTGCACTGGCTTGACATATGATGCACAGTGTAGTTCTATGGAAATAAATGATCTAAATTGCTTTTTTCGGTAAAAAGTTGATAACATATTTTATGTGTCCCAATCACTCATTTTTACACGAGCAGAGGCAACAACATTGATTAAGATGAATTCTTCGGAGCCAATGTCAGTTAACTTAACTTTGGTTGTTGGTACAGTACCATTCATTTAACTTTGCCTTTTCTTCCCTTCCCCTCACCCACCATCAGAGATGATACATTTAATATAAAAAGTCATTTATAAATATAAATGTATTTAGAAATAAAAATGCTTAGGTATATATATAGGCACAGTGGTCTCTGTGAGTAAGAAATTGTTATTGAGATATGGCTATACATTGCACACTTGTTATAGGATCCAGAATTAATTCACAGAAAACACACACACCCAGACACATACACCCTGACTGAGGTTAAACTGCTCTCCTCCTCTTCTTGTCATAATCACTTAACGTAATGATAGTGCTGTCATTATAAATATTTGGAGACTTCTGCATCTTGATAATTGATGGATTCAGAATGTTGGAGAACTCAGAGAATAATTTTTAAATCAGCACGAGCATCATGTTTAAAGTGTTTCCTTGGGTTTTCAGGATGAAAATCGGAACCGACCTCTATTTCTTAAGAAATGATTAGGAAGCGTAAGAAAGGCAAACACACCCAGCCACGTGTTATTTCTTAGGTCTTCCTCCGGTAAATTGAAAATGGTACCTCCCCTCTGTGAATCTGCCCCCCTCCACACGGTTGGCCCGGGTGCCATACACCTGCTCAGTGTCAGCTGGAACCCACCAGAGCATATGGCTGCTCATATATTGTCTTGTCCCAGGATGGATTGGGAATGCTGGTCACCTGGGCTCTGTTTTCAAGTGGTGTGACAGCAGCCATAGGCAGCCCAGAGAATGACAGGCTCTCGCTAGAAAGTGGGAAAGATCGAGGGGAACAGAAGGGAGATGTTTTCACATACCCAGCAGCTATGATGTGACTCTTTATAAGAACACAGTGCTCACTGGCTTGTCCCACTGTGAACAGGTGCAATAGGAGAGAAATCTTGTTTTTTATTTTATATTTTATTTACAATTGCTAGTCAATTGTGGTAGGCAAAATTATGTCTACCTCCTAATTCCCCAGAACCTGTGACTATGTTACCTCACAAGGCAAAAGGGTAGCAGATGGACTTAAGGTTGCTAATCATCTGACTTTAAAATAAGGAAATTATCCTGGATAACCTGGGTGAGCACAGTGAAATCATGAGGCCCCTTAAGAGGGGAAGGGGAGGCAGAAGAGGTCAGAGTGATGCTGCGTGAAAAGGACTTGACCTGCTTTGCCGGCTTTGAAGATGGAGGAAAAGGGCCACAAGCCAAGCCAGGGGTATTGAAACCAGGGGTATTGGGCTAGAGTTTGGGCCACAGAACTTGAGTAAGCCCAGACTCATGGTTGGATCTTAGCTAAGTCACTGGTCTTTCTTAAGGTCGTTTCATCTGTTTGGTGGGCCCAGAGTGGTCGCAGTACCTGCAGCACATAGTTCACAGTATTAGTGCCCCAATCCAGGGTGATGAGTGTGAACGTTTTCCAAAAATTTGAAATAAATAATTTGATGTTCAAAGGAGGTAAAGCTCATTATGTCTGTTTTGGGAGATAAGTGGTTTTGAAGAAGTTACCCAAGGGTCATAACTACAGAAATATTCTTTTTCAAGTTGTTCAGGATTCAGACTCTCCTATTTTCCTGATACAACTGGTAAAACGATGTTAACGGGGAAGATGGATGGGATGGGGCACGGGCTGTGAAGCCGTGCGCACTGGGGCTCCCAAATCCCAGTGCATTCGCCTTCACTCGCTCTGTGTGGAACCTCAGCTAAGACTCTTCTCTGACCTTTAGTGTCCTTTCTACAAACTGGACTGATGATCTCGATATGGCAGGCCTTACTGTTATGAACTTTCACTATTTGCCTCTGACAGTGCCTGCAATATGGTATGTGAAGAAACTCTCTGTCCCTACCCCATTTCCTGGGGCTCTCTCTCAAGAAGTCCAATTGTTTATAAGACAGATTATAGTCGGAAGCTTTCTCCTACTAAAAGACAATAATTGTTTAGTGCTATTTTTAAAGGACTTATATATAATTTGTATAAACTATATATGCATATAAATGTATACAGACATTCTTTTAATGCTAATTACACAAAAACTCTATTAATTCCCTTTTTTAGAGGTAGGTTTTCTTTTTAAAAAAATCAGTTTTATCAGAGAAATATGAAACCAAATTATTGTCCTATCTGACTTCAAGAATCAGACAGCTGGAATTTGTTTTCTTCCAACACAGTCAAACCTAAGACCATCTTCAGGAGGCTCCAGAGAGATGCGTTTAGCGGCCCTAATGATTTATGGATCGGCGATTTCTTTCTGGGTTCTGATTGGGGCCAGATCGGCTGTCTCCAGTCACTCCTGAAACACCCGCCCTACTTACTCTGCCCTTTCTTCTTGCCAGAAACACACCACTGTGGTGTGGTATATAGGAAAGAACATGGGACTGGGAATCAAAAGATGGCAATGCTCGAAGCCCGTGCTCCCTGCTACTAGCCAGCAGCACTAGGAAACTCTGCTGCTTAACTTCCTCATTTGTGAATTGGGTATGGTATTTATTATAATTGTCACAGGATTGTTATCAGCATTGAATGATGTCATGCTTTAAGATCTCGAAGAATTTATGAAATATGAGACATTATGACACACACATAATAAAGAGTGGAAGAGAGTTTAGTAGATATAAGCATCGAAAATAATAGATTTAATTGCTTTCACTCCCTTCTAACAATGCTTCTAATTTCATAAAGTCCCATAGGTTTCATCCTTTGCTATTGTACAATATCTACTCACACTGCAGTTTATAGCTCTGGAATGGTTTGCAATGAAGGCCTTTATTCAACAAATATTTCTCAACCACCTACTAAGTGCCAGCCTCGATCACTCTGGTGAACAAAACAGACAAAAAGATCTGCCCCATGGTCCTCATGTGACTTTGGGAAAACCCAGAAATGGTGGTTCAAGAGCTCTCTGATACACAACTGCCTGAGTGAGATCCCAGGAGCTTGTTTTCCTTGTCTTCCACCCAATATAATCCTGGGGCCCAGATCTCTGAAAAATCCACTACTTGGCTTCAGTCCAGGGACAGGCATTGGGAATGTTAAGTCAGGCCAATGTTTGGTGCTCAGAAGTTGGACAGGAACCATGTGCTGAGTGCCAGCAATGCTGTTTGAGAACTAGTATCTGGGTTTAATTTCCACTGTCTGTCAGAAGGAAGCTTTGATCAGGCTCTGCATTTTTTCACTTCTCCTAAGTGACTGGAGGCTACTACTGGCCATTACCACTGCCTCTGTGTGATCTCTGGGTTGGCCGTGACATTAGAGGTTTATTTACATTAATTTCCCCTGAATTACCCTGCCCAGTGCTTCTCTCTCTCCTCTCCAGTAATGGAACAGTTAGGGATAGGTGTTCATCTTTGGAGTAAATGTGTGTCCAGGAAGGTAAGGGATGGGAAATGGGGCGGGGGACCCACACGCATTGCAGAAGGAAGTGCAGCACGAGTAAGTGACTGCAGCTGGCATTTAATGGCTTTTCTTTTCTGCCATCATTTTCCTTTAAGCCCAAAAGAAACTCTTTGTAATATGTGTTAAAATTATGGTTCAGATTTCTGATGATCAAGTTACATAGATTAAAGTAATGGATACCAGACTCCGCATCAATTCAGGTATAAATATGGATGAAATGAATGTACATTACCCACTGTTATAAATCTGTGTGTTCAAGAAAAGACATAAATCTCCCAAAACTTTCCTACCTCAGGGTATGAAGTTTTGTTTTTTGTTTTTGTTGGGTTTTTTTTTTTTTTCAGTGTTTTCGATGAAATTATGATTTGGAGTAAGTTGCTTGTTTTGCAGAAACCTCTGGCTTTTTTCTTTCTCACAAGAAAGGGTAGAGTATATTATTTATAATGGTGAGTCATTAAAATGCTCCAGGAAGTCATCACTGCAGAGGGGGTCGGAGAGAGAAGGGGTTATACGGCATTCCAGATGTGCATGTGTGGAGAAGGGCCATGCATTTGGAGAAATTTATAGCACCTGGCTCCATTGTAAAGGATTCTCAGCCTGGGGGCGTTTCTGTTCTCTTCCCCTCCCCTCTGCCCTATCAACACTGTACATGCAGGAGCTCAAAGGTGTCAGCGCGTGATGGACACATGGCCACAGGATGTTGTGGTCTGGAAGGGAAGACTAGGTTCTCACTCCTGCTAAGCCACAGGGCCGATGAAAGTGTTTGAGCTCCTTGCAGCCTGGGGCCCTCACAGGAGCAAGAATAAGTCTCATGGGAAGGAAAAAGAAAAAAGCCCAACGCTGTGCAGAAATGCATCTCTCAGCTATGCTGCTCAGCAACTGCACATTTGGTCATCACCTCAGTCTACCTCTTCAAGTTTCACAGTCTGTAAAATGAAGGTACTAATGCACATTCCGTAAGGCTGGTGTGAGGACCAAGTGAGATTGTGAGTGTGAAAACACTGAGCGCAATTCCTTTCTCTTCTCGCTTAGACTCCCAACTTGTAGGCTAAATGACTCACGACCCCATTGTTCCAAATGGAATCGCATCATGGACTCTCAGCCATTCTCCAGCTTCCCTCATCTGAGGCCGCTGCTGATCCTACATGGAGCTCAGCTACTTCTAAAGTTCTGAGTGGTAAATAAAAACTTAACAAGGAGGTCCACTTTCCTCCTCTGCAGCATCCACATTAGCAAACGATTACTTTGTCTTCAGGCAGCAAAAGGGAAAATGAGAAAAGCAGGGCATGCCCCTTCCCTGTAAGGACCAACCTGAAAATGACCTACATCCCTTTTCTACACATTCCACTGGTCACAACTTAGTCATGTGGCTCACCTAATCATGAAGGGGACTGGGAAAAATATTCTTTATCTGGGGTAGCCATGGATCCAGCTCAATTCCCGTACCATGGAGGAAAGGGAGATGGACATTGTGGGGTAATTGGCTGTCTCCTCCAGAGGGGGTTACAGGGAGTTATGCCAGAAACTTAAGTACAACCGTATGCTTGAAGAGAGAGATTTGGGTTCTTTTGGGCTGGAGAAAGGAAGATTGTTATTCAGTGGATCACGAGAGGTGTTTATGTGTAATAATCAGATTAATTAGGATGAAGCTATATGGCTCACTTTGTTGGCGTGTAATTTCCAGAAGCCAAGGTAACTGAGCCTGTCCTATTATGGGTCAAGTAAACTTTACTTTCCTCTGCAGCCACTGTCGGTCAGTCACCATTTACCTGCCCAATTCCCTACATACTTTTTACCTTTGTATTCCCAGTGCATATCCCATGGTCTGCCACAAAGCTATTGACTCCATTGTTGAATGAATGAATGAATGAATGAATGAGTGAGTTAGAGAGCATGAGAGTGAAGTAAAAGACAGGTAGAGACTGGGCAACAGGATGGTGGTGATGTCAGTGATCACTGTCATAAACAAAACCATATCATCTCCATACTCCTGAGCTACCACTTCCCTTACTCTTAAGAGATGGCTTTGCTTCTCATTTATATAGAGAAAAGGAAAAGCAAAAATTCCTCAGTGTCTACAGTGGTTCAGCAAACTTACCAGCCTGCAGGTCCATCCTCGCTTTCTTCCCTTCTATTAAATTCTATCTCATCTACCGCCATTGTTTCTATGCATATGTAACCTACACACATATGATGTCCAAACATATTTCAAGCATACTCCTCTCTCTAGAGAGTACAGAACCAACTGCCTCCAGGACATCTTCATTCAGATGTATTCTAGAGGCCAATAATGTCTAAAACACTATAATACCTAGGACACTTCATGTCTAAAATTAGATTCAGGCTCCACCACTCATTGCTCTTGTGCCTTGTGTATCATTTGGAAAGTGAAGGCAAGAAAACTTTGAGATTATAACGGGATCAAATGAATTGATACATAAGAATGTGATATGTACACTCTGAGATACATGTGAAGGATGGCAATGACTTTCTATCAACCAACAAGGCTTTACTGAGTACATGCAGTATATCTAGCATGATTCTGGATGTTCTAGTGATTATAGAATAGAAAAATCCGTGGCTCCTGTCCCAAGGACCTTACAGATTGGCTAGCAAAGGGAAAAATGAAATAACGAAGCACTAAACTGTGATTTGGGCAACAGAGCTTGCAAGAATGGAAAGCCAGTGGCATCACCAGTGGAGTTCTAGAGGGGGGCCTCTATTTCCTCCAGCCTCATACATCCTCCTCTTAAAGATATTCCTCTGTCCATGGCACAGAAGATACAGCCCTAGTTATCACATATGACCTCTCACCCACAGCCACGATCATTTGAACTGGTATCACCTGAGCTGGGCTGGGCTGATCAGAATGTCTCTCCCAGGGAGATGTTACCCAGGCAGTGTTGAGAAGTGATAATGTAGTGATGGTGCCAGATTTACTGACATGGGGACGTGTAACGAAAGATTATGGGAAAGGTTACGGGTACCAAACCCCCAAAATCTGTCAGTGAGAAAGAGAATGGAGCTGAAGGGAGAATGGAGCAGCTAAGCAGGGAGAGGTGGAGATGAGAGACCATGTGGTCCCAGGGAGAGCAGTGGAGAAGTGGAGAAGTAAAGCTAGAAGTTTGTTCTCTTGAGATCTAGCTGGGTTTCCTGCAATAATATTTACTTGCAACTCTAAGTCCTGTGCTCACTGTAGTATCACACAGTACCATATCACATTTATACTTGTTTTTAAAATTATACGAAGATATTTCAACATTATGCTCCTTAGTCATTTACCAATGTAGGTTTAAACTGTAATTTGATTCAACATCACCAGAATATATGGGGATTTGATGTTTTTCTCCTTCCAGTTTCTAATGGAAATTACTTCCTTTCATGCATCCAGTGCACATTAATTACTTTAATAATAATAATAATAGTACTAGTGTCTTGCTTTTATCGTGGTTTCCTGTTTACAAAGAGATTTCACACACATTATCTCATGTGAGTCTCACGATAACTCCATATGGCTCAGAGAGGGTAAGTGAATTATTGAGTTACACAACAGGATTGGGACATAAATTGAGATCTCCTGACTCTTAATCCAGTTCTAAGGCAGAACAAAAATATGGAAGTTCAAACAGTGAGTTCTCCAACCTATGCCTGAGATCGCTATGTATGCTGATACCTCTTGGAACATTGCAAAGACCCTTGTCATTCCTGTTTGCCTTTATATTCAAATTCCAAATTTCCAGTCGAGGAGAAAACCCATATTCAGCTCAGTTTACCAACATTTTCTGATATCATATTATGTGCTAGCTCTGAGCTAGGTCCTACTTTTCGTGAACAGACTTACTGGGTCTGAAACATCTGTATTAGAGCAGGTAGACAATCAAGCCTGACCTGTTAAAACATCAGGTGTGACTTCCAAGAGGTCTTAGTGATAGAGGTTGTATTACCCAGAGACAGGAGTCAGCTGTTTTGTAAAAACTTCCCCACTATTCAGCTCTGACATCTGGCTCCCAGGACACCTGATCTGGAGGATGCTGAAAGCAAAGTAGCATGGTAGCTCAAGGCTTCTGCTACTGAGAGCAAGAGCTTTCACGTGATCTCATAAAACTTGCAAAAGCTGCTAGATCATTCCTGGGACAGCCATCCACTCTCTTACCTATTCTGAGAGGAGGAAGAAGTCCAGCTTTAGTCTCCCTTTTCCAAAAGGTGAGCTGAAGGAATGCTCCCAAAGATTCCTCAATCTCCTGGGTTGAAGAATGTTTTTTCAGTGTACTCCGGGGACAGGCTTGGGCTAATGGAATGCCTGCCAGCCTGTCCGCACTCTCCCAGTGCTCTGCCTCTCCTAGCAGGTTCCCCTGCCCCTATTCCCTTGCAAATACACAGAATGAGGGCAGGTTATAGAAAAGAAAAGGGATGCACTATGGCGGTTATACTGCAAGGTGAGCTTAATGAACAACAGGATACTATACTGCCATTCGTACCCCCATTAGTATATCCCCCTTCCTCCCCAAAATATAAAGAGAAATATTTAGATACCAAGTCTCTGATTAAAGATTCATGAATCAAGGCCACCAAAGCTTAGGTTTTAATTCAATTCCCTGACAGATTATTGGCTTCCTTTTCAAGAAATTAGTTGGTCATGGGAACAATAGCTGAGACCCCTCAATTTCTAAGACATGGAAAGAGGAACTTACAGGCATGGAATCACCCTTCAGGCCTCTTTCATGTGTGACGATCTCAGCACATTCCAGAGCTGGCATACCCCAACATGTGAGCCATCTCTTCTCAGGAGGACCTCCAAGCCTCCTCTTCGTGGACCCTCCAGCCAAGGCTGATCTGCTCAGAAATACCTGCTCTTGAGAGTTCCAGGACTCCAGAGGGGAAGCACTGTAGGGGGCCTGGGGCCTGCTACTGAGCTACATTTTTAGTTAGAGCAGAGGTCAGTCTTGCCTAGGGAATGTCTCAAATCCAACCCCTTCCTAAGTCAAGCTTCTCGGGAAATGCCTTATACAGCTGTACTCTGCGACCCCAGGTGGACTCTAATCTAATTTAATTGGCTCTCAAGGCTCCTTCTCTTATACCTGGAGGTCTAAAATACTGACAACACCTCCTCAACCCCAAAGAATCAGAAGCCAGTGACCCTTCTATTAGTAGGAGCCATGAGACCTCAGGGAATCTGACACTGCCCTGAGGAAGGTAAGATGAGGTGTGTGCTGGCCCCATCCCAGGAAGGACAATGGAGATCATAGCAAGAGACAAGTGTGAGCCATCCTCCGAAAGACACTGGGTGACTGTCAGTGAGTTCAATGTGGCCAAGGCCTGTAATTCAAGGAACAGAGAATAAATCTTCCAAAGGACCTATCTATTTGCCCCATTTTGTAATTTAAAATACAAAAGGTGACCTAGAAAACCCATCTTTCATGCTGTGTTATCCAAAAGGAATCTTATTTTCCTCTGTGGCTCTTTCACTATTTCCAAAATGCATTAGCTCTACTATCATTTAAAGAATTTGTGGAATGTGCATGTCTCTGGGCTACACACTGGAAAGGCAGGGGTGAACACACTCAGTTTGCTATTGCAGTTGGCTTAGTAGGGGTGTGGGAAGGCTTTCTCTGGGGGCTAGCGCTGCACAGGAGTCCCAGGAGAGGTCACAGCCAAGAACAATGGTTTAGAGGAGTAATGTCATTTAGATCACTAAAGGAATTAGTAATTGACCTTTATATAGTCTTTTAAGTGCCAGGCATTGTTCTAAGTACCTAATATGAACTAACTCATTTAATCCTCATGGTAACCCCATGAGGTATATGATTATTTTCACTTCATAGCTGAAGAAACCAAGGCTCAGAGATGTCAAGTAGTTTGTCCAAGGCCACAAGAGCAGCATATCTCAGATTCTTCCCCAGACAATGTGGTACTGCAGAGCACACACCCTCCGTGGCCTCTAATACAATGACAAAAATCTCAGACGGTTGGAGCCAGAACGTGAGGTGGGAAGCAGAGAATGAGCAGTGAGGTATGAAAGGGGGAGCAGGGACTTCGCATACCACACTGGGTTTTTATTTCTCAAACGAGGTGCAGATATTGCCAGGGGTATGTGATGAAAGGTCAGGGGATGTGATAAGCCAACATTTTGAACGTATCAATTTAAGAAAAAAGTGTCTTAAGTCTGTGCTCCAAGATTAGTTTGATGATCCATCACACAAAAGTAACAACAAACAATGGCTTGCTGCTACACATTTCACTTTATTAGATGTTTTGTTTGTTATACAGAGTTTACAAAACAAAATATGCTTATTTCTATTTTCTATCAGTGAATTCTGGATAATGCAAAAGTATAGAAAATTCTTGTGTGTATGTGTATATGATCTGGGGCTTATTATTTCTATTTATTTTAAAGTGGAATTATCTTGAATATACAAATATTTATCAGTGGTTAAAAACAGGGAGTTTTAAGCATTAACTTGAAAGTGGTAAAACTCTGCAAAATGAGCAAAATTTAGACATAACCTGAAATCACTGACCAACAAAAAATTCGTGGCCTTCCCTCACTATTTAATTCACAGGAGGAAAATGGTAGCACTAACCAACCACAATCAAAGAACAAATATTTTATTTCAGAAGCTAGCTTAAAAAGTGTGTGATTAAATGCTTCTTGAATATATACCTTGTTGTTGTGTAATCTTTTGTTTCAAAGGGCTTAAACTTTGGCATCTCTTGTGTAAGAAAGCTCTGAACCATAAATGTATAAATACATAGTTTTGGCATTAATTTTTTAATACTGCAAATTTTGTAGGACAGTTATCTGAACTTTTTAAACCCAAAAGCACAATTTAAATGGGATTGATATGATGAACACATCAAGCAAACAAAACATGCTTAACATTTTTTTAGTTCAATATCAAAAATCATCTCAAAAAGGGAAATGCAAGTAATGGGGGAAAAAAAAACATGACCAAATCTAGTTAAAGTCAGCAAGAGATAGCCATGCTGAGAAAGGGTGCCATTATTGAAGGATAACATCACACACTCCTTTTTAATGTGCTGAGAAATATATTTTTGAACAACTGATTGAAAAACTGAAGTTAATTTGATTCTATAATGTTGAACTACATAAAACACTGATGCCAGTTTTGTAGTCACTTTATTTCTCTTTCTTATACTATTTTCAGATTGAAAGTGTCTGGATTAATATGTTTATTTGCAAAGTAGTGACATAAAATTTTCAAAATGATATATAAATTTGAAAATAAGCTTGTATACATGTAAAAGAAAACACACACACATACACATATGATTTGTGTGCTCAGATGTGAAGATGGCTCACATCTAGAACAACATGCACCTTTGAATGTTAGTCACCTTTGTATTAGTGTCCAAGGGTGTGTCACTCAAAAAAAATGTATCTCTTGAATGTCTCAGAATGTTCAATGGGATGGAAAACTGATCAATTTTATTTAATAAAGTGGTGTTACTATTCACCTTTTAAGATAAAGCTGAAATGAAATGAGATGTGATTTGAAACTTATTCTATCTGCAAAATGTGTATTTGTTTAACCAGAGAAATAACTGAGTTGTAATTTTCTAATGAACAACTAAACAACTCTTTTTATCATAGAGGGAGAGAGAAACATAACAAAAACTGGGAACATGGATAATGCGAAGTATTTAATTGTTCTCCTCGGTGACTAAAAGGTGGCCCACAAATTTTGTTCTCTGCAGGAACTTCAATGAACTATACTATGAACAAATAAAAGAGAATTGAATATTTTATTGTAACAAAATGATGTCTGACTGAATGATGAGAATTGATTATGAGAATTCTGTTTTTGAGGTCCTTAGTCCACTTACATGTCATGAAATTTACAGCAATAATAGGAAAATGAAGAACACTATCAGTTATGTTTCTCTAGAGTGCCCATATACTTTAACCAAATCGATAATGAAAGTGAGTCCCTTACATCTCTGATCCCATACCACATAGCTGTATATAACTGCTTCTATCCTCATGACTATTTCTCTGGATGAGTTTGAAAAGAATGCTGTAGGCAAATGGGAATCACTGAAGGAGTGTAGACTAGAGAGAGATCTTACGAGATTTGATTCTAGAAGGACCTCTCACTCTTACTGCAGAGAAGCTGATGGAAAGAGACAGTATACAAATTGAGAAGTGGTTTCAACTGATGTAGTCAGGTGTCCAGGCAAGAAATAATGAGAACTGGAGCTCAGACTCTGACTGTGATCAGAGAGTATATGAAAGAGATGAAGAAGCTTTACCACGTCAGGTCATAAGTGGCTTTGTTCAACCATCTAGACTCTTTCTAACCTGGCTCTATATAACTTGATGTCTAATCTACTCATAATCAATGGCCTTACTGTTTCATTCAGTTGAAACTAAAGGCTCCAGTTCCAAATTTCTGTTTGAGAGGAGCTGAAATGACAAAGAATTCTCACTCCATTTACCTGAGGCCAGAAGATGGTTCACCAGACACAAACATGGCAATGTAAGCTCAGTTCCAATTGGTTGGGTATTTAGAAAACGAGAGCATCACACATTTTCTTGAATAAGCACCAGTATATGAAATAGAAGTCGAGTTCTAAGCATGGTAGAAGTGGAAGAGGGAAAGTGAAAATGAAGTAAAATAACATTTTTTAAAAGGTGGCAATGTGGTAGTCATCTGCGGCTATGATGTTCCCCCAGGAGTAGGAACAACTCTTCCTGTTTCATAGATGGAGTGATGTAAATTTCCCATGGCCATGTGCCTGTTAACATAGGATTCAAGATTCCAAACAGATCTATATGCCTCCAAAACACATGCTTGTCCTGGCCCCTGCGTGAAGCTGTTTGACCTAGCATGCAAGTATGACTGGCCTTGGGGACCACCCCTCTTGGAATAACATTTTGCTTCCTGGCAGGAAAACAGAAAACCCCCAATATATTCTATAACTAGCCTCTTTCTGGAACAAGTAGGTCTTCCTCAAGTTCTTTGCATGATTAAATTTTATCCCTACAGGCCCCGAATTAGGTCACTCATATCTGTGAGTTCCAGTTTCACTTCACCTATTTAATTAACAAACTTTGATCCAGTGCCTTCCATAGGTCAAGCCTTAGGCCATGCTACAGGATGTATAAAGGTTGACCCTGCCCACAAGGAGCTCTCAGCATAGAGGAGATGAGATAAGGGTATAAATAATCATAATGCAAGGCAAACATAGATAAATATCATATTAAAGATACATTTGGACCGATATGGAAATTTTAGAAGAGATCATCCAAGTAAAATTTTACAGATCAGAAAGCATTTGGACTGGGCCAGAAGCTACACTGAAGTAAACATGTGGAATCAGTATAAGGTGTCTCAGGCAGGAGAAAAGTATCAACAGGGGCCCAGAGGCCGGTAATTAGGAGCATGGGCAGAGAACGGCAAGAAGCAGTGAAGGAATGATGAATGAAGCCCTGTCCAAAGGCAGTGAGGAGAGGGTGCTGGATGTTTTTCCCATTCTGACACTGACATTTGAGAATTTGATTGGATTCCTGGCTATTCTCGGGAGCGGCTATGGCAATCTTCGAGGCTGGTGCAACGCTGACTGCTTCTATCTCTGTGCAGTCTTTTTTCTTTTGATGAGTCCCTGGATGTATGAAATCCACCTCCTCTCCTGATACTGTTATCAAACCTCATAGTTGCATTCAAAATGGGGTCAAAAAAGAAGAGAAGAAAAGGGCAATTGATTCGTATGTTTCAGTCATTTCCTTGGGAGCATGCTGAGCTTTTACTCTGGGGTGACTGCGAAAGAGACCCCACCTGTGATTAGATCTGTCAGGCAGTGGCTGTGTTACACTAGGTACCTGGGGAAATAAAACCACGGGCAATTGCCAATGTCTGCGTGCCTGGAGAGCTGTCTGCGTGCAGTACAATAATGTGCTAGTTTGTGTGCATGTGTACAGGAGCCAGTTGGCTAGGACTTGGCAGGGGGATTCTAGATTTGAATCAGGGTTGGACAGATGATCTCTAAGGCCCTTCCTCAAATCTTAGATTATAAGACTGTATATCCACAAAGAGGCACACGATGGAATGATGCCTAAGGGTATGTAGTGTCGACACATATTTCTCTGTGTTACCTCTCATCGTGACTATATCCATTCCAAGTACCATGCAGCTACCAGAGTGGCATTTCTAAAACGTATATCTGACCACGTCACCTTCACTTTCTTGCTTAAAACCCTCACTGCCTCCCAGTTATCCAAAGGATAAAGCCCGAGACTTGCCATGACCTGGCTTCAGGTTACTTCTCCAGCTTCAGCTCTCAGCATTCCACACCTCACCCCTCATGATTCAGCAACAGTGGATTGTTTGCAGTTCCTGTGCACATTTTCCTGCTCATATTGCTTTTCTCCACCCTTCCTCTTTCTCTCACACACACACACACACACACACACACACACACACACACACACACACACGTCTAGAATGTCCTTCTCAATCTTTCTTCCCAGTTAGCATTCCTTTGCTGTCATTTTTAAGACTCAGCTCAGTTCTCATTTCCTTCAGAAACCCTCCCTGGTTGTACTAGTCTTAGAGTGGTACTCATATCTTGCCCTTAACATACTGAATTTTAAACTACCTACTTATATGATTCCTTCTCTAAACTGTAAATTCGTCAAGGTCAGGTACTTGGTTTTCTATATATTTGAATCTCATGCCTAGTGCAATATCTGACATGGTGCTGCATACAGTGAGTGTTAATTACATAAATATTGGGTGAAAGAGATGGATAGTGAATGGAAATACATCTAAGAAGTAGACAAAGTCCAGGATTCTATCTTCAGTCTTGTTGTGTCAGCGAGCTTTATATGTCCACTTGACTGGGCCCAGGGATGCCCGAGTAGCTGGTTAAACATTATTTCTGGGTATGTCTGTGAGAGTGTTTCTGGAAGAGATGAGCGTTCGAAATGGTGGCCTGAATAAAGGAGGCGGCCCTCTCCAGTGTGGTTGAGCATCATTCAATATCTTGAGGAACCGAATAGGAGAAATAGGTGGAGGAAGGTTGAACTCTCTCTACCTGTCTGCTTGAGCTGAGTCAGAGATCCTCTCTTGCCTTCAGGGCTCCTGCTTCTCCTGCCTTCAGACTCAGACTGGAATCTGCACTCTTGGCTCCGCCTCTCAGGCCTTCCAACTACCCCACTGGCTTCCCTGGGTCTTTAGCTTGCAGATGGCAGATGACGGGATTCTCTGCCTCATAATCACAAGGATCCAATAGCTTATAATAAACCCTCTTAAATAAATAGAATAAAAATTCCTATTGGTTTGTTTCTTTAAAGAACACTGACTAATATACTTGGCAAGGTGTTATTTTCTTTAATTTCACAGAAGAAGCTACTGTGGCACAGAAAGGCAAATGTCACACAGCTAATACTTACCTTTACAACTGCAGTCAGAGTCCCTTATTCCTAACATAGGACTCATTCCTCTGTCCTTTGGCACCTCTCAGCGACTAAGTATCTATTGCTTCTTGAATCCTGAATTGCCTAGACTTAGAATTCCACAGCTCAAAAGAATCTAAAAGAAGATTCACCCTACCTCATCCTCCTAGTTTTCTCCTTTTAGTAGATAAGTAAGAACTAGAAGTGGTCAAGTAACTTGACATCTCATTTATTCTTCGGAGTCCTGCTCAGATATAACCGCTATAGTCATAATGAGTAGATGTAGAATTACTACAGCGGACAATGCCACACAGAAGTAGGCAGTAGAATAAGAGCCAATAATATAATAAAGAAAACTAACCAAATCAGCAGTCTGATGATTAGATAATTAACCACTAAATAAATATTCATTGAATACTATGTGCCAGAGACTCTCTTAAGTGCTGAGAGTCTATCTCAGAAAGTGATATAATAGACATTAACTGGCAAACAGAAGGGAGAAGTCCAAGTAGAAAGAGCATAGACAAGAACCCTGAGGAATGCGAGGTCATAGGATGTTTGAGGAACTGAAAGATTTCTATGATTAGAACATGAAGATAAGAGTCTCCCAAAGAGATCAGAGCTGGTTAGTCATGTCTCAGATCATGCTGCCCCTTGAAGGTCATGCTGAATTCGGACTATATCTTCAGTGCAAGATAAATTATTGATGAGTTTTAAACAGAAGTGGCATTGTTAGAGGGTGTGTGTGTGTGTGTGTGTGTGTGTGTGTGTGTGTGTGAAATATCCGGTATCTGGGTAGAAAATTTGGAGAAGGAAATAGTAATTCTGCAGTTAGGAAGATATCCCAGTATTTTAGGTGAGAGATGATGGTGGCCTAGACTGGGGTGGAGCAAGGAGAGGCAGAGAGATGCTTTAGAGTTAGTGGAGAAGATGGGGATGCTAGGTTTGCCCCCCTAATTTCTTGAGTTTCTTGGGTAGTTTATTGTGCCATTTAATATGAGTGATAACACTGGATGAGGAAGATATTCGGGATAGGCAGAGTCAGGAGTCCAATAACTAAGTTTTGGACATGTCGTGGTTGAGACGCTCATGAGACATCTGAGTGGAGGTATTAGATAATCACTTGAGTTATATGAATCTTTCATTCACAAGACATTAGGGCTACAAATATAAGTCTAGGAATCTTGAAATATGTAGAAAATATAAGAACCCATGGGAGTGGATGAGCTCACTTAGGGAAGGAAAGGGTAAGTAAGATGAGAAGAGACCTAAAGAACCTCAAGGTGAAGAGTCAGCAAAGGAGACTGAGAAGCAGAAGCAAAGGAGCAAAAGAGGAGATTGATGTTACAGAGGCTGAGTAAAGAGACAGTTTCAAGGAGTGTTGAATACTGCAGATGTAAAGGTGTAAATGTTCACTTCTTTAAAATGGCTTTTTCTCTTCTCTTTCTCCTTGATTCAAACTGGCCTGGGGCTCACTTGCTTCTTTTCTTTTCGGTATCCTTCTGCATATTGAGGGGCCACTCCTTTAATCGTTAAGCTCTTAGGTCAGCATCAAACAGTTTTAGGAGCAAAGCCTCAGGTCTGTTTACCACAGAAACAAAATAACATCTTGCAGCTCCATGCCCATGAAGGCAGAACAACCCTACCAGCATCCCCTTGAAAACAGGCAGAAAGCTGTCATGACTGACATCAGGAGCTGATGCAATGATCAACTGCCTCCTACCCTAGCTCCAATCAATCAGTGGAGCCCGCGACCCGAAGCTTCTACGAGTTTTCCCCTCTGTCACCTATCCCCTAGAGGCCATTGAAAGGCTGGGTCTTTGAGCACTAGCTCACCTATGTCTTTGGGCTTGGCACCATTTCCTTAAATAAACCTCTATTTTCTTTGCTGCAAATTGTTCCTGTCTCTTTAGGGTTTTACGAGAGCAGGCAAAATAAACTCCTTGATTTGGTAACATTGAAATTTCAAGTAATGTGTTGGGTGACATTGTCCATTGGATATGTAACAAGGTGGTTATTGAACATCTTATCAAAGGCAGTTCTAGAGAAGCAAGCCCAATAGAATGGGTTGAAGAGTGGATGAGAAGTGATGTCTAGATACCATGTGTTACAATTTTTTTTGAAGAGTTGGCTGTGAAAGAAAGTAGTTGCTAGCATAATCGTACTTAAATTGATTCTCTTTTATATTTATCCATGTTGCTATACTGTAAACTTCTTAAGATCAAGGCAATACATCTTTCTTGTTTACTTCAGTATACTTAAGACCTAACACTTCTCATTTCATAGTAATGCTTTGTAATATTTGATAAGTAATAGAATAAAAATGAATAAATAAAGATTTAACGATATCTTGGACAACTATTTTCAGGAAAATGATAAGGCTACATTTAGAACATATTTATGAGGTTGGAAGTTAATTTATTAGAGACAAGTGCATTGTCATGCTGTTACTTTTAGAGATTTGGGGCTGAAAAATCTATAGTCGGATCTGCCTTTCTGTCTTTTTTTTTTTTTTTTTTTTTTGGAAAAGAATTCCACTGTGATTGTTTCCCTTGAACTTTGCCCCTTGTCTTTGTCTTCAGTGCTGTTGCCTTAATTCCAACCCTTATTATTCCTTATCTATTCTAATGCAATTTTGAGTGCTCCAGGCACTACAATCCCTTTGTTGCTATTTGTAACTCAAAATCAAAATAACACCCAACTATAAAACCCTAAATTTATGCGTGTGCTGATTTAAAAAAAAAACAAAAAAAACTTTTCTCTATATTTCACTGTTTGCAAAATTCTGGATAAATCATACAGCTGACACAGGCTCATTTATTCCTGCGTTACTGGCTCCCTAAGCATGAGCTTAACCCACCTACTGAGGAATTCATTATGCCTCCTGGCTGGCCTCTCTCCAGTTCACCCTCTTCCAGGGAAATCTTAAAACACAGATGTGATCTTTTCACATGAAATTTTTCATTGGCTCCTCATGACCTATAGGACAAAGTTTATTCTCCTAGTCTGGCTTATAAGGTTTTTTGTTTTATGACCCCTGGAAACTCCCCAGTCTCATCCATTGCCACAATGCACATGTGCTTCCGCCATTCTGAATTGTTTGTAGTTCTCTGAACAGCCCTTGGAATCTCACAGATTCATACATGTGGATGGCTTGATTTTTCTGCTTAGAATATCTCTCTCCAACATCAGCTGCCTGATTCCTCCATCTCTCCAGATTTAGCTAAAATACCACTGAAGACCTGCTCTTGCAGGCTTTCACAGGGTCTTGCTTAAGTTCCCCCTCTGCACTATTGTAGCACGTTCTGATTTTGCGTAATCTACCTACAGCGTTAGGAAAATTAGATTATGTGCCTTTTTTCTATAATGCTCGAATGAGAAAGTACAAAATAGAAAGGGGTTCAGTATAAATTTGAAGGGTAGAAGCATTGGAAGGCTTTCCAAGGGGGTGAGGAATTAGATTTGTTTAGACTCTTGTCAAGAGCTTAAATTGGGACCAAGAAAAGAAAGCACCAGGGAAACAGTTTTTACTCACTGGGAATTAAAACATTTCAACTTCTAGAGCTATATAAAGGTAGAATAATCTTCCCAGGAAGGCAATGAGGTCCTCATTCTTGGAGGCATACAAGGAGAGGCTGAAGGACCACTTGATGAGATGTTGCAAAGGAATTTCAATGATCTAATGAGGCATTTTACTGGATGACCTTGAAGCTCTTTTCCATTCAGAAATTTCATGAGTCTATAAAATAGAAAGGGGAGAGTGAGGAAAAGAACTAAACTCTGAACAGATGATGTGATACACTTTAATTTTCCTGTTGGTATAACCAAATGTCTAAATTTCTGGAAGTGCATTTACCTATCAAATCAAAGTGAACAGGCAGATGGAAAGAAGCTAATGGGAAGAATATACTATGAGACGTTTTTCTCCAGGGGATTAGTTCTGCCCTGGTCCTCTTTCATCCTTGAGTCTCCTCATTTCTACCTCCTATCTTGGAGATTACTTTTCCTGTGAGTCAGGGGCTTCCCTAACATATAAACACAGGGAATTAGAAAAATAGCACTCCCTCCAATGGGCCAGTTTTGAGAGTAGAAGAGACAGGCAGAGAAAAACTGCTCCAGCAGGGGTAAAAAATGAAAGAAATGAAAGGGACTCGCACACTGGCTGGTAGAGCAAAACCTCGTGAATAAATTCTCCACTTCTATGGAGGCAACAGGATTAAGGATGGCTCCAACCCTGGAGGCAGGCGTGAGCACCTCCACTTATTTCTATGGCATTGGGTTTTCCTGGTCTTGTGAGAGAAAAAGAAAAGAACAAGAAGAGACCCAAGTGTAGAGTAACAGCCTCTGGTGGAACCACTGTAGACTTAGGCTGTGGCAGAGTCTAAGCCTTAAAGTAGACTCTAAGGCTGCATGAAAGGAGGGCAGCATCAGAGGATGCTGCGGTACCCAGCGGTAATGTCCCAGTCTCAGCATTGAGAAGGAGGAGTCTGGCATAAATGGGATCATCAAAGGGAGACTGGGTGATAATGCCTTCTAATACCAGAGGGCAGTGGAGGGGAGGGGATGGAAACTGACATTCTGGTAACTTGACTGAGCCAGGAAATCCCTCTTTGTTACTGTCTCCTTCCTTGAACTGTAACTTATTAGCAATCCCTTTAGGGTTTGCTTAAGCCACTTAAGGGGGGGAAACTCTACTTGTCATAGTGCCTGGGACACCATGCACTAAATAAATGTTTCTTAAATGACTGACTGAATGAATAAATGAATGAAGAGTGATCACTAATTTTGTATGAGGGACTATGTTAGACACTGGATAAAGTCAGAGATGGAATCTACAAATGAGGAAGACAGCGTTCATGTTCCGAAAAGGACTTATGTCAAGTGGGGAAGCTGGATATTATTATAGTTAATAGAATGGAGTAAAGGTTGATGAAGGGTGAGGAAGTGCTGAGTTTAGATTGAGTCTAGAAGTTACTTGTCTCGAATTCCTAGCACAGTGATATATTGATACCAGAGGTCTTTTTCTTTTTCTTTTTCTTTTTTTAAACTTCTGATTGTTGACGTAATAGTTCAGCATTTGGAATAATTTAGAAATGTTAAAAAGCAGGGCAAATATAAATCATAAACTCACCACTCAGCAGCAGTCTATTATTGCTATTTTGGTATATTGCTTTCTACACCTTTTCTTTGCATTTGTTCCTTCATAATTGAGATCATATTGCATCTAGAATGTTATGTTATTCTTTCCCCTCCCCCATATACCATGTCATTAAAATATTCTTTCTAAGCAGAATATATGACTTTCTGGTAGTCTATTGTATGTCTCTACCACAACTCATTTAATACTTCTGTTGGACCCTTGCGTTCTTCAAATTTTTTGGCATTATAAAAATTAGACTCGGTTCCTATAAACATAATTCCTAGTCAAAGGTCAGTAATTGTTTTTGATGCACCTTTTCAAACTACCCTGTCTTAGTCCACTGGGGCTGCTGTAACAAATTGCCACAGACTGGGTGGCTTATAAACAACAGAAATTTTTTCTCACAGTTCTAGAAGCTGGGAATTCCAAGATAAAGGTACCAGCAGATTTGGTGTTTGGTGAGGGCCCACTTTCTGGCTCATAGCTTTTTTTCCTCGCATGACAGAAAGGGGCAAGAGAACTCTTTGGGACCTCTTTTATAAAAGCACTAATGCCATTCATGAGGGCTCCACCCTTATTCCCTATTCACTTTCAAAGTTCCCACCTACAAATACTATCATACTGGGAATTAGGTTTCCTATAAATCTGGGGGATAAACAAACATTCAGTGTCAAGCAGCCCTCCAGGATGATTGAACCATTATTCTCACTGGCACTTTGTCAGTGCCTGCCTTACCACATGTAGGGACATTTTAAAATTCTGTCCTGGCATTCTGCTGAGATCACAGAGTCCTTCCTGGTTCTCTGGCCAGGAGAGGAACCAAATTAAATAGCTATATTTAAATTTATACCATACTACTTTCTCAATTACCCAAATATCAATATAATGATTAATTGGTAGTAGTAAGGGTTGAGATGATGAATATTACATTATTGATAGGAAGATAAAATTATCAAAAAGGTAATTTGGGAATACTTTTTAAAAAATATCAATGGCCATGTAATTTCACATCTGTAATTTCACATTCTTCCCAAAGAATCAATCCAAAGAAATAAAGCTATCTTCATCAAGGGGATTAAATGAAAAAAAGTTAAGTCTTTTATAAATAGTCAATATATAGAGGAATGTTTACGTAAATTATGGCTTGTCTTAATGAACTTGTGATGCATGGATTTTCAAATACCATGAAAAAAAATGCACTTTTATCTAGATCTAATTATAATTATATAAGTATGATGTGAATATACAAGCAAGATGGAAAATGATCAAAAAATAGAAAAGTTGCCTTTGTTGATGACTATAGAGGTAGGCACTGCATTTATGTTTTTTTTTTAATTGCAGGTAACATTTGTGGAACACTTACCATATTCCAGATATTATCTTTGCTGTATTTAAAACACTTTACATGTACTATTTAGAATACTTCTCTTGACATCTCTATTATATTGTTACTATCACCATATCTATTTAAAAGTAGATGCGACTGAGGCTCAGAAAGGTAAATAACTTGTTTAAGGTCACCTCACTAGTACAAAGCACAACATGAACTCAAATTTAATCCCGTCTAACATAACTGCTGATGGTCTTAACCATCACACTCTGTTGCTTGAATTCCCTTTTTATTATTATTATTTTTATTGTAGTAAGAACATTTACCATGAGATGTATCCTCTTAACAAATTTTCAGAGTACAATGCAGTGTTGTTAATGTAATTTTTCTTAAGTTTGTTTATTTTTATTTGTTTTCTCTTTATATTCAGCTCTCTGAGGCAGCTATTTCTCTTTCCATCCTAAGGCAAAATGGTATATAAATGGGCCCCTAACTAAAGGCATAGAGTAGATGTTTTCAGGGTGAGATCAAGGTCAGAAGTAACATGAGATCTTTGCATATGACCTCAACCTGGGAGAGCCAAGGAAATCATACAGCAGTTTGTTTTCCAAGTTTCAGAAAAAAACCTACCACTCTAGTAAGTTGAAGGAGGATTCCTACAGGCCTGGAGGAACTTCACAAAGATTGGAAAAAATGTGTTTGGCAAGAGAATTTCTGGCCTGAGCAGTTGATTTTTAAAAAGAGGGAAGAAAATCCCAGATAAAATTGCAAAAGCAGATGTCACAGAGGACAATAGGTCTGAGAAAAAGAAGCAATGTGGTGTGAAATATCACAGGAAATCTCAGATAAAAATATGTTCAGAAATAAGTCTACAGCCACCTTGTGTACATGCCAACACATTCAGGGCAAAGATCAATAAAGATCACAAAATTGTCAAATAAAATTTCATAGGTATCAGTGCAACCTGACAGAATAGAGATCAAGAATGAAAAATGACAATTGAAAGTTAAGTATATTTAAAAGAAATAGGAATATAGAAAAAATATGAGGAAATGAAGCAGTAGAATATATCTGGAAAGTATTAAGTTGTAAAATAATTTAGAAATCGAAGTGAAGTGGGATGAAATAAAAGAGAAAAGGAGAGAGGAACTAATGTGACATTGCTATGGAACTTACAGCACCAGCCACCTGGTCAGAGGGAGGAAATTGATGGTACTCTCTTGCAAAGGGTACAAAGCTGGCCTGGGACTTGGGAGTGTGAGGGACTCTAACATTTCTCATGTCTTCTGAGAATCTCCATTTTAAAAAAGCAGAGTATTATACTAATTTGTAACTTTTTTTTTGACAATATCACCTCCCAAAAGGTCAAGAGAGTAACAAAGAAAATAGTCACATCAGACTTAATCTGGTGCAAGAAGGAAAACACTAACATGAAAGTCGATTTGATAAAAAATTGGGAAAATGGACACTGTATATAGTTATATCACCTAAGCTTAAAATGACTTGTTAAAAAAGTAAAACTTGTCATCTGAGAAATGGAGGAGTCAAAACTTAAATTTGGTCCTACAGATGAAAATGGAAACTGGCTACCAGTCTTGTTCCAACCTGTCCCAAAGTTCTACTAAAATCCTCATGAAAATATAGGCGATGAAAACTCATAATAAACAAAATAAAAATGGCAAGAAAATATATTTCTAGAACCTGGTAGAAACTTTACTCATAAAACAGATTTTGGATCTGGATTAGAAGGGGAAATATGGGCTGTCCAAGTGTGACCTCACAGAAAGGCACACCAAAAGTAGAAGATACAATGTATTTACTGCACAGCTGCCTCTTGGCCCAGAGATGTGGAAATCACGTAGAAGTTAAAAGCTTGTATTCAGGGACAAAAGGACATGACCTTGAACCCTGTGCTATTATCTTATTATTTGGTCAAGTCATTACCTTTCTTAATCCTTGTTTTCATCATCTACAAACTGGGGTTCATATAGTACTTTCCTTAAAGAGTAGCCATGAAGATTAAATTAGAAGAACTAATTCATGCGAAACACTAAGCACAGCGCCTAGAACATAGTAAACATTCAATAAATAGTTATTTATACTCCATCCTTTTGGAAACTTGATCTCTCAGAGAACAGGAAGTTTCCCATGGTGGTGAAAAGGAAGTAGAAGGAGGAAGGGCATTTACAGATAATATCCTAAGATATGGAGTCCCTTCCAGCATTGTAAAGAGGGGAGGAAAGAGGTAAAACAGGGCTTCCGGAGTATTGCAGCATTTGCAGAGAATTGGAGGGAAGAATAGGAAAAGAACTCCACTCCATAGATCTGCACTGATAAAAACCTGCTACATGAAAAGAATTGGACTAGGTCTGATACTTGTCAGCCTAACCAACTGTTGTTAGATAAAACATAGGGAGACCAATTAAATTAGAATATTAGATGAATTTTAACTATTTTATCATAAATATATCTCATACAATATTTGGTACATATGTATATTAAAAAAAAATCATTGTTTATCTGAAATTCAAATTTAACTGACATCTTGTATTTTTTGTTGCTAAATTTGGCAACCCTAATTTACCTTCTGGCCACAGTTGTTAGGAGAAAGTTTGACTTGCAAAGAAACGGAGAGTGAATGAAGCCACAGGAAATGCACTCAGTTCAGCTTTCAGGAC
Source organism: Pteropus vampyrus (assembly GCF_000151845.1). Classification (NCBI taxonomy): domain Eukaryota; kingdom Metazoa; phylum Chordata; class Mammalia; order Chiroptera; family Pteropodidae; genus Pteropus; species Pteropus vampyrus. Next base: position 3,799,726 of record NW_011888884.1, on the reverse strand, counting down.
ACACACAGACTGAAAGTGAAGGGATGGAGAAAGATAGTCAATGCAAATGGAAACCAAAAGAAAGCAGAGGTAGCTATAGTTACATCAGACAAAATAGACTTTAAGCCAAAAACCATAATAAGAGACAAGGTCATTATATAATAAAGAAGTCAGTTCATCAAGAGGATTTAACAATTATAAATATTTATGCACCAAACATTGGAGAACCTAAATATATAAAGCAAATATTAACAGATCTGAAGGGAGAATAGACAATGATATAATAATAGTAGAGGACTTCAATATCCCACTTTCATTCATGGACAGATCATCCAGACAGAAAATCAACAGGGAAACATTGGGCTTAAACTACACATTAGATCAGATGGACCTAACAGAAAATTCCATCCACAAGGCAAAATACATATTCTTCTGAGGCACACATGGAACATTCTCCAGGATACATCATAGGTTAGGCCTCAAAACAAATCTTAATAAATTTAAAATGCTTGAAATCATATCAAAAATCTTTTCCAACTACAGTGCTATGAAATTAGATATCAGTTACGAGAGGAAATTGGAAAATTTACAAAATAGAGAGATTAAACAACATGTTCCTGCACAACCATTGAATAAAAGAAGAAATCAAAATAGAAACCAAAAAATATCTTGAGACAAATGAAAATGGAACACAGCATGTCAAAACTTATTAGATGCAGCAAAAATAGTTCTAAGAGGCAAGTTAATAATGATAAAACACCTACATTAAGAAAAAAAGATTTCAATAACAATCTAACTTTACACCTCAAGGAACTGGAGAAAGAAGAACAAAAGAAGCCCAAAATTAGTAGAAGAAAGGAAATAAAGATCAGAGTAGAAATAAAAGAAATAGAGACTAGAAAGACAATATGAAAGATCAATAAATCTAAGAGCTGGTCTCTTGAAAAGATAAACTAAACTGACAAACCTTTAGACCAACTAAGAAAAAAAAGAAAGAAGACTCAAATAAATAAAAGCAGAAATGAAAGTGGCAACATTAAAACTAAAAGCATAGAAATGTTAAGGATTATAAGAAACTACTATGAACAGTCAAGTATTGACAACAAATTAGATAACCTAGATAAATGAATAAATTCCCATAATCATATAACTTACCAAGACTCAATCTTGAAGATATAGAAAATTTGAATCTTATTGGTATAAGATTGAATCAGATACGAATCAAAAACCCCAAACAAAAAAATGTCCAGGAACAGATAGCTTCACTGGTGAATCTATCAAATAATAAAAGAATTAATACCAATCCTTCTCAAACTCTTCCAAAAAAGCAGAAGAGGAGGGAACACTTCTAAACTCATTTCATGAGACCAGCCTTATCCTGATATCGAAGCCAGACAAGAATTAAACAAGTAATTGTAGGCCAATGTCCTTGAACATAGATGCAAAAATCATTGACAAAATGTTAGCAGACCAAATTTAACAGTACATTAAAAGGATCGTACACCATGATCAAGTAGAACTTATTCCCAGGATGTAAGAATGGCTCAATATATGCAAATCAATCATTGCAAAACATCACATTAACCAAACAATGGATAAAAATTATATGATCATCCCAACAGATGCAGAAAAAGCACTTTACAAAATTCAACATCCTTTCATGATAAAAACTCTCAACAAATTAGGAGTAGATGAAATGTACTTCAACATAAGAAATGCCACATATGACAACCGATAGCTACCATCACATTAGTCTTTTCTCTAAGATCAGGAACAAGAGAATGATGTCCACTCTCACTGCTTTTATTCAACATAGTACTAGAAGTCCTGCCGAGAGCAATTTGGCAAAAATAAGAAATAAAAGACGTCCAAATCAGAAAGGAAGAAGTAAAATCGTCTCTGTTTGCAGATGACATATTATCTGTTGAAAAACCTAAAGACGTCAGCAAAAACAACAACAACAAACAAACAAACAGACAAACAAAAACCAAACTGTTAGAATTAATAAACAAATTCAGTAAGGTTTCAGGATATAAAATCAACATAAAAAATCAGTTACATTTCTATATACTAACAGAGAAATTAAGAAAACAATTCTAGTTTCAAATGCATCAAAAGGAATACAATATTTAGGAATAAATTTAACCAAGCAGGTGAAAGATCCATACACTGAAAACTATAAAAAAATTAATGAAAGTAATTGAGGAAGATACAAATAAATGGAAAGATATTCCATGTTCATGGAGAAAAAATTAATACTGGTAAAAAGTCTATCCTACCCAAAACAATCTATGGGTACAATCCTTATGAAAATTCCAATCGTATTTTTTCACAGAAATAGAAACAGAATTTAAAATACCATAAAACTTATTGCAACAACAAAAGACCCTGAATAGCCAAAGCAATCTTTAGAAAGAACAAAGCTGGAAGCATCATACTTCTCAATTTCAAAATAAACTACAAAATTATAGGAATCAAAACAGTATATTATAGGCATAAACACAGACACATAGATCAATGGAACTAGATAGATACCCTGGAAATAAACCTATGCATATATGGTCAATCGATTTTTGGCAAAGGAGTTAATATACAATTGGTAAAGGATAGCCTCTTCAATATATAGTTGAGAAAATTGGATATCCACATTTGAATATTTAACTGGACCTCTTACTTTATACCATACACAAAAATCAATTCAAAATGGATTAAAAACTTGAACATAAGACGTGAAGCCATAAAACTCCTAGAAGGAAACAAAGAGAAAAATCTCCTTGACATTGGTCTTAGAAATGAGTTTTTGGATCTGACACCAAAAACACAGGCAACAAAAATGGAAGTAAACAAATGGGACTACATCAAACTAAATCTCTGCACAGCTAAGGAAACTATCAACATAATGACAAGGCAATCTATGGAATGGGAGAAAATATTTGCAAACCATATCCAATAATGGATTAATACCCCAAATACATAAGGAACTGATGATTCAACTCAATAGTAACAAAATAAAATAAAATAACCCAATTAAAAAATAGGCAAAGGACCTAAATAAACTTTCCCCAACCAAAGAAGACATAGAGATAGCCAATGGGTACATGAAAACACTCTTCACATCACTAATCATCAGAGAAATGCAAATCAAAACCATAACGAGATAGCACCTCACAACTGTTAAGGTGGTTATTATCAAAAAGATGAGAAATAAGAAATGCTGATGAGAATGTGGAGAAAAGGGAACCTGTTTTTGTATTGTTGTTGGGAATGTAAATTGGTACAGCCAGTATGGAAAACAGTATGGAGTTTCCTCAAGAAATTTTAAAGAAATTTTTTAAAAAATTTTTTAAATTTTAAAAAATGTTTTTAAAAACTATCGTATAATCCAGCAACTCCACTTCTAAGTATATATCCTAAGGAATCCAAATCATTATCCTGAAAAGGTATCTGTACTCCCATATTCATTGCAGCAGTGTTCACAAAAGCCAAGGAAGGCATTATGCTAAGTGAATGAAGTAAGCCAGACAGAGAAAGGAAAAATTGCACAGTATTACTTACATGTAAAATCTAAAAAAAAAAGTGACCGTCAGGGTTTAGGGGTGTGGAGAAAATAGGGAAACATTGATAAAAGTGTACAAACTTTCAGTTATAAGATTAATAGGTCTGAGGATCTATTGCATAACATGGTGACTGTAGTTAATAATGTTGTATTGTATAATTAAAATTTGCTAAGAAAATGGAACTTAAACATTCTCACACACACAAAAAGGTAAATATGTGAGGTGATCGATGCAATAATTAACTCAATATGGGGATTCTTTCACAATATATACATACATCAAATCATGTTGTATACTTTAAATATATTATAATATTACTTATCCATTATATCTCAATAAAGCTAAAAACAACAACAACCTCTAATACACAGGAACACAATAGATAGCAATAATGATAGGGGAAAAAACAAACATTTCCTACCTGTGCTAGAATACTGGAAATTTAAAATCTTTTATATATTATAAATTATATATATATGTAATAAATATTTATATATTATATATTTTTATTTTGTCATTTAATTCTCATTTAATTCTTACAAACACCTTGTGAATTTGTATAACCATGTTAAGATAAACCTTTGATATTATTAGTATGGTAGCAGAATTAGTCGAATATTGATATTGTTATAATAACTTTAAGCATAGCAATTTAAAATATCATAAAAAATCAATAAACTTTAAAAAGATGATGGAGAAAACTTTCTGAAGCTAAAAAACCAGATGGGGAAAAAAACATGGCTTAGGAGATACTTGCCAGGCATTCAGGATAGGCTAAGTGTCCTTCTAGATACTTTACCTGTGTTAACATTTTTTAACTTGAAAATAACAGAAAATTATTGTCTCACAATTCTGGAGGTTAGAAGTTCAAAACCAAGGTGCCATCAGGGCCATCCCATCTCTGAAGATTCTAGAAGATGATCCTTCCTTGCTTCTTCCTAGCTTCTGATGGTTACCAGCAATCCTTGGTGTCCCCTGGCTTGTAGATTTGTCACTTCAATCTCAGCCTCTGTATTCACATGGCCTTTTCTCCTGGTTTCTCATGTGTCTGAGTCTCTTCTCTTCTTATAAGGACACCATTTGGGTTTAGAACCTATTCTACCCTCACAGCTATCCTATGAGGTAGGTACTGTGTTAACCCCATTTTACAAATGGAGAAACTAAAACAGAGAGTTTTTAATCTTGGGCTTCTTTTTAAAATTTTATTCAAGGTCATAGTCCTAGTGAAGGACAAAGCTGGGACTTGAACTCAGCCAGCCTGGCTCCCCAGTGAATGCTCTTCATTCCAAGGCTACATGATATCTATAAAAAGCACCCCCTTGAAATTTACATAAGCAAATTTTAAGACTTCCCTTGATTACATCAAGGCAAGATCAATGAAAAGATAGCCAAACCCAGTAATTTGCCTGGAAATATTGGAATAAACAAATATTTATATGTACAAAAAACATTTTTATAAGCATAAAAGCTGCAAACAAAACAGAACAAAAGAAGCGACTTACAGAGGAACAATAATCAGGCTAACCTGAGACTTCTCTGTAACGCTAAGTGCCAAAAGACAATGAAATAATCTTACAGAATTTTGAGGAAAGCTGGTTAGAGGCCACGAGTTTTATAACCAGTCAGGTTGTTACTCATATGTGAAGTCAAAAGTGCTAAGAATTCTGTGATAGGAGCAAGTTCAGAAAATATATTACTATACACCTTTCTGAAAGAATTAGTTGAAGACACATACCTATTGTAAATGACTAGAAGGTTAACCAAAGTTGAAAGCTTGATCCTGAGGGCTTTATAGCAAACGGGTGATAATGGTAAGTAGGAACTCAGCTAAACAAGTCATGGAGTCTAACCTAAAATGATTGTTGAAAATATTGTTTCAAAATCGAATGCAAATGTCAATTAAAATTCTTGACATGGAAGATATATGATACACAAAAGAATAATTTAATAAACACAGTCTGGTGTGCCAAATCCAAAATTATATTTTGAGACTGAGAAGTGTTAAGTGGGAAGAAAACTCTCACTTGATTCCTCATCTGAATTCCTTGGTTGTGGAGGCATCAGAATGTCTAGTTTCATTTCTAACTTTGAGATTTAAAGAGACAGGAGTTGACACATGCTGATCAAGCTCCTGTAAACCTCATCTCACACCAACATCTCACTCGCTCTCTAGGCTCCAGCTACAGAGTATTTTTTAAAATGTTGCATTTCATTCATTTTTAGGATTCTCAAAGGATTCTTTTAAACCCAGATCCCTTTCCACTATTCCCTCTGGATGGAATGCCTCCACCATGATCACCACCACTCTCCCTTTAACGAGTTAACTTGTACTTATTTTTCATGTGTCAGGTCATGTTTAATTTCCTGAGGAGTTTTCTAAGACTTTCATGACTAAGTCAACTCACTTTGTCATATACTCTCATAGTACTTCATTTCTCTCTTTTGGAGAATTTTAGTGTATAATCATAATTTAGAATGCAATTAATTGCAACTATTAATTAATACGATTATTTATTTATATCCATCTCCCCCACCGATCTGCTGCCTCGCCCCAGCAGGGACTGGAGCTATTTTTTTTCCTCTGTATTTTATACCTAAAGACTGGTAAAGTGCCTGCCACATAGCAGGCAATTCATGCTTTTGAGTAAATTAATAGAAAATAAACACAGTCCAAACAATAGAAGACATAAAATAAACCTCAAAGAAGCATAAGAAAAGAAAGTACAATGCAGATAATTGAAGAACAAGTATGTATTTTCGGTCTTAACATGCTGCATATGTGAGTGAAGCTGCCTCGTTTAAAGTCAGAGACTCCTAAGGTAAACCCACACATTGAACCTACAGCTTTGGAAAACGTGCTGCTGCATTCAAGGGACAATTTATAATGTATGAAAATAAGAATAAAATAATTGGATGGTGAAGGTATAGCAAGAAAATGTAAAGAAAACAAAATCAGAGTCAGTGATAACTTCAGACAATATAGAATTCAAATTTTTGTAGAGAATCTTATGTAAGAAAGAAGACAAATGGAACCATTTGGTTGTTTTGGATATTTTAACCCATCTCTCTCAGTCATAGATCTATTATGGAGGGAAAAATGACAGTGATAGTTTAAATAACATAATTATTAAGATTGATTATATGTATATACATACGTATGATTAGTTATACACTTCGTAAATACATCGAGGTTGTGCCTACCAAGAGAAAATACGCTTGCTTTCAATGCCTAATGGAACAATTAGACAGTATGATTATTAACTAGGCTATAGACATATGCATAAAAATGAGTATTTCAATAGCCAGAGAATATTTCAATATTGCAGAGATCACATTTTCTGTGCAAAATGCCAAATAACTAGAAATGTTTTTACAAGTATGAATTTTAAATATTCTTCATGATCGATTAGTTCAATATTGTTCTAAATTACTGTTAGGACAAAAATAAACACAATATATTTAAATATATTTTAAAAGTGTTTTAAAAGAGAACATCCAAACAAAAAACTTAAGAAGTGCAGCCAAAGCTGTTCTCAAAAATAAATGTAAAGTATGAATGCTCTTCTTCATAAATATTAAACAAGGAATTAACAATATTAAGAAGAACTGAAGGAAATAAATAATAAAAGCAGAAAACAATTTTATAAAATATTTTAAATTACACGTAAATCAAAGCCCTATTTTTCTGAAAAACACTAAAATGAAGAACTCTGGAAATGTTTTATTAGCAAGTACAGAAAAAGTGAATAATTAATATTAAAAATAACCAATGAAAATCCCCATGGTAGAGATTTTGGTTTAAAGAGGAGACTATATAAATACATTCTATTCTCATAAAATTTGAGATTATCAGTGAAATGGAGAATCTGGAGGAAAATATCAAACTGGTTAAAGAAGAAAAAAGGTGAATTATACAATAACCATGATAGAGATTGAAAATTTTACTGAAGAACATTGTCTTCATAACTATAAGAAATTTGATAAATTCTGATTCTTTCAAATATAATACTCATTTGATGTAAATTTTTAGAACAAAGAATACTTTTAAGAATAAAGGGAATAATTAGACTTCTCCAAGTAGAGCTGGTTTAAAATTTGGAATACTAGTTTAAGAGTTGACTCTTTTACATAAAAAGTGAGACGAACAAAACCTGGATTCCAACCATCCTCTCCTGACAGGTTATAAACGAGGATGAATAACAGGAATGATTGTAATGGGAAAAAGAGAAGAGTTGAAAAGCAGGAAGTAGAAGGGGCATTAACTGTTTAAGTTCTTCTCAGAGTACCTGGAAAGCTGGACATAGGAAAAAAGAAATAACATTTCAGTGTATGTTCTGTGACAGGAATTAAGCCACAAGATTTATATAGATTGTCTTGAAATTCTTCCAAAACCACTACGAAGTAGATCCTTTCATCTCCATTTGCGCAGACAAGAAATTAGACTCAGAGACTTTAGGTTACTTGCTCAAAGATCACAAAGGTAGTAAATAGTGGAGCTGATTTTTGAAGACAGGCCCGCCTACCCCAAAGCTTTTCAAAAGGTCACCTAGACATCAAAGTTGGGCAAAGGACAGATTGAGAAGAGAGGTCACTAGTGCAGAAACACTAGTTTGTGAGGGGAAAGACAAAATGACATATCTGGTGAGACATATTCATGGGAACATCATTCTTTGCATGTGGGCATCTTTTGAAGTTTCACACTCTCTTTTCCAAAGCTAAGTCTGCTTCCTGTTAAGGCTGTCAAGTTGTTTTGTTTAAATAGCTAATGCCTGGTACCCAACTGTCTCTCTGTGATAGTACTATTTCAGTGCCAGCAATGGAAGATAAAGGTTTAAATTCTGGGTCTCTACAAAAGCTGTGAAAAAGCCTACTTCCTCCAGGACCCCATGCCAAGAATCAATCCCCACAGTGCAGTCACTTTGAGTCTCAGTGAAATGAACAAGCTCTTTAAGTGGTACCTAAGCTCGAGAAAGCTAAAGATCCTATATCCTAAGCCTCTGACTCCAGACTCCACAAGGAAGGACTATAGGTGAGATGAATTGACAAGTGAACGTCCCTTTGGGGTGCACGCTTTATGAGATAAACTATATTCTTTTTTTCTGTCTCACCAATTACGATAACATATGTCAAAATGGAAACCTCCATCAGACTAGATCCCCAAGTGACTATGATGAGTAGGGCTCCCAGGCTGACTTCCAATGACCATGTAGTAAGGGTAAAATTAAACTTTTGTTGTTAAAAACTTGTGGTATGTTGTCCTAAAGATGACAACATCAATATAGTTCATCATCTGTGCTCTTCCTACATTGTGACATTGACAGTCTCCCACTGGGAGGTGGAGTCTATGTTCCCTTTGAATGTGGGTCAGCCTGTGACTATGGCCTAAGGGGCACTATATGACTTCTGAGTCTGACATAAATCGCAATACAGCTTTTGTCAGTTTTTTCCTGAGATGCTCACCCATGGAATTCAGATAACCATGCTGTAAGGAAACCAAGCAAACATGTGGAAAGGCCCTGTGTAGCTGTTCCAGCCACATTCCCAACTGAGTTCTCAACAACCATGAACCATGAAGCAACCACCAGACACATGAGCCTTCATATGATCCTGTCCCCAGCCTTCCATCCACCCCAGCTAATGAAGACTGGAGTATAAATAACTGGTTCCCACCAAATTCTGCCTAAAGTACAGATCTGTGAGCAAAATAAATGTAGTTGTTTTAAGCTACTAAGTTTTGGGGTGTTTTCATCACATAGCAGTTGATAACTAGAACGACTCCCCTAAAATTTTGGAGTTGTTATTGCCGAATAAGTTACACATATGATGAATGCAGTGAGTGCCTTATTATTTTCCCCATTTTGCAAGTGTGGTGAGGTAAAATAACTTGCTCAAAGCATATAGCCTAGGACAGATTGGCAGCATAGAAGAGACAGGGAAAGGGAAGTAACACCGAACACTTATCATATGGCAAATTGTACTATACTCTTTTTAATGGTATCATATTCATTCTCAAAACAAACAACTATGAAGAGAGCGTGATATTTTTCTCCACTTTACAATTCTTGAGGATTGAGATTGCATTTTTTCATATTTCCTTTTTATCTCCAGTATTAAGTACAATTTTTTTTTTTTAATGCATCAAGATCCTCAACTAATGTTTGATGTATTGAATTAAGTTGAACTGAGTAGACCGAAGGTCAAGAGGAGCTTGGGGGAAGCCAAGGGCGGCACAGCTGCTGAGTGGTTGATTTCACAATTAAACTCAGGTCTGCTGTGCCTTTTCTTTTTATCACCGTGAGGTAGTGAGGGGACAGACATCTTCTCCCATGGATATTGATAAGGTCTTGGCAGTGTGGCCTATGGGTGAGGAAGATCCTTTTAAAAGTCAAGGCATCATGGATAAAGAATGACCCTTAGGTAGAAGAAACAGATTTGATACTCTGATTAGCAATAAGTTCTTGAGGGACACAATTTAACCCATAACAATAATTATGTGGGGTAATTTTTGCTATAATTATTGACCTTTGGGATATCTCCTTTTGTAGAATACCCATTCCAAACACTACATCATTTAAAAAAATTGGATCATCTCTCTTTTTCTTCCTGGTTTGTGGGAATTCTTTATATTTTGGATACAAATCCATGCTTATCTTGAAATGGTATTGAATTTTATCAAATGCTTTTTCTGTGTCTCTTGAGTTGATTATTTTTTCCTTATTTATGCAACTAAAGGGGTGAATTACCTTGAATTTTTAATATTAAACTGATTTTGAATTCCTGGAATGAACTCAGTTTGCTCATGAATTTTCAATACATTACCTTTTCAATATATCACTGGATTTGATTTGCAGTTAGTTAAGATTTTTGCAGTTATGCTCATGAGAGAAATTGGCTAATAATTTTATTTTATTATGATGTCCTTGTCAGATTTTGATATCAAGAATATACTCACTTAATAAACAAATTTGCATTCTTCTGTCCACTAGAAGACTTTGTAATTTTGTATTATTTTTTCCTCCATGGATTAGAAAAATCTACATGTAAAGCCATGTAGGCCTAGATTTTTTCCTTCTCTGTTTTTCTATTTTATTCATTTACTAAGAGATTTGTTAGTTATCACTTTGTATCTTTTTACCTTATGTCATTACATGCATATAAATTTAGGATTATTATTTTTTTCTCTTTGAATAAATTTATAGTGAAATATCTCACTTTATCTCTAATAATACTTCCTGCTTTCAAAATCACTTTATTTGCTATTAGTATAGATATATTAACTTCCTGTGTCTTTATACTTAAGGTTTGTGTTGTATGCATATAGTTGATTTTATTTTCTCTATTAACTCTGATAAACTTAGGTAATTCATTTTAATATTTAGTACAAACATTTAATATAACTACTCATATATTTGAGTTTAAATATACGACTTCAATTTGTCCTTTTTAGTTCATGTTCCTTTTTCTTTTCCATGTACTAATTATTTCAAAAATTATTATATATATTTGCTGTATGCATACATATACTTTCTTTTGTAAATTTCTACTGGTTACCCTGCAGATTTCAATATAAATCATTGCCTTACTAATCTCTCCCTTATGTTGAACATTTATCACTTCCTGAAGAATTCAAAGACTGTGCAGAGCTTTAGCTCCATTTATCCTCTTTTGACCTTTGTGCTATTGTCATGTACTTTACTCATGTTTCTTTTTATTTTTCCTGAATTACCTGCTTTCATCTGGAATAACATTTCTTTTGCCTGAGGAACACTTTTTAGTATTTCTTCTAGTACAGTTTGGCTGGTGATGAATTCTTCTAATATGTATATTTTTAAAAGTGTTTATTTCACCTTAATTTTGAGAGATGATTTTATCAAGCATAGAATTTTAGGTTAGTAGTTATTATTATCTTTCAGCCAATTAAAGATTTTGTTCAATTGCTTTCTGCTTTCCATCACTTCTACTGATAAATCAGCTGTAAGTCTTATTATTGCTCCTTTGAAACTAATATGCTCTCCCCTACACACTCCCAGTTGCTGTTCATTTTCTATTTGTCTCTGATTTCCAGAAGTTTTCTATGAAGTGTCTAGGTATGTTTTCTTTGTGTTTATCATGCTTCAGGTTCATAGAGCTTTTGAATCTGTGACTCGCTATCATTCTCTCAGTTTTGGAAAATCCTCAGCTAGTATCTCTTCAAATATTAGTTCTGCCCATTTTCTCTTTTCTCTCCTTTTGGGTCTCCACTTACGTGTACATTAAATCTTTTCAACATATCCCATGTATCTCTTATGCTATTCCTGTATTTTCCATTTATCTATTTGTTCTTCAATCTACATATTTGTATATTTTATTCTTCAATCTGTATATTTTGTACTGACTTATGCAGAGGTCATTAACCTCTCCTTTGCTGTAGCTCGTGTTCTGTTAAAGAAATCTTATTTTTTTTTAGTCATTAAATTTCATTTGGTTATCTTTGTAAATTCCATCTTTTACTAAAATCCCATACCTTTAATCTATGTTTAAAGCATGATAAGCATACTTATTTTAGAGTCCATGTATGATAACTCTAATTACTAGATTATCTGTAGGTTTCTTGTTGTTGTATATATTTTTTTTCTTTGGATTGTTTGGTCCTGTTTCCTGACATGCCTCAAAGTTTTGGGTTGAATGTTGTACATTTTGTCTGAAACATTGTAGAGGCATTAGATGGTTTTATTTTCTTTCAGAAATAATCTTTCTCCTTTGACCATTGACAGATTACCTCAGTCCAATCAGGATGATTTGAGGCTCTGGATGGCTTGCTAGAATCCCTTCTCCTTGATGTTAATTTTTATTTCACCAGCCCCATGGTACTAACAAAATCTTTGCTTAGCTTTCTAGCTCTTTAGAAGCTGTTTTAAATTTAAATTTGCTACTTTGACCTTAGCAAATGCCTCTTGAAGAAGTTGTGCTCAGAATATTGGGTTCGATTTTCTCTTTCCACCAGAATCTTGTCATGTCATTGCAGCTGCATTGGTAAGCTTGAACTGCAGTTTTGTTTCCCCAATCCATTAATAGTGCCGTAAGTTTTACTCTTCCATTTTCTTTTTTTCCCTAGAATATAGTAAGATATTTATTCATTGCACTGTTTTATTTTAATTGAGATGTAATCGACATGTAACATTGTGTTAGTTTAAGGTATACAACATAATAATTTAATTTATTTATTTTTTGAAAAATAATCATAATAGTAAGTTTAGTTAACATCCATAACCACACATAATTATAGTTTTTTTCTGTGACGAGAACTTTTAAGATATACTCTCTTTACAACTTTCAAATATACTCTACGTATTGTTAACTGTTGTCACCATGCTCAGTTTCTTTTTTAACTCTATGTCCTTACTGCAAATTGTCAAATGGTCTAAGGAGAAAAAGTAGAAGCACATGTACATACAGTCTTCCTCGATTATGTTTTTTTCTCTCTGGGATTTCAGTCTCCCTAGTCTTGGATGCTCTGGCTGCTCTCCTTTAATCAGCTGGGTTTTGTATGTTATATTGCTTTTATAGCTGGTCTTTGTAGGAGCTTTAGTCTGACACAAGTTACTCCTTCATAGCCAGAAGTACAAGTCTTGCATTTAATTTAAAATATACACTTTCCACCAAATGATATATTGGGAGCATTTTTCTGTGTTATTGAAAAATTTTTAAATGTAACCTTCAGGGGCTACATAATATGCCACTGTAATGAATGTATCACAGTTGACTATACCAGTTCCCTGATATTGAGAGCCTTCAGGCTACTTCCAATTTTTCACTTTTTCAGGTTATTACAGGGATATTTTTGATGGTTCCCTAGACATGCTGTTTATGTGTTATGTGTGCAAGATTGCTTCTTATGTATGATATAACATGAGTATACATGAGCAACTACTAAAAATTGTGTGCCAATCAAATAAATGGGATGGTTATGTGAGATAAACAAATTCTACATGATCTTATTTGAAATTTTAATCTGTTATTCAGAAGATGTTTGTGAATTCACTAAGAGAGAAAAAACTATGGGCTTAAATCTTAGTTTTATCACTTTGTTTGCTGGATGACCCTGGGCAAATTGCTTGAGCTTGCTGAGTCTGATTCCTCCCTTCTTGAAAATAGATAATATCAGGTGATAGATAATATCAACTTCAAAGAGTTGTTACAATTTTTTTAAAAAACGATTATTTATTTATGTGTTTCCACATACCAGAAGCTCCCCAAGAAAAAGGTTTAGATATTCATTTATTCACTCATTCAAAATATTTATTAAGCATTTATGGCAAGAGGCATTGGGGATACAGCTGTAGACAAAGTCCAAAAAGTTCATGCTCGTATAAAGTTTACATTATGGAGTAGTTGAGATGGACAGTAAACCAATAAGTAACACAATTTTGTGTAGTTATTGGTGCTATGAAGAAAAGTAAAGAAGGATAAAGCCTAGAAAGGGATAGTGATGATGCTGCTAATTTGAATTAGCTGTCAGGGAAATTCTCTCTAAGGAGATAACTTTGAGCTGAAATATATGAAGTGAGAAAGCAAGTTATGTGGAAATGTGGGGAAGAGATTTCCAGAGGGAGGGAACAGTAAGTTCAAATGTCTGGAGTAGAGAAGCTCAATAGGTTCATGAAACAGGTAGAAAGACAGAGTGATGGGAATGGAATGAATGAGAATGCCAGGAGATGAGAGCATGTTGATCATGACTGATGGAAAACCATTGAAAAGCTTGATCTGGGGAGACATGTGGTTGTATTTTTTTATTCATACATTCACTCTGGCTGCTGTATGGACAGTAGTCCATAGAGACTAGCATGGAAGTGGGGGCTATTGAAGTCTTCTTTATCTTAAATTCCCTATCTTGTGTTATTATGCTTCACTTTTATTGTACTCACAGATATTGCATTTTTTTTTTTTTTTACAAATTGAAGGTAAGACCCTCCACCAACAACAAAAAAAAAATGACAGCTCGCTGAAGGCTCATGACACAATATTTTAGCAACGAAGTATTTTTAATTAAAGTATATGTTGTTTTTTAGACATAATAATATTGCACACCTATTAAGCTACAGTATAGTGGAAACATAACTTTTATGTGCACTGAGAAATGAAAAAATTCACGTGACTCGTTTTATTGTGATATTTGCTTTATTGCGGTGTTCTGAAAATGAACCTGCAGTATCTCCAAGATGTGCCTGTTCTCAACACACTGTCTGGTGAATGATTGTGAAAAATTAATTGTGGTCGCTATATATTTTTTAAAGAACTATTTGGGCTAGGGAATATACAACAGTTTCAAATGTCTGATTTTGAATTATGAGTTCACCGGTGAGTACAGCACAAACAGACAGTCAAACTATTTTGGCAGTTAATCGCGGTTCATTCAACATCATTTTGAGTTCATAGGTAGACAGTGCAGTGTCAGGATTTTCAAATGATTTTGAAAATGAACATCAATCAATATTCATCCATTAAATTGACTGCCTGGTGAACCAACTGCAATGCATAGCAACAGCTTCTACATCTTTGTGTCTAAGCAGGGACACTAAGGTTGGTAGTAAAACTCTATCTGGATTTCTAGCTATGAAGAAATATTAGAACATTATTATTTCAAATTTTCAAACTCTTGCAATCTTTTTAAAAGTACATTTTGTGAAGTAAAAAAAA